>NC_136912.1:89826399-89930085 GCF_949606895.1 Notothenia rossii
TGGACAGCTGGGGACACAAACAGGTTAAAGTTTAACAGGGATGCAATTATTTAACTTCTTACGCTCGCTTTGTACTGTGAAAATAATTCATCTTCAGAGGCACATACAGTATATGCTGAAGCAATCTTGGTCACTATTTAAAAAGTGATCTTAAGCCTGGCCTTAGGAAACAGAGGAAACAGATGCGAGGCTTATGATGAGCATGTTAAAATATAACAATAATGCATTTAACAAGAAGCACAGAGGAAGTGAATATGATATTCAGAGGAAAGAGGGAGTGAAGTCCATTCATCAGATCATAATGTGAGTTAGTAATGTGAAATAAATTACATCTGACATTGCTGTCTGCGGTATTATCTAGAAATTCCTCCACATAGCAATTGTCTGGTACAGGAAAATAACAGGCTTATCAAAAGACCATTACAGATCGTATTGGTGCCTCATGTTTACAGAAAGACCAATATGAGAGAAAGAGAGCTGAGGGGAAACTGCACTCTAAAAACGAATTCAGGCGACCTTTCAACTCCACTTAATTAAATGCATGGTTGCAAGATAAAAATGTGAGTTAATTGATTTAGATAAACATTTTAAGTTGCAAACATTACAGTTTTTCTCAATCGCTAAACCCACTATTTAGAATCAAAATTCCTTTCATCAAACCAACAGCACAGCCATCGAAACAGAAAACCATTTCTCTACAACAGTATACCATTTCTCATTGATATCACACAAAATGCAGATGCTAAGCAGTGTTTTGCAAAACAGATCACACAATTCTCTAACTGAAGTTACAATTCTCTACACAAAGATCAAAAATCTGTTGTGTAACTCATGTCTACAAAACAACAAATAATCTTCTCACAGTGGATAACACTTCCTCATAAACTTAGACCATAGCTACACTAATTGACACTTGATGTGCAAAATATTAACACTTGTTATCAGTCAATCACCCCATTGAAAAAGGTAACTCCATGGAATGTAGTGTATACCTTACAGTAATGATGTTACATTGAAAACATTTACATGATAGAATTTGCATGACTGTACTTAAAATATTTTTTTAAATGGTGCCGGTAAAGCTATAATAGTGTTGATATGACTTGCATAGGTCTTTGAGATGTTCATATGGGGAGGATTAGCTATAGCTGATACAACATTTTTACAGTCAGTAATTGTGGTCTTTTCCTTTTTGCACATTGAGAAATGTTTTTTTTTGTATTGGGGTGAATTGAGTACTTCACTTCCATGTAAATGAATTGCTCACAGCTGACATCAATGAATTTCCTATAGTAATTGTAATTAGTGAGAATCCTATAAAAGACCTCCCTCACTTCAGTAAGATGTTTGTGTAAACAAAATGGCTGATCGAGTAGGTAGAGGAGCTCTGAGAGGAAGAAGGAACCCTGTTGTTCAGCGAGGAAGAGGGAGGGCTGATGTTCAGAGAGGAAGAGGGAGAGCTGATGTTCAGAGAGGAAGAGGGAGAGCTGATGTTCAGAGAGGAAGAGGGAACCCTCATGTTCAGAGAGGAAGAGGGAGGGCTGTACGTATGCGTGGTGGAAGAGTTGAAAGGGGACCAATGCGAACAGTAGTTTCGGACAACACCCGTGCAACTATTGTGGACCACGTCATAAACCATGGCATGTCCCTCAGTGAGGCTGGCCAAAGGGTTCAGCCCAATATACCGAGATCAACAGTGGCATCCATTATTAGGATCTTCAGGCACGAAAATAGGTAAGCTACTGTAACCCTTTTTTACAGCACTTCATGCATTTCTATTTTGATGTAGGTTTCGATCACTGTTTTTATATTACAGTACATAACATTCTCAAATATTTATTGATAGAACTGAAAGAGCACCCCGCTCTGGTGGCAGACGAAAGGCCTTTACTCCAGAACAAGAGTCTGCCATTGTTGATATGGTTGTGGCCAACAATGAAATCCGCTTAAGGGAGATTCAGGCCAGAATAATTGCAGACCAGGATGTCTTCAGTAACATTCAGTCTATAAGTGTTGCAACCATTGACCGGGTGTTAAAGAGGCAACACCTCAGAATGAAACAGATCTATAAGGTTCCTTTTGAACGCAACTCTGACCGTGTGAAGGAGTTAAGGCACCGGTATGTACAGGTAAGGACCTCAATCACACTGATGGCTTGCCTATATTTTTAGTATGTCTGACTGCTTACAGTAATGTAAAACGGTCCTCTGTTTGTTTCATTTTCTTTAGCGAATGATGGAGCTGGAAGGCAATGCATTACCACATGTTTTTGTATATGTGGATGAAGCAGGCTTCAACCTCTCCAAAGTGAGGAGACGTGGGAGGAACCTTATTGGGCAAAGAGCGACAGTCTTTGTTCCAGGCCAAAGGGGAGGAAACATAACATTGTGTGCGGCTATCTCGACACAAGGCGTCCTTGCTCACATCCCTTTAATGGGAGCATATAACACGCAACGTGTCCTTGCCTTCCTGGATGTCCTGTATGACGGACTTGTGCCACCAGAAGAGAGGGATCAAGTGAGGTCGGTTCACGTGGTCATATGGGACAATGTGGCATTCCACCACTCTCGTGACGTGAGGGCATGGTTTGAGGCTCATCCACACATGGCCATGGAGTTCCTCCCTCCATACTCCCCATTTCTAAACCCCATTGAGGAGTTCTTCTCTGCCTGGAGATGGAAGGTTTATGACCATCATCCTCATGACAGAATGCCCCTTTTGGACGCAATGAATGATGGCTGTCGGGACATCTCATCGGAATCCTGTCAAGGGTGGTGTCGACACGCAAGGAGATATTTCCCACGCTGCCTTGCAAGGGAAGACATACGCTGTGACGTAGATGAGGCTATGTGGCCAGACAGACGCCAAAGAGCAGATCAGTAAAGTTATATAGATCTCATTCTCTGCTTTACTGCTGATTTACATCATTTACCCATGTTATTTTTTTCCAGTGTATTGCTATTCGTCTTTTGTTTCTGTTACGGTGCTCTTCTGAAAATGAGACAATAAAAACAATGGCATAGTTACAGTAAGACTCTGTTTTTCCTATATGTAAGTTTGTTTCTCCCAACTTGTCAGTTTTCCGTTCAGTTTCCAATATCGATAGCTTGAGGTTTGTGTATTGATGATTGTAGTCAGTATTTAGTGTGCCACTTAGTAATGACTGTTCAAATAGTCTTCTCATGAGCTGACAAATGTTTGTTTTTGGAGAAGGTATCTGGTTTTGGAAGGGGTATTTTTAGTTTTGAGTGCCTTAGAGCACTTTGCAAGAAATGTATATTGTTATGGTAGAATGGGTTATTATGGTGACCGGAGTTTCAGTTATGAAAACACATTTGTCTCATTAGAGGACAATTTGTTCTGTTTCGATCGACTTATTCTTTTTTGTGACCAGTATTTTCAGTTTTGGTCATGTAAGTGCATTTTGCAAAAGTTATTCAGAGTTATGGCAAGTGTGTTTCTGTTTAGATGGCTATGCTCTTGTTTTGAAGAAATGAATTTAGATTCTAAAAAGTGGGTTTAGCGATTGAGAAAAACTGTAAGACAAATAGAAATATACAAAGGACATTGTAATGTGAGTGTCATCTTTTGTCATTCAAATACAGTAGCCTGTACAGTAGTTGCACTGTATAGGCAAATTGCTGTTTGACCAACATTAGCAGCCTTTGAACTGTGAATAGTTCTGTGAGAGGATACAATGTAGTAGAGGCTACACTGTGAGAGTAAAAATACTTTAGTTACTATTGTGATATCGCTTTTTATTAAAAATGAATCTCGGTGAAGCAGATCAAGGAGATGCTTCTTGAGGTAGGATCGTTATCTAGAGTTGTCATTGAAACGCAAGTTGTTGGCAGTCACCCATTCAGAACATATTAATTTAGGTCATTTCTCTTTTTTTCCTTTTTCAAAAATAGCACAATACAATTGAAGTACGCACAGAACTATAGCCATCCGCTGCCTTGTTGTGTACCTTGAAGAAAAGGAAGAGGACCTTTTCAAGGAGTTTAGCGACGGAATTAAAAATCTTGAAATAAAATAAAATCCACGGGCACATTGTAAAAACACAGGACTGCTCTCTGTCAGTCACATTTTGAAGCATATTGCACTTTTGGCCACACCCCAATCAATAATATCTTCGCAACGTTCAGCATGGATAGGTGTTGACAGCAATGGCATGGGAAAAGGATTGCGTACAATTTGAAAAGTGGCTTCTGCTCTTCACTTAACCAGTTCACATATTGTATAGAACCTGCAAAAACGATGAGAAGATACACTAAAACTTGCACGGTTGAGAATGACAAAATCTGTCCACATGCATTTAAACACTAGGCAAAGTATTCAAAACCACCTCTGTGTGTCTTCAGGACCACATTGCCATGGTGACACACACATGCAGGCTCAATAGGTGAAAACAATACCAGCGTTGCTTTAGCAGCTGGTAATAATGGCTCTGAATTCGCTAAGAGTGACAGTTTAAAAAGTATGCAATTACCTAATTCATTATCTCTTATGCGCTAACCTATTATTTAATGTGCTTCAAAAGGACATGAATATCGCATTCATCAGTGACCGGTCCACCCCACGATCTGACCATACGATGACAACCATCGTGGTCGAGGGAAACAAATGAATGAGCAAGCATTCTGCGTTAAATGTGTTCATACTGTTTGAAATAATGACTGTCGGCAGTGTAAACATCTTTGTTACATCTTTTGTAAAATTGATGTGTGTGATCTGCAGATTGGTGGTCATTGAGAGTTTGTTTCTGTAGTTTTACAAACATTTACATATTTTACATATTTGGCACTGGTTTTAAATATGCAAAGACCTCTAACTTCGTTGTGATGGCAGCATTTATTTGCTGTGTCCCCATTTCCCTTGGTAATATGGCTAATGTGTTTATTTATTATTTGTGGGGCAATTTAAATTTGTGTTATCCATCTTTTTTTTCAAGATTTAAATGAAGCTCACAGCAAGTTCTTCCAGGAAGACTGGGAGTATATACGTTCACTCCGCAGCTGCTTATAATCAGCTCATCACAGGCGTTCTCTTTAACCTATTACATTTCACCTCATTCTCCAGCAGCCAATCAACGTGCTGCAGCCAAACTATAAAATGGTTCTCCTCTCTCCTGCAGTCAGCTGTGATTTCAGGTGTTCATGCACCTTATCATATGGTGTCAATAAATGTTCAAACTAAATGAATTCTCTCCTGTTTGAAACATCATGTGTTGAAATAAACAACTGTAGTTCAAAATAAAAAGTGAATCGCCTAATATTTTTGTTGTGGAATTAATTTCTTTCTTTAAAGGCAAAAACTTGAAAAAGCTAAGAAAAAAAACTATTGAATATAATATATTTGGAGCAACTTAATTTATAAATGGTTGTCAACTTAAAAAACGTGTGTTCACAATGATGGTAATTAAGTACATACAACTTAAAATTCCTTTTAAAATCATACGGTAAAACAAGTTGGAACAACTTAATTTTTTGAGTAATCAACTTCAAAACTTGTGTTTATGCTACCAATTATTAAGTAAGTGTTCATTAAAAACACCTCTGATTGTAGAGGAAAAGCCTTCTCCCCTAAATCAAATAACTTTGTTGCTTTAAGACAATTTCATTAGAAGTTGTCTTAACTCAATAAACATCGATGCAAACTGTTGCGTTGATTTTCTTTGTTAAGCCAAGGCATTTGTTTTTAGAGTGTGTAGAGTTGGCCAATGATCGATTGAATTTGCTAATCCCATCCCCTGAAAAGCCACTGTTCAGTCATAGTTGAGCTAAATAACTAGATATGGTTGAACCTTATAGTTAGCACATATGAAACCCATTGTTAAAAAAATACCGGTACATTTTCTTTGTGGAATTCATCACCTATTTGTATTTTACGGTGGTGGAAAATATGCGTTTTCTCAAATACTGTGGCCACTACATTAAGGAGATGAGATTCAAAAAAGGTAAAATTAGCCAATATATTTTTGGAAAAAGTTAAGAAAGTCCTAGACATTATAAGTTTGTCTATCAAAACGTTTTGTTCAGATGTCATTTATAAAATAATATATCACAGGATATGCTAGGCGGGTTTTTCAAGAATGACTACTTTCTCTAAACATAAATATCTGTCACTGACAGTTTGCAGCTTATGTACATTAACGTATTGCTACAGGTGTACATATATGCATGTGAGAAATGTTTAAGATGGACTAGACAAAATGAGGTCCTTTAAATTAACTTCACTTACTGTAGTTGTTGGTGAGAAGTAACTCATTGGGTGTTTGGCACCTGTCTCCCTCAAAGCCGGGCTCACACAGGCAGGTCATGTTGTTTATGGTCTCCTGGCATCTTCCTCTTTCACATGAAGTGTCATTACACTGAGCTGTAGAGAAAAACTTCAACACTAATCCTCTACCACTTTTGAAACTGTAACAACTTTGAAACCCAATCAGTTTTACACATACGTTTATAGCAGCAGGGTATTTCCAAGCGCTGCATTTCTCATCATATTTATATGATTGGAGAACTTTTACTTGCAATGGAGTGTTTACGTACATGCTTAGTTCTTGATGTTAAGTAAAGGATCTAAATACTTCGTCCATCAACGACGGTTTGCAGCACAACAAATTACACTGTACCTTTAGGATGCGGTGTACATATGGGAATGTGAGAAATGTTTAAGGCGGACTAGAAAAAATGAGGTCCTTTAAATTAACTTCACTTACTGTAGTTGTTGGTGAGAAGTAACTCATTGGGTGTTTGGCACCTGTCTCCCTCAAAGCCGGGCTCACACAGGCAGGTCGTGTTGTTTATGGTCTCCTGGCATCTTCCTCTTTCACATGAAGTTTCATTACACTGAGCTGTAGAGAAAAATTTCAACATTAATCCTCTACCACTTTTGAAACTGTAACAACTTTGAAACCCAATCAGTTTTACTCCAGAATCAGATCAGAATCAGAATACCTTTATTCTTCCAGAGGGGAAATGTGCATTTGTTTCAGCAAGAAAAGACATATACCTTTATAACAAACAGGGTATTTAGGAGCGTTGCATTTCTCATCATTCCACTTCCCTCGCTCCTTTCTTGCGTTCACGTAGATCTCCACGCAGAACTCGGTGTTGTGGTCGTTGTTCGGCTCGTCTGTTGCCCATGAATGCTCACCAACCCACGTGCTGTTATTCCCAATCCAGGTCCAGGATTCATTCTTGTGGTTTTTGGTGACTCCAATCCAATAATATGGAGTCCCGGTTTTGTTTGGCAGTATGGACACTAGATAGTCGTTCTCGCTCTGGTTCTGGATCACCACCATGTCAGTGTAGGTGTCCTGGCACCACTGCCGGGCCTGGGTCCAGGTCCTTTTCTTTTTGGAGTGATGATACGTCCAGCCAGAGGTAGAGAGAGCCAATGAGCTTCCTTGAATACATTTTGGACGAAAAAAAACATCATTCCCTAAAGGAAAATAAAAATAATAATAACAATAGAAGCACCTGACAAAAATTGCAGTCCAAAAAAAACGTAACAATACAAATATTTAATTGAATAATAGATATGATTAACAAAAAGGGATTGATAGGATTCCATGGTAAACTGAGAATTAAATTACAAATAAAACATGTAAAAAAAAAAAATACAACTAAAAAATAAGAAGTATAAAAATAGGATGGAATAAAATAAATAAAATGCATACACTAGGAAACATACAACCTATATAAAAATATACAAATATAGATATAATACATTATTAAAGATATAAAACCAGTATACTTATTTTTGAGCACATGCATCAATTAACACTACTGCAGCTCCATTCCCTTCTACTCTTCTATTTATTTTTAGTCGATTACTTTATACATTAAGCCTAACTTTTGTGCCTTAGTGTTAAAGTTAATACTCACCAAGGAAAATGATTAATATCCACCTCATTTTTAAGTGAGGGATCACAAATGCCTGTTGTCTGTGCAAAGAAAAAACAATCAAAAGCTGAAATATTGATGAATGCAATCATAAAAATACAACAGAAAAAACATACTTACGTGGAAATTGTAATATCTGAACAGTATACCTTGAAAATAGTTGTCAATAAGCTTGCTACTTAAGACACATTCTTGTTTTCCTATTCGAAATCAAACATTGTACCACGGCAGTTAAGTGAATGTGAGTTTAGCACGGACCAATGTCAGGCTTTTATATTTCTCTTTGGCTATCTGTCCAACGTTATAAGAGAATTACTGGATGTTTTCTTTACAAAGTGAATGCATGTGATGAATGACAATTTGACCTCTTAGACCTGGACAGACCTTTTGGGAATGCCCCCTGTTTATGGTTAGCGTGTGATCGGGGCGTTTCAGTGGCATTTTTAAGTCATGCATGGAAAGAGAAAAATCAAGGAAACACAAACGACACAAAGTCCAGTGTGGTCCATGGATCCAACACAAAGACATACATAAAAAATTGATAATTCTTCCAATTTCATTTTATTTCATAATCTTTGCACTTTAGCTGTTTTCGTTGTTGTTGGTAAGATTATGTTTTCCTTTAAAGAGGACATAGTATGGCTCAAACCAAACCGCCCATCTATAGATGATTGGTACGGTATAATTTATGAAATCTTTGTAATGGAAATAATAACCTTCTCTATGAGGCTCCAGGAACTTACATTTGAGGACATTTGGGAGAAATGGAAAGTGTATATTACCCCGATACGCCCTTCTTTTGTTTGAATAGTTTATTTAATTATCTATACTGTCTATGTTTTATATTGAAAAGGAAACACCCCCTGTTCTTGTGTGCTTATTGTTGTTGTTTTGTCAAGAAAAAGACAGCCCACTCTGTAAAACTATTTAACTACATATGTATATGTACACTGAAGTTGAAGTGTGATCCAAACAAAAAAATGTTTAAAAAAATACAAATAAAGAGCACATATTATGGTCATAATAACATTCATATTTCATGTTGTGCCTCTACTGTGACATGATTAAATTATTTAATGTTCGAAAAGTGCATTTTATTTGAATTTTTTGAGTTCAGCTTTCACCTTAAATGTTTTTAAGTCATGACAGCAACAAATGACCATGCTGCCTTAATTCTGCAGCAGATATGAGATCTATTTGTGGTTCAGCTGAAGTGCTGACATGTAGAATATACATTTGGTGGAACAACAATGGTGATGATATATCAAACCGCTTACTGCAGCAATATAGCCCTTCCTGCTTCACAATCTTACTGTTATATAACTACCTTCGTGCCGACCATTGTGATGAAGGTGACACAAGCAGACAAGTGGTCTGTTTTGTTTTTGTAAAAAATGAAAAAATACATGGTGTCCTGCAGAGTCAGCATTAATTGGCAGAAAAGTTGGTGTGGTGTGTGGAGTTAACGGCTGAACCTTTGTTCCCGTGTATCAGTGTTAGGAAACAATTGACAGTTTATCTATGTTTCTTAACTGATAGACATCGTTCATAATACTGGAAGATGCATAAAAACGAGCAAACACAAATTATATTTTGACTTTTTATTAAGAATAAAACACAGCACTGCTTTAAATATACAGACATATGAATAAGCATCTCAAATGCAATAACTATCTGGTAAATAAATAGAACATAAATACTGAAATCTATATATTCAAAATATTCACAGTTCTTCAATGACATGGTATTTCACCGGCAACCTTTTGTAACATTTACAGCAATATAAAAAGAGCCAGTTCTCGTACATGTTCATAGGCTGTAGAACAATGTGTTCCATATGAACTCCCCTTGGGAGGAAATACATTTCTAAACATCACAGAGGAAATCATGACGTTATAGAAATAACAGTACAGTAATCAATTGCTAAGATCTAAAAAAACATTTCCTCTCAGCCAGGGGTGAAAGTGGTTTGAATTTCTTGCAGGTACTATAATGCTACCCCGACCTTCATTGGTTCATATTGTTCTCCTCCCGCCCCCAGCTTCATGCATCCCTGAACACAAACTTCAAATTTGTAATGTCTTTATGGGGTAGAAATTAGAAACACTTGACAATATGTATAGTCAATTATTTATTTTCAATTGTGCATACAACTTGTGTCAAAACTTAACAGACCATTAGCAAGGCATGTTGAGGGAGGTAAACTACACACTTTTCCACATTTTCCACAGAGGGCTGAAGTAGCTCTCCTCTTCTGTGTACCGGCGAGCCATGCAGCTTGTTGAGTGGGCTGCTCTTCTTCCTTTGCCCAGCCAGGTCTTCACATAAGGCAGTGGATCCCACTGTCTGCATGGTGGTCCCACAGAGCTGATGAAGAGGAGATTTGCTGCATTTGTTGTTGTAAGTTTGCTCCTATACTCAGTTATGATGTTATTCATTGTGCTGAACCCCCGTTCACAGTCAGCATTGCTTGGAGACAGTGCCACTGCCATGAGCAACTTCTTCATTTTGTTGGGAATGTTTCTTCCTCCACTGGCCTTGTATTCTGTGAATCCAAGATGGGCCTATTGTTGGTTCACATGTAGGACATCACACAAAGCCCTCACCTCATTATCTCCAAATCGAGGATTGTCATGGTCCCAGTTGTCAGGGTTGAGGACTGCCATTTGATTGATAAGGCTGTTATAAGCCTCTTTTCGGTTGGCTGCAACACTGGCCTGTGCTCTGTTTGCTGTGGTTGTGAAGAGTCTTTCTTTCATATTGTCTGCCACTGCTTGGATGAACTGAGCAGAGTCAATGATGGGAGACCTGCCAACTCTTAAATCCTCTCCCTTGAATTCCATCACTTCCTCTGCCTGACTGGCATCAACTGCATGTTGTCCTGGGTAGCAATTGAAACTTTCTATGCGTTTGACATACGTCGTCATGATGTCATGGGCCTTTGGGAGTGTGGTCTTCCTGTTCTGAAGAATTTCTGACAAGTTCTTAAGTTCAGTCAGAACATCTGCCATCAGTGCAAGACTTTTCAGGAAGTTGATGCAGCACAACTTAGAAAGCAGACCTTTGAATTTGGCCCTCTCTCTGCTGTCCCTTGTATCATCCTCTGATGCCTCACGGAAATGTTGTGCCAAGACTGGATAAGACTACCAAACTGCAGAGACTGCCCTCCATGAAGAAGCTACCCAGCGAACACTGAACACTTTTCCAATCCTCCTGAGGGCGATGTCCAGGTTGTGAGCAAATTCACTCAGCTGCCGCATGTTTTTTGGTGACTGGCTATATAATGAATATAGGCTGTCCATGAATGCCTGGAAGTCCTTTGTTCCCCCTGTCACATCCAGTGCCTGGTCAACAGCAAGCTCCAGTCTGTGATTAAGGCAGTGCCATAGTATGATGCCTGGGAAGTCATCCTGGAGCAACTTCCCAACACCTGACTTCACTCCCAGCATGACACTGGCCCCATCACTGCAAAATCCAATGAGGATTTCTCTCAGCAACTCAACAGTAAAGCCATTTTTAAGCAAGCAACCCATAATCTGTTCCTTGATATGAGGAGCAGACATAATATCCAGCTCAACCAGGTACAACGGAAAGGCAATGGGCTCCATGTCTCCATCAACACTAGCCTTCAGGAACACAATTAGTGTTGATTTGTGCCCAACACTGGTTGACTCATCAGCCAATACTGTGATTTTGCTTTTGGTCTCTATTATCTTTTTTAGAAGTTCCTTTTTCATCTGTGATGACACATGCTCAATTATGTCAACAGACAGTTTTGCTATGCAAAACACGCCCCAAATCAGCAGAATTTGCATGCTGCAGGTCAATCAGAATCTCAAAGTCTGTGAAAGGCTTGTTGTTCTTGGCCACATAATAGGTTGTCATGAATACCTTGGCAGTAGACTCAAACACAGACTCCTGACTACTCGCGTTCATGTTCAGAAGAATATCTTTATTTGCTGTCTGAATAATCTTGACTGCTTCATTATGTGCTGCAGAGTTCTTGTGTTCACGGATTTTTTTGCGCAGTGATGAAAGCTGGACATCCCTTGATGGACCAGCTGGGATTATCTTTCCATCAGCCTACTGAATAGCAATATTAACACCACGGGAGGCCATGACACCCAGATCCTTCACATCATGGCATGGGGTACAGCCTAGCCTTCCATTGTGAGCATACATCCATTCATTTTTCTGTTTGAACTGTTCATATTGTTCTTCTTTCCATATAGAAGGGTATGCAGTAGGGCTAGCATCACCTATGGTGGCTTCTGAGGGACCTGCTGCCACTTCTTCTGGCTGAGTCTCCTCTTCCTCCCTCTGGGCCTCAACTGTTATAAATTAGAATAAAGATGTATAACTAAATTCAGCAGACAGTCAAAAATGTACAAGTCTCTGTCTTTCTTTGAATTTTCAGAATATTGGTTACATAAATTAAAATACTAATAAAATAAAATGTATGCCACAATGTGCAGATTAAAATAGAAGATATCAAAGCAAAATATTTAATGTTAAAATAGTATGCTGTGTACATGTTGTGTTCTGAGTAAAATAGCCATTGACTATATAGAGCAGGGGTGCCCAACCTTTTTTTAACCAAGACGGCGGCGATCGTTGACGGGGGGGGGTTATTAACTATAGTTATTTGACCACAATATTTGAACACAATTACAGTTTATTTTATTTTCAACTATATTCTTCTTCTTCTTCTTCATATTACTACTACTACTATTATTATTATTATTATTATTGTTATTGTATATGTAATATTTTTCACTCCCTTCTCTTTTTCAAGTGAGGGTGCTTAACATTCAACTGGGACCCTTATGCACCCCCGTAGAACCGGGCCTGGAGGTGGCCAAACTACGGCCCGCGGGCCACATGCGCCCCGTTGATGTGTTTAATGTGGCCCGTCCAATATTGGTATAAATGAGCCAGGGTTCCCGCGCTGATCTTAAAAAGCCTTAAAGTCTAAAATACAACGATCCAATTTTTATTTATGTTATCCCCCACTGTCCACACGCCGCGCGCGCCGCGAAAAGTCCCTTCCTCCCTGGTCGTCGCAGCTGCGCGTGGACGTCACCCCGCGCGCGGGAGAATGAGATTAAAACAACCCTCAGCCCGACATGAATCAAGACGGAACCAAACAATGCCCCCCGGCCCGGCTGTCACATTGATACATCATTGTGGCCCCTGAACCAAAAAGTTTGGCCACCCCTGTTGTAGGACATTAACTGAATATTGTTGTTCTACTTTTAGACATCTCGAGATCGACTGGGGATCGACTGGTTGGGCACCCCATATAGAGATACAGTTTGCTAGTTAGCTAACTTATTATATTCATCATGGCCATGTTCATGTCCATTCTCTGGGCTAAATAAGCATCATCACCTGTGTCATCTGTGGGCGTTGTTTTTCAAATTTTAAGCACATTCTGAGTTTCTTCATCTCTCTCCTTTCTCTTAAACATCTAAAGAGTCGTCGTTTGCATTTTTGCTTTAATTACCACGTAGCCTAATTTTCTAGCTGTCATTCAGTCACTCCATTCTTTTCTCCTCCCGCTATTCTGATCAAGTGGGAAAAAGCTAATATGTGACCCGCTCTATCGAAATCAGTCGGAAGTCGCAACGGCTCATTTCAAAATAAACGTGGATTTGCGTAAAAAAAATTGTTTTTCGGGGTTCGGGTGTTTTGTTTAATAAACAAAGTCTTGGCTTTCAGAATATGAAACTTGTTTCGGCAAATTCAGATGATAAATACAACTTAGAAGCTTGTAACGGCATAATTACAAGCGAAGAACGGAGTAACTTGAGGTCACAGCAGGCATAACAGCAGCCGGTGTTTCTCGTTAGTGTTTTCCCCGGGACACAAACACAATACGCAAAAATACACACACACACACACACACACACACACACACACACACACACACACACACACACACACACACACACACACACACACACACACACAGACCAGTAATCCAAACCAAAATATCTGCCCTTCGTAGTATAAATTCCACGGGTGGAGCTATCAATTCTTCCCGGTCCTCCGGACCGCCTGGAAATCTCTTACCGGTACTAAGGACCGGGTAGGACCGGCACACTTTCAACACTGCTCTCAGCATATGTAGCTCTTTAACTTGTGTATACATATTATTCACATTACTACGACAGGTCACTCACTATGTTATGTTAGAAATGGTCTTAATATGTGTTTTATATGAGGCTGTCGATGCTGTTTCTGTAGGTTTGTGGAGGAGTCTCTATGTCCGAGTTGCTGTAAGAGAAGACAAACAAAGAAAATGAGCATTGCAATTCAACATTTGCCTTTAGAAAATATATAATTGTATGATTTAAGAGTGTTGAATGCTTACCTGTTCAGCTCAAACTTGTTGGCGTTTTGCCTAAATCGTTTCAGGATCCACAGCGCCAAAGACAGACCAGTTAGTGAAAGAGCGCCCCCTGCTGCTGCACCACCGGTAATGGCAGCCAACCGAGACTCGGGAGCTGAGGAAACATGATAAAATGTGAATAAATAATCCTTTTAAACGTTTGCACTTAAACATTTCTATTACATTCACGTTTCTTTTAACATTTGTTCCTGTTTTACCTTTGCAGGTGGGTGTTTCTCCAGTCCAATTGCCATTACGGTCACAGGTCAGCAGGTCATGTCCGTCTAAAGAGAAATCTTGATTGCAGGTGAAGGAGCACTGTGAGTTGAATACTGGATCACTGTTGGAGCAGTTGACATGGCCGTTTTCAGGAGCCTCGAGCTGAGGGCATCTCACTACTGTGGGAGAAAACAGTACAAATTTAGATGTGAACCATCACATATTGATAAAGGAGATCTCAACTCTAACCAATGCATGTAGAATAAGTAGGTATCATGATATATATTAAGTATAATGTGCAAACCTGTGCAGTTTGGAGGTGTGGAGGTCCACTGGCCTGGATTTGCACACTCCATGCTGAGTGCACCTGTCAGCTCATGGCCTTCATCACAGCTGAACATGCAGACCATACCAAGTGGATGGGGGGTCCCGGCAGAAACAGGTGACGACAGAGAAGGGCTGCAGCTGATCTGGGCGCTTGATGGGATCTCAGGGGCAGGACATCCAATAGCTGAAAATAAAGATTATGAGATGTCATGACAAAGCCAAGAAAAGCAAATCGTGCAAGCATAGATGTGTGTGAACAAAGGCTTCCTTACCTTTGCAGGTAGGTATGGCATCACTCCACTGTCCGTCCTCAGAACACAGAGTGCTGTGTGCTCCCTGCAGCTCAAAGCCTGCTGCACAGGTGAAGCTGCAGGTGGAGGCTGGTCGCAGGTCATTCACAGGTCGACTGCAATTTGTGATGATGTGAGCTCCCTCTGGATTCTGGCAAGTGATGGCTAACACAATAAAGTAAAAAAGCACATGTTAAAAGTTTGTCACAAAGGCTTAAAAACATAAAAGTAGTTTGGAGTGAACTTAAGCTGCGTCCTCACCTTCACATTGAGGCGTCCTCTCACTCCACTCAGCTGCAGACGTGCACGTCACCCTGCTGGCTCCCAGCAGCTGGTAGCCCGGAGCACAGCTGAAGCTGCAGGTGTTTCCGAAGCTGAACCTCACATCTGCATCGTCTCCACAGTTCCAAAGGCCGTTATCTAGCTCCTGGAGATCAGGGCACTGGACAGCTGAATAACAGAAGGAGGAAAGAACAGGTCAACAGGAGCCTTTTAATAACATTATAAAGCTTTCCCCTCTTAATAACAGACTTGAAAACAAATAAGCAGTATAATGGATACTAAGAGAGTCTTGCAAGATAAAAACATGTACGTACCAACACAAAACGGCTGTGAGGCATTCCATATTCCTGATGCTTCACAATGCAGAGTGTTTTGAGGTGTATCAGCGAGTGCATAGCCTTCATCACAGGCAAACACACATGTGGAGCTGAAGCTGGAGGAGCCGAGGGGATCGGAGCACGTCATGGATCCCCTTTCTGGAGTCGACATCGGCTGACATTGAACCACTGTTGACGACAAAACCATCAAAAACACTTTAGACTCCTTGGTTGTGAAAATACAATTTTGTTTCTCCGAATATAATTACTTGAAAACACAATACCAATATGATTATTTTTGCAGCTTAACTCACGTTCACATGTAGGAGGCTGCTCCGACCACTGTTTGGACGCAGTGCACCTCAGGGGCCTGGACAGACTCAGCTGGTATCCTTCCTCACAGGAATACTGGCACGAGGAGTCGTAGGAGAAGTTTCCATTTGTGTGAGTGCAATGCACACTTCCTTTATCTGGAACGGTCACCTCCTCTTCATTACACTCGACAACTGCCAACAAAGAATACAAGACGCAATTAGATATCAGGACCTGGCTGTAAAGGACTTAACGAAATGTAGATTTGAAGGACTTTAGCATTTACTTACCATGCTCACACTGGTCTCCGTAAAAGCCTTCAAAGCAAGCACACCTGTGGCTGTTGATGGTTTCTACACACTCTCCATGCTGGCACGAGTCGTTCTTACAGGCAGCTGGGGAAAGAAGGAATACTTTAATATAACTTGTAGTCTTTTTTAATTTAAAAGCCACGCAAAAATAACTACGGCAGCAAAACTTAGCAGCTCTTGTAGAATCAGAATCAGGTTTATTAATAATAACCTGTTGTGGTGTATCCTAATTCCTAACATTTGCTCACCTGAGTAGCACAGAGCGGTCTTATTCTTCCCACACCTCTCATCGTTCCATTTTCCCGCCTGTTCTTCCCTCTGAACGTACATCTCTACACAGTCTTCATTCGACCCCAAACGCTTTCCATTGTTTGGTTCTCTCTTTGCCCAGTTGGTTGCCTCTTCTGTCAGAGTCTTGTTGGTTCCGACCCAGGTCCAGACTTCGTTGACCTTGCGGATCCCGATCCAGTAGTAGTTTTTTTTCCTGGGCAGCCAGCTGTTGAGATGGGTGATCTCCTCCTGGTTCTGGATGGCCACCATGTCCGTGTAATTGACCTTGCACCAGGCTCGAGCATCTGACCAAGACATTGTATCGTTGGAGTAGAAGTAGGACCAGCACTCGACACTTGTCCACATGCACAGCACTGAGGACGGAGGACACAAGTTAGATTAGAAGTGTAATAAGGATACATTTAAAAAAGTAAGTAGAAAATAAAAATGGAAAGTGTGATTCTGGATGAACATACTTGAACAAAGAAAGGTAAGGTTTATCCATGAGGACTTCGACCTGCGAGTTTGAAGTAATCCAAAGAAGAATTCCTGTAAGGACAAATGAAAAAATATCAAGTAGGAGAAATAAATGCAACACTGAGTAAAGACAAAGAATGAAGGCGTTTGAAGTAAAGACAACTCTTTTACAAAGCTCCACACTCACCATTTTAAGTGGTATATGTGCGAACCTTCAGGAGACTCTGAGTATTTCTTTAGTCTGAGCACGTCTGAGGATGAAATGATTCTGAGTTGTATGAGCTGCGATGCCTGCCTTTTATACCCTTCATCAGCCTGGTCCCCCTTTTCCTGGAAGCCCTGATCACAAGCGGGATTTCAGTGGAAATTCCAACCTCCCCCTCCTCCCCACCGGGGGTCCTTGGAAACTTTCTCTCTCTCTTCCTCACTCTCACACAAAACATCCTTGGCTTCAGGAGAAATGTTCAGTTATTATTGGAATTTCAATTATTCCTTTTACTATCATTCTCACCGGAGACCATCATATTTACTTAATTACTACATTTAAGTATAATGTTGAAGTAGTTGTACTTTACAATGGTGTATATTTATTACACTACATACAATTGAGATAGAGTTACTTTAGTTTTTTCATCCAAAACACGTGGTGTCCTTAATATATATATAAAATACAATGTTTTGATAAGTAATGTAAAATATACAATTATCCTACACATTAAAAGGAGCCATTCTACATTTATTTTTGATGTTTTATATACATTTAAAGATTTTTGAGACATGCCTTTCAAAATTCAAACATTATCTTCACTGTAAAATATATTTACAATAAAACCAGATATACTAATATCTCGTTATTCGCAAATGTTGCAGTTGCATGGGGGAGCCTAAATAACAACCAGTCTCTAACCAGACTACACTTTGATACATACCACTGATCACACTTTGACATAAATAACATGTTCAGTATTTTAGTTGAATCTGTATTTTCAGTTTCATAAAGTATCCAAACTTAATTAAAAAAACGCTCTAACGCACTGATAATTTATTTATGGGCCTTCCTGGGAACTTGGCAAATTAACACACACATAGCAAAGACAAAATAAGTAGCATAACGTAAGCAAACGTTTCCTGGGGAAGAAAGGAGAGCGTGCAGAACACACACTGAAGTGAAAGGCAATGAAAAGGAAATTCCAGTTTTGAAAGCTGTGAGCTCATGTGAGCTGATAAGAGTGCCTGAGAGAGATTTAGAGTGCCTGAGATATTTCCACTGTTTCCCCTTATTCAGAAAAGTACCTTTTAGATAATTGCCATCAAATGAAAGAAGAGAAGTGAAGTCTTCATGAGTTGATGCCTATTACTAGAAGCACACAAAGTGCCAACAGACTATGACACATGGACTATGCTCTTCACACTTCAAATAAACACATTAACATGTCCTGGGATGTGCTCTTCTAAATAAATACAATCAAGGAAAAAACAATGAAATAGCAGCAAACAGACACTTTAAATGTACTATTTTACGACTGTCCAGAGACGGGAAATGTGTGCCGCAGGAGCAGAGGCGCCTGCAGGCTGTCTGTGTTTCAAGAAGTGACAGTTCACATCCTTCCTCTCCGACCTGGGCAGAGGAGAGGAACCACTGTTGCTTCACACCTTTTAACTGTTTGAGAAGAATGCAAACTAACGCATACAGAAGAAGACTCAATGGACTCGGTTTCAGACTTGTTAAGAACATCCCAAAGAGATGCTAATATATGTTTGTGCTCTGATCCTCATCTAATAATCAATAGTGACCCTAAAGGGCTTTGTGTTGTGTTTGAATTGTCTTCTGGCTGTCACATAGGGTTAGGGTTAGGGTTCTGAATGTGTTCATTGTTGTCCTTCCTGTCCATATTATTCCTAAAATGTATTTTTATATTAGTACAGCACCGCTGTTCCTGTGTTAATGTTTTTGTATTTGTTTTTGTAGCTGTAATTACCCCTGACTAGAAACTAAAGTTGAACATTTGCCAAGATGGCGCAATCGGCGGATTAACAGAAATGCCTATTAATGTTGAGTCTCCATGTATATCTTTAAACTATATAAAAGCATCTATTCCTGCAGCTAATCATGCATTTAAGAGGTGGGTTAGGGCAAAGCAATTTTAATCCTTTGAAAAGGATAATATTACTACATTTTCTGCTACTGTTTTACTACAGTACGCCTATGAAATTATAAATCCATTTGATATGTATTAATCACATTCAATTTAAACAAAACTACTATTTACATCAATGTCTTATTTGGCGTGATAAAGCAGAAAAGTAGAGGTTTGTACTTTAACTGTCTAATGCAATTTTGGATGATTTAATTATTTTTATTTTTTAACAAAGCATGATGGATTACTGGTTAAAGAGAAGGGCATCCTGGAAAACAAAGGTTCAAGCACCTGTAGTAAAAAGCATCCATCCTCACCCAAATACTACAACACTAACACCAGCTCCGTCTCTGACCTCTGACCTTCCTGATAGACACCAGCGGAAAATCTTCTCTCACTACAGGAAATAACAAATCTAATAGAAAGATAAAACAAATGGAGTCCTGGGGGACAAATGGACTAGCCAACAGTCGATTGTTGATCTGATCAAATATAAACTGCGTTGTGCTGATACCGGAGGAGGAAGAAGTACTCCGATCTTTTACTAAAGTAAAAATAGCAATACTACGGTGTATCAATACTCAGTGACGAGTACATTTCGGGCATTCAAAATCATACTTAAGTAAAAGTACAAAAGTATATAAGCATACAAATATACTAGAAGTAGCATTGCCAATTTGAGAATCAGACAAATATAATTAGTTTACTATAATTATTGATGCATTCATGTGTTTGTCACTTAAATGTTGTAAAAGTTGAGCTTATTTAATTTTTTAAGATACTGCTGTGTAGCTTGTCCTATACAAATATATTATAATTTGTTAGTCTATTGAGATTTTTTGTATAAATAACCTTAAGCTGCAAATTAGCTATAACTAATGTAGTATCAAGTGGGTTAAAAGTATAAAGATGAGTTTTTAAGAAGAAGATATGTTAACTGAAGTACCTCAGATTTGTACTTCTTGGCAGATATATTCATATTTATTAAGAGCTAACTCAAGAACCAACTTTTTAATTTGCCTTTTAATTAAAATATATTTATACTTGTTTTATTTAGTCCTTTGTTCATTGTCTTCTGTTGGTAAATTCAGTTTTTACGGATCAAAAAGTAATGTGTTGCTCTATACTGGGAGGAGGGTTAGTATTGCTTTGATTTGGTTTTTGATTTGTGAAGTACTTTTTGTTACGTTTTATGTATGAAGTTACATATACTTTTTTGGTACATCCACATTGCACCACTGTTATCTATAGAAGGTGTTATGGTTTGTGTAGCAGTTCCCTCTTTTGGCCACACGGGGCCGCCTGCATTATCCTGCACAGTGATGGCGATAGTGTGCAGGTTGTCTGTCTCTTTAAGACAGGAAATAGAAGTACCGATCCTAATAAAGTAATTCGTAAGGAACTCCATGTTGCTGTCTGTCCTCGGTAGACCCCTGCTCAGTGCCAGACTGTCCGGAGCTTTCTCCATAACTTCAGCTGCAATGGCAGACGCCCTGGCTAAAATCCCCGTGGTAGAGATTGACTCAGAGGGAACCTTTAAGTACATTCTGCTCACAGTGAAAGTTAAAGATGGGGATGTACATAAAGATATAGTCCGAGGCACAAAAAGTGCAGAGTATCACAGTAAGTTCATAACCTTAGTTTGTTGCAGAGTGTGTCAGATCAGCTGCAAATGAAAAAGCTGTGACCAGAGTTGACACCTGTACTTTAGGTGCAAATATCATGCAAAGACCAGTATTGTATGTACTGCAACTATAGTGCATTGCAAATACGGGAGCCAACGTCCATAAAAGAGAACATATGAGACAGGAATTACTGTAAAGTGTTTTGTTTTTTTCAACAACCAGATTGCATGTTTTGATTATTGATTTTATTTATCTACAGATCATATATTTGAGAAGGTCAATCCAGCTATGGAGGCCTTGGGGATGGAGTGTAAATGCCTTGGAGGAGGGAAGATAGAGCACAACAGCCAAGAGAAAAAACTGAGGGTGTTTGGAGAGTCAACTGTAAGTTCATTTGATTGGACATGCATTAAGAGCTGAATCAAATACACTACAAATACTATATCATGTGATGTGAATGGTTATATGCTTTTACTTATTTCCAGGCGTTTGGTAAAGCAGATCATTCTGTGTCTGCGGAGAAGTTGAAGAGTGCCTTCAGCGACTACGAGATCACCTGGTCTGACGACAAGAAATAGAGTAAATCTGCAACTCATTAAAATGTCAGCCTTTGTTAATCAGTGCCAATCCTTATGTCCAACCATCATTTAAATAAAACACATCATTCTGCATATAATAGATGGTCCTGATTCTCTAAAAGCACAAACATGTCCGCTTTGATTACACGTTTTCTCCTTTTCATTCGGCACGATGTAAAGGATGTGGTATTATTTATTCTAACATAAATCATCTTGTAATTAAAGTGTTTGATTTCACTTTTGCTTGGTGACTGATTTAGTTCATCAGAATTGAAGGGCTGGGTGCCAAGCGTGAAGTCCATACAGGAAGGGGTGAGCCGGTTGGAGTCACTAACATATCCTGTTCCTCTGAGGGAAAGTTTGTCTTTGGAAATTAGAAAGAGGAGATAAGAGGGGCTTTCATTTGCACTCACGGTGACCCACTTTCATGTGCTTGTAAGTAGGGAAGCGGGAAGTCAATCAGAGTTGGGGGGGGGGGGGTTCTCGTGGAGCCTCGCAGCAGAGAAACTGGCGCGCTTAACACTGAAGGTGCGCCGCGTTTGGGGGTGAGGGTGCTAGTGGAGCCTCGCAGATGGGGGTGCTGCAGCCCCCTCAGCAGCCCCCTTCCCACGTCCGTGCTTTTAAGGCTAAACGGTGATACACTTCAAACTGAAGTCCACGGAGCTTTACAAGATCACAGCTGGATAAAACAGCCTGAGCTGAGCCATGGTTTAACATGCACACACATTTGAGCAAAGGCTGGTCCCCTCTCTTCTCTCCCAAATATACATTCATCAAAGATTTGATCCAGTTTAATATAATGTATTTTGTCTAACCTTTAAATTACCAAAGTGAAATGTGAAACAACTGTGAGGAGATCTATTTTTTCACTCTGGGACTGAGCAGTTTGAGGAACACAAAGCATTTTTCCCAAATACAAATTTCAGGTTATTAGTTTTTATGTGTTTTTAGAACAATGATTCTCAAAGCAAACTGCATTCATTATAAATACGGTTGATCTCTGATTGTTTCGGTTGTGTTGATGAAAATGCACAAAGGAAGTTGAGGTGCTTTACAGTTGCAAACCATTCAAATACATTGTGGTCGGTGGTGAAACAGTTGCCAAAATATTTAAAAATAAGTTTTAAATATCAAAGAATATGATTTGCAGTGCAGTATAAAAGTCGCAATTTGATTGACAACCAAAGGTACACATATTGTGTCATTTGGGAGTGAAAGCAATTCTAGAACCCTGAAGGCAAGAGAGACTGAAAAGAGTCAAGGGAAGCTTATAAAAGTTAACAGCATTTAATTACACAAAATATGCGGTGGTATACAAAATGAAATGTGCGAGTGGAGGCGCTCTCCACATCCGACCGGTCAGTTCAGGTCAGGGGGTCGAAGAGATCAATTCTTGGCTTGCTCTTCCTGTTGTCATCTGAGGTCTTCTCCTATTGGCCGGCGTTGTCGGGGGGCGGGTCCAATGCAATTCCTGCCTTTTTCTGTAGCTAAATTGCATCATTCTAGCGTCTGTGGTTATTTAAACATTCCCTGCTACACATTATTCAGCGTCAATAAATGAGTGCTAATCCCAGTGTGCTCAGTGTACAACATCACATGTCATTTCACCTTGGTTCAAGGTTTGAAATCGTATGATTCCGCCAGATGCTAAATGCTAACCGGAAGTGACGAATTTTCAGAATAAAAGTGTTAAGCTAATAGTGAGAACTTCCGGTTTTTCAGAATAAAACTGATTTAAATCAAATAGTGTATTTAATTCAAATTACGCCATATCAACATTGATTTTAATTTCTAACAGGAGTCAATGATAAAGTAGGTATATATATAAACTGCTACGACAGTAAAATGAAACGGTTGGTTTGTAGAAGGTTTTTGGGACACAGCTTATGAGTAAAGAGCCACAACAGGTATGATGATTACGTTTACTTATAAGCACTGAACACAAAGTACAGCTGAGGCTGATGTCTTTAGTTAGGCAGGTATTTAGTTCTAAGTAATGTATGGACAAATGAAAATGTGGCTTTATGGTGGCGCAATGGCAAAAGTAAAAGGATTAATTCAATTATTACAATTAATCTTGAAAGGTGGGAGGAATTTCTGAGCCAGATTTCATGACTGTCCGTTCAACTGTTGAGACTTTTCAGTGAAAACACAGAAAGTTCTTGCAGTGATGCTACAGAAAAAATGGTCACCAAAGTAGTTTTTTTATCTTGGAGGACGCTGTTATATATCACGGGATAAGTGAAAGGCTTGACCTGCTGTTGGCACCGGAGGGAGAAAGTCAGGGATCACTAAGTTATTCATCATCTGCGGACCAATAACATATTACAACATTCATTTTATAGTAATGCATCTAATAGTTGCTGTCGTACTTTATTTAGGATGAATCAATCTGTGAAATCCAACATGAAAAAGAAAATCCCTCTGGGTTTTCCTAATATGATGGAAACATTGATAACTATTTCTGACCTTTCATAAGGTAGAAATCAGAAGTTCTAATCTGTGTTGATAAGCTGCTTACGTTTGGTTTTGTAAATCTACATTATACTCAAGGTGTTATCTACGAAAAATAACCTTTTATAATAAGATTCTTCTATTAATATCACTAGAATCTACATCCCTTTCCTCTGGGTTTCCCCACATGAGGTTCACGTTGTGTGCCAGAGGTGGTGCTCATTCTTTCAACTACTTTTTTCCTGCTCCTGACTCACTGGGTGAGTTGTAAACAAAACAGTTAAAGGAAGAGTGGCGCGTAACTGTGATGACTATATGAACAGAGTTAGCTGCTGTCAATTCTCTGAAGAGAGCTCCATTCACCTTGACCCTCATCAGCAGACCTAACATAGACTCTGATACTAAATAGTTCTGCCGGCTGCCCAGCGACCTCAAAGAAAGAAAAACAAAAAGGCTTCTTCCTTCCAGTTTCCATTCTCAATCCGGCGCCAGCTTCCTGTAAAAAGATAACCTCTCTATTATCTACAAACAGGGAGGTCAGCTAGGGAGGAAGAAGACCTCAATTGTGTTACACTGAAACCATCCTCTTGGAAAATGGGTTTTACAGTAAGTGTTTAATGAGATTTCAGGTAAAACATAACCATTACAATCATTCAGTTTAATTATGGAATGATTAAAAGGTCAAATTATGTCATTTTTTTAGCAGCCTTACTTAATCTTTACAATCTCACAAAATATAAACCCAAAAATAGAGTTTCTTAGTTAGATCTACAATATGTTATTTGTAATATATCTTAGATATTGACTTCGAAGTTGATTAAGAATTTGTATACATTGTAAAATGAAAAAAAGTCTAATTTACGGAGTATAGTTTAACTTTACACTTTAATTTGTTTTCTAAATGATCTTACTCCAAAAGCACTTACTCTCTCACAGTTGCAGATGCAGGGTTGCTTATCATTTTTGAAATAATTGTACATTTGGAGAAGAAAGACACTTTTCATAATTGCAAAGTGAACCTAAACCGTACACCCCAGCACGTGCACTACGCTCTGCATCAGCCTAACAGCTCGCTGCACCCGCACTGCGAGGGGGACCCAAGTTCCCATCAGCAAAAACACGTCTGTTTGCTATCCTGGCTCCAAAATGGTGGAATGAGCTCCCCATTGAAATCAGGACAGCAGAAAGCTTACACATCTTCTTCAGACTGAAAACTCATCTCTTTCGACTCCACTTCGAGCGATAGTATTATTAACAAAGCACTTATATACTAATAAAGGACTGGCTTATCTAAAGCCAGTTGAGTAGCACTTGAAATGTTTTAGCTCTATGAAACCTGATGTACTTATATGATTCTGTTTTCTTCAAGTTTGTATTTTGTTGGTCGAACGCACTTATTGTAAGTCTCTTTGGATAAAAGCGTCAGTTAAATGCAATGTAATGTAATGCAATGTAATGTAACATTTTTTTCTTTGGGAAGCAATACAAAATTGCCTTGAGTCAGTCTGCAAAAGTACGGAAGAGGATTAGGCCCACATGTTTTTTTTCAATACAACATTTAAAGAAACATTTAAAAAAGAATCTTAATTCCGAGATTTTCAGCAAAAAATTTGTTTACGTTTGGTCCGATCTGATTTTTTTTTACGTCAGATCTAAAAATGTTTCACCTGGTAAAGCCACACAAATGTACAGGAATTGTATTAGTACTCGTCATGTTAATGTTAAGTAAACACTACAAAATTGAGTGGATCATGCAACCTGACTCAGCTGGGGGAGAATACTGTCTTGATATTTCCTTTTTAGTGTCTGTACACTGCATGCAAAATCCCAATGAACTGTTTGTGAAGAGAGATAAACATCAATGTGGAGTCCCGTTTCCTAAACAGGAAGTCCGGCCCTTCCTGAGCCACCAGCCGCAGACACCTCAGGCTGTCGGGAAACAAAGGTGCAGCAGAAGCCAGCTGCTTTACTTCAGTGCTCAAGATCCTATCAGGGAAACAATAACCCACAAGACTCTGATTTTAAGGAGTCAATGGGGTCGGAGCCAAGAGAAATTCCAGACTGCTAATGGGTGAATATCAGCCTTCCCATAACTGATTTGAATATAATCTAAACATTCCTAAACATCTCAGTCATGATCTACCCGCCTATACATAGTCCTTATGTGTTTTCTTAAGGGCTTAGTGGATTGTGTACTGCCAGTAAATCATGTTCATAACAATGTCTCTCGGAAATTGTGATTCCCAATACTCATCCATGATGTGATTCATTTTATTACTCTCACGGAGTTCATCGCCAGGTCACAATGGATAAGCATGAAGTGACATTTCTCAATCAAAGATGTGTTTTGCTCACTTTGAGAAGATAGAAACTGCTTTTAAACCGAACAGACCCAAAACCCTAACAGATTACAGGTGCATGGTTTTAATGTGTCCTAGATACAGGCCCTTGGTGGCCATGTCAGCTTGATTTGTTATTCAATTATGTTATTTCTTTATTTGGATTAGACTATAATACCCCATTATGAGGTTAGGCCAATCATGTTGCTTTTGGCTCAAATCCAACATATTATTTATAGCTCTTAAAGAGTTATTAATTAAGCATAACTTAATATAACAAGTGTGCATAACATACTTTTGGTTTTACTAAACGAACACAGATTGGAAAAGGCTCCTCACCTATTATTATGTACCTTAAAGGGGACCTATCATGCAAAATGCACTTTTGTACGTCTTTTATACATTAATATGTGTCCCCGGTGTTCCAGGGAACTCACCAAGTGTCAGAAAACACAACCCTGTCTATTTTCCTCCATACCTAAATCTCTTAAAAAGGGGCTGCAACGGATCTGATACAGAAAAGAAATACCTGTCAGAGACTGTCTCATTGATCTTGAATATATCAAACTGGATTTGTTCTGAAGGGAAGGCATTGTTTTTGTATAGGTCATTATATTTACACTTAATGAATCACCCTTTATAAAGTTCTTTAAAAGGAAGAGAATTGGATCAATTAAAAAATATATATATATATATTTCACCTTTTATTTAGAGCTTCATCTAGACAGTTGTTATTTTCACCGCTTTTCCCTCATTGCGTTCTCTCACTGGTTGAAAGTTTTGCATCGTAACATTTTCAACCAATCAGACTGAGGGCAGATGAGCAGCTTTGCTCTCTACGTCACATCCGATTCAAACAACGGCGCGCGCTATGTTTCTGCCTGATGTCCACAAACAACTCGGTTTTCTTTCAGTTTTCTACATTTAAAACAAAGATTTAACGGTGACGTTTGGCAACACAAACTCGTAGTTGTGGCTTAATGCTCCTGAACAGAAGATAACGTCTGTCATTTATGGTAAGAAGCTATACGTATTATCTAAATGAACAATATCCATGTTTAATGTTTAGCATAACACACCGTTAAGCTAGCTCTCTTGTTTACACACTCAGCGATGTTTTGTACAAAAATACACCTAAAGCTTTTTTACTGTGAGACATTTTGGGTGACTCAGTCGCTGCCATTGTTCTCAATCGCTGTTTTGTGTGTACAGTCGTTCTGACCTCGCTCAGCTGTCATCATGTCCCAGACCAACTCCTCTCTCCTGGACGAGGTGGTGCAGTGGAGTCAGGAAACCTGCCGCCGGGAGCTCAAGTCCGTCCTGCCAAAACTCACCATATCCTCTCAGACATAATCAGGTTTACTAATTTGATGTCATGATTCATAGCATCATACACTAGTGGTTTCAATAAGGAGAGTCCAGTGATATGCAGGTCTTGTTTTGAAGTTTGAAGTTTTCAAACTACTGAAAAAGCATTGGAATAGACACACTAAATGTGGGATTATGTCTACATGTCTATGAAATTAAATGTTTTATGAGGGGGAATCAGTATGCCTGTACAGTCTATGACCTGTACGTATAAATTCAATTAAAACCAAAATCCTAAAGCCCATATAAGATGTTAAAGTTTGACAAACATGGTTTAGTATGTTCGAGGAAATCTCTGCACAAGTTTAGGTTTTGCTCAAGCTTATCCATCATACCTTTTCACTGTTATTGCAATCCTTATCTACTGTATAAGGAAATATATATGATTTGAATTTGCAGTGGTCTTCCTTGACTGTTTTTCACTCTTTGCATAATAACTCTGAGAGTTGGGATGACCATATACGTAAGTTTCTTCATTTCACAATTTATAATAATCAATCACCTCATTTTGTGCCTTGAGTATTACTAAGTATTATCATACTGCATCCCTCCAGGTGTGTTGAAGATCATCACAGACATGTTCCTCCCTCATATTGGTTTGTCTGAGCTGGAAGATGAGTGCTTCTCCAAGATCCTACCAAAGGTAAACACTAGACAACGTCATGAATGCAAATACACGTGAATAGAACTAGTTGCATAACACAGAGTGAATGCATGTGATGGAAAAAGTCTTTAAATTAGGTGATCATCTCTGAACTCAAGGCCCTTAAAGATCTTAAACAGAGCAATATATAGGTAGTTGTTTTCCAAATGTCACATAACATTTTTCAATCTCAGTTGGTGATGTTGTATGTTTCTTTAAAGTGTTTCTTTTGACGAGTACTTCCTACATATTAGAAGTTGTAGGACTTGTTGATAGAGCTTTATTTATCTTGTGTATATATTTGGTGATTTACATTTTCCCTTAAAAGTGTTTAGTAGTATTGATAAGTCTGTGTGTTATTGCCCCTATCTGTCATGAATGTCTGCAGGCGGTGACGATGTTTGACCGCATGATGAAAGAAATCATGGACCAAGTTGGAGGCCTGTCGAGTCAAAACACTGAGCTGTGTTCCTTACTCAGGAACATCCTGCAGGTACTGCTTGTTGTTATCAAAATGTTCAAATTAGAATGACATGTTATGCTATGTAAGTTATATATTATCTGACAAACATTGCTCTAACTTCTATACCAACCAATATGTTGACAAGATGCTGTTGTGCGTTTCAGGCCATGATGCAGATAATCAACGCTCTATCCACCTGCGTGCGTCATGTTGGTTCGTTCGGGGAAACTCCCGATATAGACGCCATCCGCTCGTTACCAACTTGTATCCTGAAAGTCCTGAAGGAAACCTTTCAGCACTGCAAGGTACGTCTGCTTAGTCACTCTTAACCTGTAATGCAGCTCTTAATGCATCTACAATTATTACAATTACATAAGAAATCATGCATTTAGCTATCAGAATTCAAAAATGGGATTTGATCTATTTTAGCTATTGTTATTTATAAAAAAGGGGAAAACTGTTAAAAAAGTGCTTCGTTTTTTCAGAACATTCAAACATTCCTAAAGGGACTCATGTATTACCAGAAGTCTAACTTTAGGTGAAACAGCTCATGATAACCTCACAACAGGAAACTGTGATAAGCATCTCTTTGTCACAGGAAACACTTTTACTAAAAAGGGAAGATCAATTCAATTCCTACTTTTATTCAAATCAATCTTTTTCTCAATAGAAACGAGTTATCAAAGTCAAAGTCAACTTGTTTGTCAATCTTTTAGTTTGTGTGTACAGACAGAGAGATCGAAATACCATTTCCCACAATCCCGAATATAAAAAAACAAATATGTATAAAATATGTATATCCTATATACAATCAACAGACACCTTTATACATGTTTCACATTAAAGGTGGGGTAGGTAATTCACTTCAGAAAAACTTTTTGTTATATTCCATGGAATGCTCTTAACATCCCGATAGCAATGAATACATTAAATGCTTTGACAATAAATACATAAAAAAATATCATCTGTGGAAGCCATGGCGCTGTAAAAAGCACGACCAATCATCTGAGCCGGCCCGGCTAAAATAACTGGATGGCCTACCTGCCTGTCAGCCTTCCATCAGTGCACAAACTTATCTCGTGCCCTCATTGGTCATGTGTGCGTTCGTGTGTGTTGGAGGAGGGGCTCCGTGTGTGTTGGAGGAGGGGCTCCGTGTGTGTTGGAGGAGGGGCTCTGTAAGGAAGTCTGAAGGAAGGGGCAGATTATTTCCGGTTCTGTATTTTCAAGTTCTAACGCACTCGAGCTGGTTTCTCCATTCTTACCTACCCTACCTTTAAGATTAAAACAAAAAACACAAAAATCAATATATACAAAATAATAGTCACTTCAATGTCATTAGTGCAAAATTGTCCATAGTAGCGTTAAAAAAAAAAAAAAAAACATTTATTTAATATGGATTTGTGTGAAAATGTGACTAGTTGAAAATGATTTGAGCATACTGTGCATGTTGTCCTCAGGAGAGTGAGGTGCTTTATTGCGGCCGCCTGTCCCTGGTGGCCGACCTGCTGCAGGGACTCTTTAAAGAGGCCTACTCCCTCCAGAAGGCTCTGCTGGAGCTGCTGGAGCCGATCTCACTGGACAGCAACGCCTCAGAGGAAGAGGTCTCTGACATCGTAACAGGTGTGTGTGTATTTGTTTTCCACTGACACATCCTTTAGTATTAAACCCTTCTGATGTTAAATGTTATTTTTTACATTCCTCAGTGATTCACAACCTGCTGGATATCTGCTCCATCATCTCTAACTTGGACATGGCAATGCATGCAAACACATGGAAGTTTGTCATCAAGTCAGTACTGCAGACACTCATGTTGTCACACTTAATGTAAATCTGTGAGTTTAAGTATTGGAAATCATGTAACAGCTCATTTGGTTACATCTGTTTAGACAGAGTCTGAAGTACCAGTCATTGGTGGAGGAACATCTGCATCACGGAGACATCAGCAGCAGCCTGTGTAACAACCTGCTGGCCTCCTTCCTCACCTCTGTGGAGCTCGCTGAACAGATCACACACGCTGGACTACAGGTAGTAAAGCTCTTAATGGTGAAAAAAGATCCACAAGATATTATTTGTACATTTCTAGAAAGGCAGGCAGGACATTGCATTTCAGTGGTGGACTTCTAAGAATGAAGCAGTTTGTCCAATAAAGCCAATGTCAACCAGGAGCAGGACAGTCCTTAACACAACTTCAGCAGAGTTCCCGTTAGAATAATTATTTGCCAGTCAAAATGTCCATTAAAGTTTCAATCTTCCGGACAAAATGAGAAAAGCGCCGGTCAAAGGTCTTCTTTGATATTTATTGAGCTTTCAAACTAATCGATATGATTCGATATTAAACAAACTAATTATAGTAAATCAACTATTCAAAGTGAAGTGAACAGTAACTTACAATAACACGGGAATAATAAACAGAGCGCTCTCTCTCTCTCCTGACAGCCCGCCAGTATCATGCAGCTCGCGGATCAGTAATGAGAGACCAGACAGTAAAACTAAACATATAACTAGTTACGGTAGTTTGAGAGGTCATTAAAATAGCTACGTGTGATATTCTAACCTGAAATGTGTGTTTTGTCCGTTCACCGCTGCATGTGATCATGCAGAGCTGCGTGTCGACTCGTCAGCAGCAGCTGATCTCTCTCTCCCGTCAGATTAGACTTCACTCACATTTATGTCCATATCGATCAGATCCAGCTAGTTCTAGCTAATGATAGGACTACCTGCTTATCAATAGACATCTAAACTATAAGCGTCGCTATGCAACCGGGTGAGGCTGCAAAGTATAGCGCAGCATTTTGCATTTGTTTACATGCCCACCGGAACCCCGAGGCATTACCAACAGATCAACGCACAATCAACCCATACAGGACATCTCTTTCTGCACATTAAGAGATTAGAATTGACTCTTCTTGTCTGTCACATAAGTAACTGATGCGGTATTGCGCTAAGCGGAAATTATTTTGACCGGAGAGATTTTTATTTGCCGGTCTTCAGCATATTTTACCGGTCATAGTCGGGAACTCTGAACTACAGTCTCCACTATAGCATTTATTTGTGTGTGTTTTACAGAAAACATGACCCTTTTGGTTTAGCAGAATAGATTTGATCTCCTGGTGACCTTTGTTGTATTATTGCTCCTTTTTCCTTTCCAAAGGAGTCGACACAAAGCCCAGAATACAAACTGTTCCAGAAAACTGCAAAGATGTGCAGATTCTTTGCCAACACGTTGGTTCATTACATAAAGGTAAAGAAAATGATGTTCTTGATCATTTCTATATCCGTTACATTTTCCTTCTGGGCTTCAGAAAACAAAGCAGCTGAACTTAAATCCCATCATTTCTTATCATCAGGAGTTTAAATGTTTTCTGACAAAGTATTGCAACGACTTTCACCAACTCTACCTCCAGATAATGAGGTACGTGTGGTTTGAAGTTGCAGATTCAGTCTTAATTAATTCACCTTCTATCATTGAGTAGTGCGTAAACTCACAGTCGAATGTCTTTCAGTAAGTTCCCTCCCAGCCTGTGTGCTCCATCTCTTCCCCCCGCTCTGTCCGGGGAGCTGCATGCAGCCGCTCTGGTTCCCATCGATGCCTTCCTGCTCCAGCTGCTGCCTCTAAGGCCCTTCGCTGAAATTGTCCTCCAGCAGGACCTGCGTGAGTTTAACGTTGAATCTTTTTTTTATCAAGATATTCAGTCAGGGTTGATAGATGCTGTTCTGTTTCCCTTTGCTGTGGCCAGGTTTTATTTAGAGGATCTTCAGTGATGAGTTGAGACCATTCCTTATTCTAAATAATGTACTTTTGTGAGGTTGTGCCGTAAACTAACCTTTAGTTAGGAGGACGCTCCTATCAAACAGAAAGTCCAAAGTCACTATTGTATGCTTAAAGGTAGGGTAGGTAAGAATGGAGAAACCAGCTCGAGGGCGCTAGAGTTTGAAAGTACACAACCGAAACAAATCTGCCCCTTCCTTCAGACTTCCTCACAGAGCCCCTCCTCCAACACACACGAGCGAGCACCTGACCAATGAGGGCACGAGATACGTTTGTGCCCAGATGGAAGGCTGACAGGCAGGTAGGCCATCCAGTTACTTTAGCCGGGCCGGCTCAGATGATTGGTCGTGCTTTTTACAGCGTCACGGCTTCCACAGATGACATTTATTTATGTATTTAATGTCAAAGCATTTAATGTATTCATTGCTATCGGGATGTTAAGAGCATTCCATGGAATATAACAAAGAGTGTTTCTGAAGTGAATTACCTACCCCACCTTTAAGTGATTAGTAGAAATACTGAAAGGACCACAAGTGGCAACTCTTTGACTACAGATGGGGTCCAAAACTAGCAAGCCACATGAATGTCTGGGAGCAAACACATTTTATATGCTACACAAATATGGTCAGGATCTGTTGAAGATTAGAATTTTCCAAAGGGAGGTTCGTTTAGCATGAAACACTTGAGATAACTAAAGGATAAGTTAAAAAAGAAAGTAGAAAGAAAGTGAGGTCAAAGAAAACTATTTCTGCTAAAAAGTGAGCGCTGCCTCCGGTGTTCCTCCGTGTGCTGGTGAGGTCTACACACACACTGTGTCCAGTGCTGCTGATAACATTAAGACTATTTTCTAGGGATGTCCCGATCACCTTTTTTTGCTCCCGATCCGATTCCGATCATTTGATTTTGACAATTTGCCGATACCGATTTTTTGCCGGTCCGATCTTTATGCAATGCATTAAGAGAAAAAAAAAGAAAAAAAGCATTCAAGTTGTCCCTTAAGGTTATTTTTTTAATTTAAATTGGATATTCTATCCAACATGGATATAGCTTCTTTCTTTCACAGCAGCATTGGATCAGTTCAGTTTTGCAGCGTTGGATCAAAACAAAATAAAGCTTTCAGTACTCGTTAGCTTACTGCTACAATTAGACACTGCGCCCTGCCCACTCTGTTGCCAGATTAGAGAGAAATAAGCAACCAGGTCTATGAAAACAAGCCCCAAAGAAGCAACACATACATGATGTTCTGTAATTTGAAACCAAAACTAAGGCCTAAGGATGACTTTAAGACTTGAACATGGTCATTTTTGTTTTGTAACATTGAATAAAAAAATAAAATAAAAATCCCGATCCCCGATTTTTTTCTTCCCGATTCCGATCTTTTGAAAATCACGTGATCGGCTACGATCCCCGATCACCCGATCGGATCGGGACATCTGTACTATTTTCCATCGTGTATGTTTTGGTTAATCTCTGGGTACATGTGCAACTGCGATATTATATAATATCATTTTGAAATGTGTGCTCCACTTATCTGCTAATCACATCAAGCACTTCCTAAACTAACAGCCAGCTACAGGGGAGGGATGGAATAGAATAGAAGCCTGTAAATTGTTTTAAATGTAGCCGTTGGAGTCTAGTAGGAGTAGAGGAGTACTTTTCAATAGATGGGAAACATGACTGTTAATTCAGGTGAAGAAGAACCTTATCTGAAGTCCTAGTTGTTTGCAAAGGTTTGCACATTAGCAGACATTTAGCCCAGCATGGAAGTGAAAGCACTCTAGATATATAGAATAGAATGGGAGGGATGAACCCCTCTTTAATGGCGACACAGCACATTGAAATATGTTCTCTGCTGTTAACCCATCCTAGTTCCAGGAGTCTAGTACTAGGAGCAGTGGGCAGCTATTGTACAGCGCCCAGGGAGCAATGGGAGTGGGGGGGGGGGAGGGGGTTGTCCGGTGCCTTGCTCAAGGGCACCACGGCAGGGCCCAGGAGGTGAATTGGGGCCTCTCCAAGTAGAAGTCCACACTCCATGTTTAGGTCTGTTCGGGGACTTGAACCGGCGACCCTACGGCTCACAGTCCCAGCCCCTACCGACTGAGCCACTGCTCTGTGATTTAAAAGTGAAAGTGCAATCAAAATATTTATTTCTTATCAGCCGTTCCCTACTGGAAACATAAATCTAGTAATACACCCCCACCCAAGAAAACCGATTGGGAATTACTGAGTGATTAAGAAAGCAAAACTAATCTGAAACCAGACTTTTGGGTTTTATCTTCTTGCATGTACTGTCTGGAATTTCTTTTTTATCCTCAAGGAACTCTCACGGTTCAAGGCTTTTATTAGTCATACGTACATAGCTACAGTGTTGTTATGACGATGACAATCTTAGGTCACAGGCTCCTCCAAATCTGCCCCTTCCTTCAGACTTCCTCACAGAGCCCCTCCTCCAACACACACGAACGAGCACATGACCAATGAGGGCGCGAGATAAGTTTGTGCCCAGATGGCTGACAGGCAGGTAGGCCATCCAGTTATTTTAGCCGGGCCGGCTCAGATGATTGGTCGTGCTTTTTACAGCGCTACGGCTTCCAGAGATTAATTTTTTTATGTATTTAATGTCGAAGCATTTAACATATTAATTGCTATCGGGATGTTAAGAGCATTCCATGGAATATAACAACAAGTGTTTCTGAAGTGAATTACCCACCCCACCTTTAAGTGATTAGTAGAAATACTGAAAGGACCACAAGTGGCACATTTTTGACTACAGATGGGGTCCAAAACTAGCAAGCCACATGAATGTCTGGGAGCAAACACATTTTATAGGCCACACAAATATGGTCAGGATCTGTTGAAGATTAGAATTTTCCAAAGGGAGGTTCGTTTAGCATGAAACACTTGAGATAACTAAAGGATAAGTTAAAAAAGAAAGTAGAAAGAAAGTGAGGTCAAAGAAAACTATTTCTGCTAAAAAGTGAGCAATGATTGAGAGTCAGAGCTCAACATTGTACCTTTTTTTTTTTTTATATCTTTGCTTTTAAATGAGTGTTTCTAAATGCCCTTTGATCATATGTTTCTTAATGTTTTTAATTGTTGTAAAGCACTTTGAATTGTACTGAATGTACTCTTCCAATATCAGAGTAGCACATGATAACAAAGGCCCTACGTGGCTGTGTACATGACAGGATGTATGATTACCTAGAAGAGCATCTGGACTGTAGACATGATGGCTCTGTGATTAACACGATGATTCAGCCTCTATGGAGAGAGACATATGACTGTCATGTTTATTGCTTATGCAGGCTTTAGCTAATCTGAACTAAACATTGTAAACTGCTTTGAACCGGTATTCGTCCATCTTGTGACTGTAACCCTCTCTTGTATATCAGCATGTGAAGGACACTGTTCAGGAACTAGTTGAACCAAATGCTCTGTATGTGATGACTACTTCCATTCTTGAGAGGATCATAAATACATGTTTCCTGATATTGAAGATCAAGCCGTTGCCGAGTGATATTTTCCTAACACCTTACCTTGCATATTACAAGATAATAGAGGCCTCAAAACAAGGTCGCCAACATACAATCTTAAAAGGTCCCTTGTGTTGTTTGTGTGCAGGACTGTCTCCTGAACATGAGCTTCCTCACTGCCTGCTGCTGGTGAACGTCCTGGGTCAGCTCTCCTCCCAACCAGAGGAGGTGCTGCAGCTTTGGTACTCCGGCAGCCTCTTCTCAGAGGAAACTCCCAGGTAATAAACGGCTGTCATCTCCAGAATTGTCGCTGTTGAAACATGTGACTAAAAGAGATAGTTTGGATCTTTGGAAGTGGGCTTGTTAAAGAGACTTATCCATAGTTGGTCTGTTACCTACAGTAGATTCCTAGTTTGGAAAAGCAGACGGGGTTAACTTACGACATCGTATCGCTGTGATTGGAGTAAACAGCAAAACAATTTTAGCCACCTTAAAGAATATCAGAGTGTTGCTATATTTAAATCTGGAATGTTATTAAAAAAATATATTTTCCCACCCCCTCTGTTTCCAGGCTCCCTCTCTACCAGGCCTTGTTCACCAGTTTCAGGCGATGCTACACTGAGCGCCAGGTACCGGTGCTGTTGCCGGGGGTGATGATGAAGGGTCAGGCCCAGGTCCAGGTCTCTCTGCACAACCATCTCTGTGTGCAGCTCTGTGCCAGCGTGGCTGCGCTGCCTCCGGTGTTCCTCCGTGTGCTGGTGAGGTCTACACACACACTGTGTCCAGCGCTGCTGATAACATTCAGACTATTTTCTAGGGAGGTCCCGATCACCTTTTTTTGCTCCCGATCCGATTCCGATCATTTGATTTTGACAATTTGCCGATACCGATTTTTCCCGATCCGATCTTTATGCAATGCATTAAGAGAAAAAAAAGCATTCAAGTTGTCGCTTAAGGTTATTTTTTTAATTTAAATTGGATATTCTATCCAACATGGATATAGCTTCTTTTTTTCACAGCAACATTGGATCAGTTCAGTTGTGCAGCATTGGATCAAAACTAAATAAAGCTTTCAGTACTCGTTAGCTTACTGCTACAATTAGACACTGCGCCCTGCCCACTCTGTTGCCAGATTTGAGAGAAATAAGCAGGTCTATGAAAACAAGCCCCAAAGAAGCAACACATACATGATGTTGTGTCATTTGAAACCAAAACTAAGGCCTCAGGATGACTTTAAGACTTGAACATGGTCATTTTTGTTTTGTAACATTGAATAAAAAAAATTAAAAAAAATCCCGATCCCCGATTTCTCCCGATTCCGATCTTTTGAAAATCACGTGATCGGCTCCGATCCCCGATCACGTGATCGGATCGAGACATCTCTACTATTTTCCATCGTGTATGTTTTGGTTAATCTCTGGGTACATGTGCAACTGCGATATTATATAATATCATTTTGAAATGTGTGCTCCACTTATCTGCTAATCACATCAAGCACTTCCTAAACTAACAGCCAGCTACAGGGGAGGGATGGAATAGAATAGAAGCCTGTAAATTGTTTTAAATGTAGCCGTTGGAGTCTAGTAGGAGTAGAGGAGTACTTTTCAACAGATGGGAAACATGACTGTTAATTCAGGTGAAGAAGAACCTTATTTGAAGTCCTAGTTGTTTGCAAAGGTTTGCACATTAGCAGACATTTAGCCCAGCATGGAAGTGAAAGCACTCTAGATCTATAGAATAGAATGGGAGGGATGAACCCCTCTTTAATGGCGACACAGCACATTGAAATGTGTTCTCTGCTTTTAACCCATCCTAGTTCCAGGAGTCTAGTACTAGGAGCAGTGAGCAGCTATTGTACAGCGCCCAGGGAGCAATGGGAGTGGGGGGGGGAGGGGGTTGTCCGGTGCCTTGCTCAAGGGCACCACGGCAGGGCCCAGGAGGTGAACTGGGGCCTCTCCAAGTAGAAGTCCACACTCCATGTTTAGGTCTGTTCGGGGACTTGAACCGGCGACCCTACGGCTCACAGTCCAAGCTCCTACCGACTGAGCCACTGCTCTGTGATTTAAAAGTGAAAGTGCAATCAAAATATTTATTTCTTATCAGCCGTTCCCTACTGGAAACATAAATCTAGTAATACACCCCCACCCAAGAAAACCGATTGGGAATTACTGAGTGATTAAGAAAGCAAAACTAATCTGAAACCAGACTTTTGGGTTTTATCTTCTTGCATGTCCTGTCTGGAATTTCTTTTTTATCCTCAAGGAACTCTCACGGTTCAAGGCTTTTATTAGTCATACGTACATAGCTACAGTGTTGTTATGACGATGACAATCTTAGGTCACAGGCTCCTCCAACAGTGCAACACAATAAAACAGAAAAACAGAAAAAATATAATACAAGTAAATACAAAAATAGTGAAATAGTGCAATAAGAGTCAATATACTAGTGATTGGAATATGATATAATCTTGGTAGGAATGTGATTTAATTGGCAATAACTCATTTCCTAAGCCATATTGCAGGTCATCCAGAGTGTTTTTGATAAAGAAGAGTCAGTACAGCTGCAGATTTGGTGTTTGGAAACAGATGACCGACCTTCTCACTGAAGGGTTACGATGACCTGCCAAGACGTGTCTTTATTTAATTTGTCTTGAGTCTCTCTTGGACCCGAACTAACCCTAAACTCAACTGTACATGCTGTGGGGGAAACTTCTGAAGCAATTGGAGTCAGGACTCAGAGAGAGACACGATGGAGAGCTGGAGCTTTGATGTCAAACACTGACAGGTTTATTTAGGAGCTTCGGCCGGAGAATTCACAAAACAAGTCAAAGAGTCAGAGGTTCTGACTTCACGGTAGAGCTGCCACGTCAAATCTGAAGAACTCTCCCCCAGACCCGTGTATTTAGCTAGTTCAGAGGGACTAATCAACATGCGGCATAACAAGATAGAATCATAACACGTCTATCAGCTGACGCCAACAGGCAGGAACAGGGAGACAAAACACTGAGAGCACAGCAGCCAAGGTCACAGGTGCGTGTGCTCAGTCAGGACAGAGCTGATAAACTGGGTCAAAGTTATGGACCTTGGAAAATATTTCCCCAACACATGCTTGCCATGAGTTTATAATCTTTAGTTACTTTGCTCATTATGAATGATGTATTATTGTTCATAGTTATGTTGTTATAACTATATAGTGTTATAACCAGGGGTGCACATCACTTGTTGCTTGGTGCTCATCCTTAAAATTAAATAAACCGTAACTTTTGAGGGGGTCTTTATTTGCCAGACACACGGCACTGAACACACGTGGAGAACACAGAACACACATGCAGAGGTGAACACAAGACAACATTAGCACGACCAGTAATCCTACAAGCTGTCACCACTACCCTCCTGACTGTTCTCCTCACTGTCTTCCTCTCTGTCAGACATGGTAGCTAATGATGTAGGCCTACTACTTTCTCCCTGGTTGAGTCTGCGATTAGTTGCTTGCATCCACAAGTCAACAGCTGGTTTTGGGTCGAAAGTCTCTGTTGTATGTGAACATAACCAATAACCTACCATAGCCAATAACAAATGAATGTCACTTTTTTTTTTGTGTTGTTCATTCATATCTTATTTTACCTTAACATTTATTTTTATCTCTCCAGTTTTAAAGGATATTTTTGGCGAATGCGCACCAGTTGTGTGCAGCCCTGGTTATAAGGTGTAACTGGCTGATATTGGTTTATGACATACTGTTTTTAAATACTGGCAATTTGTATTTGATCAAAAATACCAAAAGAGATCGTAGCCCATTAACATTTATAGCTCCCTTTAATCATTAGTTAATACAACCTAACTTTATATATTTCTGTTATATGTTTTATTTAATATAATTGTAGACTTTAATAAGTAAAAAAAACATGTATTGTTCAACGATTATTAACACAACACATGGAACTAGACGTCTCGGCTGGGTTGACTCTGGATTTAATCTTTTTGTTTATTTTAGATAACTTTCTGTCCGTGTGTTGCTTCAGGATTTCCCCTCATTCACGGCTAGTTATTCTTTCACTTTCATTTTCTCTGTTACTGTTACATTTAGTTGAATCGCTTTTTTTTTTAAATTGTCTCGAATGTTTATTTAATTAGTTGGCTCTCCCCCTCCCTTCCCCCCCCCTGTCTCTCTGACCTCTCTTCATCTCTCCAGGAGCGCTGCTTGGTGCAGACGGTGCTGCAGGCGGACGCTCAGACCGCTCTGCTGGCCACAGACGTTTGGTGCTTCACTGCACGGTGAGCGCTGTTCACACATGTTACTGAACAACTGATCCGTGCATACTTTTGGGCAGATGTATCAAGAATCAGAAACAGGTTTATCACCAGGTAGGTTGACACGTACGAGGAATTTGACTTGATGTCGTGGTGCATACGTAAAAGAAAGAAAAACAGAAAGAGAACTAGAAAAATATTAAAAATAATAAAAAATATAGCAGTATTTACAAAGAAATGGAATGGAATAAAAGATGGAATAGAAATCGGCAGTAATAATAAAAAACGAAAACAGATATTGTTGTACATTGGGTGCATCAATGTAATGCATAAGCTACAGTATAAAACAAACACTACTTAAGGCTGCTTATAACTTATATTATTGAGCCACTGTTTCTTTAAAGTTGTATTAGTGCAAATGTTTTCACTAATGGACTGTACTATGAAGTGCTCTATCAGGTCATCACGAGCCCTCAGCGCCCTTTACATACTACCAATCATTCACACCTCATTCATACAGAGCAGTACCACTGGCTTTAGGAAGCACACACACACACACACACACACACACACACACACACACACACACACACACACACACACACACACACACACACACACACACACACACACACACACACACACACACACACACACACACACACACACACACACACACACACACACACACACACACACACACACACACACACACACACACACACCCATTCACACACCGTTGGCCGTCAGGAGCAACCTGGGGTTAAGTATCTTGCCCAAGGATACATCGACATGTTGACCGCACGGAATTGGATCGAACCCACAACCTTTGTATTTGTATTTCCACATGTATATTCTCCACATTAATATATTTTTACTTTTTAATGCTATTTTATTTCTCATTTCATTTCATTTCAAACCTTTATTTAGACAGATTAGTCCCTTGAGATCATCGATCTCATTTACAAGGGAGACCTGCATCATTTAGTTCCACATGAAACATAAAAACAACATACAAACAACAGAGGATATCATATTTACATATTCAACATTTACAACTACCCAGAGTGTCAGAAAGCATTTCATTTAGACATGCCTTAAATACATTCAAAGAAATAAAAATGCTCAATTTCAATTTTGCCTGTAGACTGTTCCAAGCAAGTGGAGCTGCGCACATAAAAGCTGTCTTACCTAAGACAGTCCTTACTCTTGGCACATCTAACAAGACTATATCCTGTGATCGCAGACAATAGCTGCTTGCAACTTTCTGCTTTATCAATGAACAGATATAATACGGGAGTTTGCCCAACATAGCTTTATAGATAAAAGTGTACCAGTGACTGAGCCTCCGTACAGTGAGTGATGGTAAACCTGCCTTGGTATACAGTGTACAGTGATGAGTAAGTGCTTTACAGTTAGTGACAAATCTCAGAGCACTATGATACGCAGCATCTAGTTTGCTTAGGTAGTTGGCAGGTGCATTCATATACAGCAGATCACCATAGTCCAGCACAGGTAAAAAGGTCACAGTGACTAGCCTTTTCCTGGCCTCAAGCGAGAAACAGGACTTATTCCTGAAAAAGAAACCTAGCCTAACCCTCAGTTTTTTAAGCAGGTTATTGACATGAAGTTTAAAAGAGAGACAGTCATCAAGCAAGATACCAAGGTATTTGTAACAGGCAACAACTTCAAGTTTTGTTCCTTGCGTTGATACAATATCTAAAACAGGCTCTGGTGACTTTTTAGCTTTTGAAAAGAGCATTATCTTGGTTTTATCCACATTTAAAAGAAGCTTTAGTTCAGAGAGCTGAGTCTGAATAATGTTAAAAACAGCCTGTAATTTAACAACCGCCTCCTGAATGGAGGGACCTGCACAATACATCACGGTATCGTCCGCATAAAAATGTAAAGTAGCTTCATCCACATTTTCACCTAAACTGTTGATATATATGGAGAATAAAAGTGGACCTAAAACAGAACCTTGAGGAACACCATTAGCAATGTTTAACCACTCAGAAGACAGCCCATCAAAGTGAACACATTGGGACCTTTCAGAGAGGTAGTTCACAAACCACCCCACTGCATGGCTGGATATGCCAGTACTGAGTAGCCTCTGTTTTAAGACACGATGATCAACGGTGTCAAACGCTTTGGAAAGGTCAATAAACAGAGCTGCACAACTCTGTTTATTATCTAGCATACTAGTAATATCATTTACCACTTTCATTGTTGCAGTGATGGTGCTATGTTTCTTCCTGAAGCCTGACTGATGTTTAGACAGGATATCATTTATACATAAAAACTCCTTTACTTGTTCACTCACAAGTCGTTCGAGCACCTTAGCCAAAACTGACAATTTAGAGATTGGCCTATAGTTATTTAAAATAGTTGCCTCCCCTCCTTTCAGTAGAGGCAGGACATAAGCAGACTTCCATACTTTAGGAATTGTATTTGTGCTGAGGGAGAGGTTAAAAAGAGAAGTAAGAGGTGGAGCAATAAAATCTGCAGCTATCTTTAAAAAGAAAGGTTCTACGTTGTCCGGGCCAGCCGGTTTCCTAGGATCTAACTTGGATAAAGCTTCATGGACAATACCAACAGTTAAAGGAGTAAAACTGAAAGGGTTTTCCAGACCACATTGTTCAGAGTCAAGGACTGGAGCGTTCACAGAAGCAGAAGCACAGTCAGTGACAGAATCAAACAGAGAGCCACAAGAGACAAAATGCTTATTAAAGCAATTTAGCATGGTGGCCCTGTCTGATATAATGCCAGATGCTGTGGTGAGGTACGGAGGTAGCTCATTTGGGATATCACCAGTGGAAATCGATTTTATGGCTTTCCAAAATTTACTAGGATTATTCAGGTTTTCTGTGGTAACTGACAAATAGTACTTTGACTTAGCACTTTTGACATTTGAAGTAAAGCTATTCCTTAGCTGCCTAAAGCGTAGCCATTCTACCTCTGAGCCTGATTTCCTAGCCTTTGCCCAGGCATTGTTTCTCTCATGAAGGAGACTGGACATTTCAGCAGAAAACCAGGGATTGTTTCGTCCCTTCACTCTAAATTTACGCAGAGGTGCATGTTTATCTATAATTTTTATAAAACCAAGATAAAAATAAGACCATGCAGTTTCTACATCAGCACACAGATCGATTTTTCCCCAATCAAAATCAAACAGATCATGTAAAAAACCCTGCTCCACTAAGTGTTTTTTATCTCTCTTTGTGATGATGCGTGGTTTAACTTTTTGGACCTTAGTGTCCCTAATTGTGGCTACAACACAGTGGTCACTCACATCATTAGCAAATACTCCCACAGATGAGTATTTATATGGAACATTTGTTAAAATTAGATCAATTAAGGAGGATTTATTTGGGGACTTAATATTTGGGCGAGTAGGACTGTCTATAATCTGAGTAATGTTCAAAGAGGTACACAGGTTTTTAAAATCCTCTGACACAGAAGTTAACCAATCCCAATTAAAATCACCAAGCAGCACTATTTCCTTGTAGGAAAGTTGAGATAACAGTTTTGCCAATGAAGATAAGGAGTCCTTGACAGCCGAGGGGGCCCTGTAGCAACCCACCACCATGACCTGTTGACCCTTTGTTACTTCGACATTCACAGCTAAAAATTCTAGTTGTTTACTAACAGATTTGGAAACCATTTTTGTTACACAAAACTTATTTTTCACATAAATGGCAACGCCACCACCTTTTTTAGGACGGTCAGTGCGATATACATTGTAACCATTTATGTAAATGTCAGAGGCCAAGATCGATTTGTCTAGCCACGTTTCTGATAAGACAATGACATCAGCATCAGTTGAACTCGCCCAAATACGGACAAAATCTAATTTAGGTAACAGACTGCGCACATTTAAATGAATTAAACCTAACCCCGATCTAGAACTAAAATCAGCAGGAGTAGCTATTTGACTAAAACTACCAGGTGGACCCGGATTTGGCTGTACATTTCCTGATAGTAACAACAATAAAAATACCAAGCACCTTTTCCTCTTAATCAACACACATACATTTTCAGCTGTTCTAGAGTCACCAGCAAACTTCGCAAAAGTGAGATTAGAGTTCAAAAAACAATTCTGAAGGACCATTGTGGCAGGCATGTGAGAAAGACAGACATTTGACGAAATGAATGTCCGCGACAGTGCAACTAGCAATTGTTTGTGCAACCCATCCGAACCTGTACAGGGGATGTCCACTGCGGGCGGCAGAACGGACCCGCATCCAGCAGAATTGTCAGGATGACTAGCGAACTTCTCCTTGTCCAGCACAGTCAAAAAAAGGCACAGCAGAAACACGACATTTGCCATTTTCCCAGACCAGCTCAACAGCATCCACGATGTTCCCGAAGCAAAACCACGTCAGGACAGCAGCAAGGAAATAGGCAATCAGCAGTGTGGCAACACTCCGGTTTCTCCGCGGTATCTCCAGACCAGGCCTCCCCCGCACAGTAGCACCCAACAGGTGGGAGTAGGCCTCTAACAGCAGGTGGATAGCGGCCTTCAGCCGTGGGAACCACCACCAGCAGAAGCAGAAATGGGTGGACGGCAGGCCCTCAAACCGCGGCAGATCCTCCACAGATCAATGGCGTTAAAGATGGAACATAGATGGACATAGATGGAGCCTAAGCCGGAGAGCTAGATCTATGCTAACAGATGCCAGATGCTAACAGGTAGTGGGAGCCTGTAAAAATTGCGACTGCCTCACGCGAGGCTGCCTTCAGGTCTCCTCCTATTTCAGAAATATTTTGGATTGTGTATTTCTAGTGTCTGCTGTAACGCCAATATTTCCCGAATTGGGATCAATAAAGTACCTATCTATCTGTCCATCTATCTATCTATCTATCTATCTATCTATCTATCTATCTATCTATCTATCTATCTATCTATCTATCTATCTATCTATCTATCTATCTATCTATCTATCTATCTATCTATCTATCTATCTATCCGTCTATCCATCTATCCATCTATCTATCTATCTGTCAGTTGCGTCCTTCTGTACTGCGACTGCATCTTAAATCTCCTGCTACGTGCTCTCCTCTGCTTTCAGGTACGGGACAGCAGAACTGTGTCTGCATCACGTGGTCCTTGTTGCTCAGCTGGTGGGTAGAGATCATGATTACACACAGTCCAGTGGAGAGAATCCATGTTGTGGATTCATTGTTTTTAAAGATAGAGCAGAGCACCAGACCTGATTCCTAAAGTTCATCTGGAGACTTGATATATTTAGTTTCCAGGACCTCATCCAATGTCTCCACTCCACAGGGTCACGGCCGATTCCCCATGTCTGTGACCTCTTCCTGAGGAGCGCTTTCTAAAATAACTCTAAATCCCCTTAATCTCTCCCTGTGGGGTTATGAGTTAGTACGGGGGTCCCGCATGTTTACTCTGGCCCCCCAACAGAGGTGACAATTGGTGTTTTTGGATCTCAGGGACAACTTACATACTTCTTACGTCATCAGATTAAGCCGGATCCAACTCATTTTGATGCTCCTTGCTGATTGGACCCTCCCTGATCCTCACACTGTTCCTCCCCCCTCTTCTCTTCTCCCTCTCCTCCCCCCAGGTGAAAGCTTGCACCACTGAGTGTTACCAGTCGCTCCACCTGGGCCTGCTGCTCAAACGCATGGTTTTCCTCATGACACCCGAACACCAGGTCAGAGACAGTGGAGAAATGAATAGTTTGATGATCTCAGGAGAAACTTGAGGGTGTCAATTCACAGTTTTGTATTAGACACTAACTCACATACTTACTATAATCACATTTGACTATTTGATATATGTGAACACTGAAAGGCCAAATAAGATATAAGATGATTCTGTGATTCAAGTATTCTAGCCTTTTAAAAAAACAAACATATATACCGTAATTTTCGGACTATAAGCCGCGCCTTTTTCCCCATTTTTCGACGCTGCGGCTTATATAACGGTGCGGCTAATCTATGGATTTTACAGCTAACGGCCACTAGGGGACCTCCTAAATCTATGGATCTTTACAGCTAACGGCCACTAGGGGACCTCCTAAATCTATGGATTTTACAGGTTACAGTCCAACACCTTTAACTCTATGGGCTCTATGGCCGGTCCGCGCCCCCCACCTTTAAGCGGCTGCTCTAGCAGGAAAAGCTGGAGGCCGGAAAAGAGTGAGACAGGTAGCGCGCAAAAGTAAAAGTGGAACCGAGAGTGGTACGAGAGACAGAACGAGAGCGAGACAGTTTGTCCCCGTACCACTGGTTGAAAACCACTGCTGTAGATCACTGCCGGTACGTGCGCTGGGAGCGCAGCGTTTAAGTTTGAAAGTTGAAAAGTTTGTGTGTCTGAAACGCTATGTGATACAGTACAGTTTACACAGCACATGTTCTGTAGCTACTATTGCACTAAATGCTAACACTTGAATACGTTATGCAAATATGCAACTTGATTGTTGAAATGTTAATAAATGGGAGCTTCCTCAAACAGCCATCTCTTTCCCGACAATCCCCTCTGTGCACGAACCCTTACATGATAATTAAACATTAAAACACCTGCGGCTTATAGTCCAGTGCGGCTTATATATGTACACATCATTCAATTTAGCTGCTGCGGCTTATATTCAGGTGCGCCTTATAGTCCGAACATTACGGTATAAAGAATATCCTCCGCAGTACGGTCAAATGCAATGGCTATCTTTTTACTACAAATTGAGATGAGAACACCATTCCTACTCATGTTTCTGCTATTTTAAGTTTTGACGATGGAGAGTCTCAACACATTAGTCTCATAACAGTTGGGTTGAGATCTGGTGAATGTAAGGGCTACTGTATAGGACATTATTGGGATTGTGTTAATGCATATAATCACCGTCATGTGTACATTTCACAACTCAAACACTCAGGTTTACTTCTTAAATCTGTCCAACAATCCTACTTTCTTGTTTTGGATGACGGTTTCTGATTGTGTCCATTTAACCCTAAATTAATAATAACATATTTAGCTGTGTAAGATCATTACCTTCATATCAGGTGATTTCTTTCCCCCCCTTCATCTCAAAGTGTTTTGTTTTTCCAGATGGAGCTGTTAGCTCGTTTCCCGCCGTCTGAGGTAGAAAACCTTTCAGTGTGGAGACATGTCCTCCTCAGAGCTCTTTCCCAAGATGCTCGTCACCGTGTAGAGACCGACATCGTCAGCCTCGCTCAAAAAGCTCTGACTGACTGGCAGAATGGAGGCTACAAACTAGGACAAGTGGACCGAATGGTGAGGAGAACCCTAGATACGGCTCTGATTACGTCTGTTTGTTTGAACCATCCCTTAGCATGAATTAGAAGTAGCCTAATATCTGCTTTGCCTTCAAATGTAGAGGCAGTAGTTGTGCTAAAACACAAGTTATTAAAAAAATGTAAAGGTGGGGTATGTAATTCACTTCAGAAACACTTTTTGTTATATTCCATGGAATGCTCTTAACGTCCCGATAGCAATGAATACATTAAATGCTTTGACAATAAATACATAAAAAATGTCATCTGTGGAAGCCGTGGCGCTGTAAAAAGCACGACCAATCATCTGAGCCGGCCCGGCTAAAGTAACTGGATAGCGTACCTGCCTGTCAGCCTTCCATCTGTGCACAAACTTATCTCGTGCCCTCATTGGTCATGTGCACGTTCGTGTGTCTTGGAGGAGGGGCTCTGTAAGGAAGTCTGAAGGAAGGGGAAGATATTTTCCGGCTGTGTATTTTCAAATTCTAGCGAGCTGGTTTCTCCACTTACCTACCCCAGCTTTAAGAGATAATGGTTAATGGTCTATATATTTTTTTAAGTGAAATCCAGTGACTGATATGTAGTGCGTAAAAAGAGGCAGCACAAACATCGAGGGCGAGAAATGAAACATCTCAGTACTTATTAAAGCGTGAAACAACGTTTTCTCACTTGAAGGAAAGGCCACCTTCTCGCCAGTTGAACGTTACATGGACGTTTTAATAAGGTTTTAAGTCTTGACAGCAGAATATAAACGTATTGCACTGAATGATAACTTGTTTGTTTTGTCTTATTGTATTTATTTTATGATTACATTTGGATTGTTATAAGCTGTTAGACTCAGATGTAGGATTAAGCCTTCAGCGTCTACTCAGGCAAATAATTCATAATGTAAAGTTGTCTGATTCTTTTTTGGCCAGAATGATTACATCCAGCTGTGGAAAACAATGCTAGGAAGCAGGGTGCGGATAGTTAAACGGGAAAATCTGCACAAATGTTGGAATTGACCGTCCCTCCTGTGTGCAGAACACGGTGCTGCGGCCCCTCCTGGCGGTGGTCCGGGTGCAGACCTCATCTGAGGACCCGTGTGTGCTGTCAGCTCTGAGGGTCCTCACACAGCTGTGGTTACGAATGAGTCCAGAGCAGGTGAGATCCTAAGAGTGTAGTGTGTATCCAGGAATTTCACAATCAGGCTTTTTGTTGCCCCCCAATCCAAGTAATTGAATATTGAGTATCTGATGATGCCAAGTCCTAATCTGATCCTTCTATCTCCCAAGAGCACACAGCTCACAGTGCATTAAGGACATTTATTAAAAGGGCTAACCCTAACAACAAATAACAAACTGTTCCTTAAGGTATTTTCTTTTTAACTCATAAATAAAGGATCAGATCAGATTAACATAGCGATACTGATCAGTTAAAGAATGCTTTGATGTCTTACGATGCTGATCTTTGAGATTACATCCAGACATTCTTACCGTTACCCTGCCCCCCTGCCCCCTGCCCTGCTCCAGGTGCAGAGCCAGCCCGCGCTCCACTGCACGCTGCAGCTGCTGCTCTCCATATCAGCCGTTCTAGTGACAAACATCGAACCTCAAGTCATCTGCCAGGTATGACGTTAGCTTCAGAGTTCACATGTATTAGATCAGGACTGGAGGGAGCTTCTGTTGACTGTGTGTGTGTGTGTGTGTGTGTGTGTGTGTGTGTGTGTGTGTGTGTGTGTGTGTGTGTGTGTGTGTGTGTGTGTGTGTGTGTGTGTGTGTGTGTGTGTGTGTGTGTGTGTGTGTGTGTGTGTGTGTGTGTGTGTGTGTGTGTGTGTGTGTGTGTGTGTGTGTGTGTGTGTGTGTGTGTGTGTGTGTGTGTGTGTGTGTGTGTGTGTGTGTGTGTGTGTGTGTGTGTGTGTGTGTGTGTGTGTCCAGGCTCTGCTGTGTGTGGACGCTGTGGTGTCTCAGCGGTGTGCCGATCAGCTGACGCTCGCTGCGCTGGAGTTCCTCTCCTCTCTGGGGAAGGTCTTCGTCCCCTCAGACAGCCAGGTGATCACACCCCTCTGCTGCACAGTGTCTCACCTTCTGGGTCTTTGCACCCCTCACTAGATGTTGACAGACATTTATTCTCCCGCTGTTCTCCTTCGAAGTTGCTCCCAACATTTAGGCCAAATATAAATACAAATTAGTTTTGAAGAAGATTTTAAAAATGTGGATGACCTTTTGTGAATGAACAATATGCGAATCATGTTCTGTATTTAGTTCCTTTTCTCTCTCTTATATTCATGAAGTTACTCATATTTCAGCATTGCCACATATGCAGTTTAAAACTTCACTTTGGCTCATTTCAAATTAAGATGTGTACTTTTGAGACATTTTACATTAAAAAAGTCATGAAAATTGTATTTTTAAAAATGTAAATAAAGTCAAGACATTCTCATAGTATGCCACTGAACATTTAAAAACATTCTCCATTCTGTCTGTAATAAAAAACATTTACATTTAAAAAAAAAAAAAAGTAATTGTCAAAAATCAGCAATAATTATTCAAAACTGTGGATATGAAATGAGAACATTTTAATATAATCCTATCATTTCTCTTTTAAACCCACTTCGTGTCCCACAGAGTCAGATCCTGCCGCGGCTGAGCGGACTGTTTGGAGCCATGTTGTCCGACAGGTCGTGGCCGCTGCACCAGCACGCTCTGGAGGCCTTCTCTCACTTTGCAGAGGTACGGCAGGGACGTAACAGCTGTTTCAGAAGTGATCCTGTGCTGCCCCTTGACTGTGTTGTAAACGTGTCATATTGCTCTTTCAGATTACAAACCATGAAGAGGTCATTTCCCAGAGTCTGTGTGTTGAAGAAACCAAGGCGACGGTGGTGAAATATCTGAGCAAGGTAAGGAGATTCTATTTTCATCAGATTCACTTCAACAGATCGACATTAACGAGTCAATGTGTCGTTTAGACTGTGAACGCTCGGGAACATGTGGAGTCACGGCTGCAGAGGATCAAACTGGAGAAGGCCGTTATTGAGAAACACAACGAGAGGCTGGAGAGCGACAGAGAAAACACTTCAGACAGACTCACTGCTGGAGCTGCTGCTGAAGCTGGAGCAGACTCGGAGGTGAGTGCTGTCACAAAGTTCAACTTCATTCAATGGTTCCCTGAATTCCTCACCATGCAGTGTTGATTCAGCTTTAGACTCTCCGGGTCACTCTGAATGGCAGCTGGTCAGTACAACACTACCTCCTAGTGGACAATTTAACACATGTTCACTAGGAGGTAGTAGTATAATATGACCAGGCTTATTTTATTTGATAGTTTCCAGGAAACACTTAAAGAGGCATCGGAGAAGGATATGCGAGTTAAGTGTTTGGTTTCCAGTTGGTTTGAAAATTGTAATCACCTTTTATATATATTTACAATGAATGTATCAATCTGTAGGATATCTAACTTATGATTATTTAGACTTACATTGCAATTGTGATATGCTTTAAGACACATTTTTTTCAAGAGTATCTAGCAAATAAAGTTTTTTTTATTAGGTTTGTAGGATGATACACTACTACATCAATCCTAATGCTTGATATACCGTAATTTTCGGACTATAAGCCGCGCCTTTTTTCCCATTTTCCGACGCTGCGGCTTATATAACGGTGCGGCTAATCTATGGATTTTTACAGCTAACGGCCACTAGGGGACTAAATCTATGGATTTTACAGGTTACAGTCCACCACCTTTAACTCTATGGGCTCTATGGCCGGTCCGCGCCCCCCACCTTTAAGCGGCGGGCTCCAGCAGGAAAAGCTAGAGGCCGGAAAAGAGTGAGACAGGTAGCGCGCAAAAGTAAAAGTGGAACCGAGAGTGGTACGAGAGACAGAACGAGAGCAAGACAGACAGACATTACGAGAGCGAGACAGTTTGTCCCCGTACCACTGGTTGAAAACCACTGCTGTAGATCACTGCCGGTACGTGCGCTGGGAGCGCACCGTTTAAGTTTGAAAGTTGAAAAGTTTGTGTGTCTGAAACGCTATGTGATACAGTACAGTTTACACAGCACATGTTCTGGAGCTACTATTGCACTAAATGCTAACACTTGAATACGTTATGCAAATATGCAACTTGTTTGTTGAAATGTTAATAAATGGGAGCTTCCTCAAACAGCCATCTCTTTCCCGACAATCCCCTCTGTGCACGAACCCTTACATATGGTGATTAAACATTAAAACACCTGCGGCTTATAGTCCAGTGCGGCTTATATATGTACACATCATTCAATTTAGCTGCTGCGGCTTATATTCAGGTGAGCCTTAGAGTACGAAAATTACGGTAGTCCTCGTAGCTCAGTACAAACGTTCCTTAGCATAACACAAGTAAAATAGTATTTTTATTTAGCAAAATACTTCTCAGATTATTACATAACGTCCTGCTCAGCAAGTCACCATTTCATTTGTACAAGCGATCCTGCCTGGATTCATGTCAAACTAAATCATGTTGTGAGAATTAGATTCATAAATGGATGCATGTCGTTCCTCCTCTCTCTCTCTCAGCCGTGTCCAAAGAGAGCTCGGCAGGAGTTTTGTGCAGACGAGGAGTTCAGCCGCTACGTCACCACCGCTGAGAGCGCTCTGAAAGCTCTGCAGGCTCTCACAGAACGCACCTCTCCTCCAACACCTCCACCCTGGCTGGAGTCCAGACTGCAGGAGCTCCAGACCGTCCTCACACACATCAAAACAGCCACACACACAAGCTAGCCCCAGATGTATTTACTTCATATATAGAAAAACTATTTAAACACAGTCTGTGAACCCCTTTCTCTGCTGCTGTGAAGTCTCAACTTTTAAACCGGTTGTTTTTTGTTTTGTTTATTAAACTGGTTTGATTACAGATAATCGTTCACTTGTATTTATTTAGCACTTAGTCAAACAGGAGTCTATTGAATACCCATGTTGTCTGACTACTTATAATATTCCTACTTAATGAGATACATCTATACAAAGTCTTAGAAAACAGAACAGGGTCATATGATACACCAACGAGCTAATAAATTACGTAATTTCTGTTCCACATTCATTCAAAGTGCAAGCCTTTTGTAAATCAAACCGGGCACATTTTGGCCGAGTACTGTTTGCCAAAAAGTATATTTTGATTTCCATGCCAGTAAAGAAGTTGGCACTAAAGAAAAAGTGGTCCAAAAAAAAAGACCGACCTCTGATTCAGATCCTCATTTAACTCAAACAATAAAAAGATGGCTTCAAAAGTCCAGCTCAGTGTGACGAGCTTCCAGTTCAAATGGTTATCTGAATGAACAGACTGATGATGAACGTCCAGGACCCAACAGGATGGGCTATAAAGAGTCTCAGCCGTGACTGCATCATGCTGTTCAAAAAGAACTGGAGCAGCTTTCAAGATTAGAGTTTTAAAGTGGTCAAGTCTTTGCTCCAGACGACAGGAAGCGTCCTCACCAGACGCTCTCCTCCCAGTTCAGGTCATCGTCGTCCTCTCCGTCTCCCCAGCCTTCTGCTTCCGTCTGAGAGAGAAAAAGGAGAACAATCATTGAAAGGCAGGTAAATGACGGGAAAGCTCTAATGCGTCATTGGCTATGCAATCATTACCAGGACACAGATAGCAGAGTACACAATTATATATTCCATTATCAGTTCATGGTTCGCTGCATTTGTTTATATGTCATTACTGTTGAGCTTTTTACACATCAAGCTGCCTTCAGTCTAGTTTCACAAATATGGGTTGCAAAACATTTGTACGAAGCACCTTTTAAAACACAGTAACAAAGTGTAGTCTAACAACATAACACTTGAATTGTATTTTTAATTAACTAAGGGCCAGCAACTAAACAAATTAAAACACAGTATACAGACCTGTATACTCTAATGTGCAACATATAGATGTGTTTATGATGTGGTTTTTAAAAGTCACCTATCATGCTATTTTTAGCCAATAGCATAGGTCTCAGATATATAAAAAAAATATAAAAAACCAGCCATTCAGCCTTTTTTATGTCATTCTTTAGAAATCTGATCAATCAACAACAACAAAAAACATCACACACACTCACCTCCGTCAGGTCGGCAACAGCGAACTTGGCAGTGAGTGTGACCGTGTCGATGATCGAGTCCTGCAGAAATGAGGTGATTTCTGGAGAGGCAGCAGAGGACAGCTGGATGTCCGGCACCATGTCTGCAAACAGGTCCAGCTCCGGGTCAGGCTGCTCCTTTTTCTTCACTTTAATGGTGAACTCCTCCCCCAGACCCCCCCCCCCACGGCTCTTCTTTGGCGCTCGATGCTTCGGCTGGTGTGATAACTCCAAGTCTGTCTCCTCTTGAGCCCAGCCTTCGTCCAAGGAGGTCTTGCTCTGTGTGGACGGTCGCTGGGCTGCGGTCAGTTTGAAGGGTTTGGATTGAGCCACGATCAGTGTTTCAGGAGAGTGTAGTACAGGTGTGGTAGGGCCCCCTCTGGGTGGTGTTAGGGTGACTGATAAAGGAGCTGTGGGGGACAGATCTGAGGTGGCTTCAGTGTCCTCAAAGTCATCCCACGGCTCCTGCTCCGCGGCTGAGAGCGGCAGTCTGCTGCTGACGGGATCCTCTCTCTCAGAGGCCTGGATGTGGATCTGGACCGACTGCCCCCCCCTGCCCTCACTCTCCTCAGGGTCGCTCCAGTTGGGCCAGTCCTCCACTGGACCTTCTCTCAGTCTGACAGCCTTCTCCGGGCTGAAGGACTCCACCTCGGCTTCCTGATGAAAGCCGTTCAAAGGTAGAGACATCTGTCTGCTGACGTCTGGAGCACAGCGAAGAGAAAAAGATTCAGAACAGGAAACGGATGATTTAAAGATCTGCTCTCATGCTATCTTTAGGCATATATGATGGGTCTCTCAGATATATCAAAACATATAGAAAACATGTCTGTTTTGATCAAAATACCAAACAGATCATGCATTTTAGACGTCCCTCATATCCCTCTATTTCAGGCCTGTTGGAGAACGGCAGGTTCAGTTATGCTGCCGTGATTAAACACCATCATGTTCCAAACCACATCAAGGATTATTTCTGAAAGAGTTTGGAGCTCAAATGCTTTTTCTCTTGCCGGTTATACCACAAGGCGAGTTCCTTTTTTTATTTCCACATGCTCTCTCCAGTACAGGTTAGCTCTGAGTGTTAGCGATGCTAATGTAAACAAAGACCATATTACGTCCAAAACAGTCGGGCAACGTTTCTGATTGGGCCGTGGGTCCACATTTCAGATATTACATCATATCGGACGCAAATCTGGATCAGCTCCGTTGTTCCCCCGTTTTTAGAGATTTGGTTACGGAGGAAAAGAGGGAAGATATTGTTTTCTGACATTTCGTGAGTTCCCCGACACACCGGGGACACATATTTATGTATAAAATAAATCAAAAATTGCATTTTGTATGATAGGTTCCCTTTAAATAGCATAGAAACATGTCACATTAGAGACACAAAATACAAATAAGAACCGGGAATGAGCATAATGTCCTCTTAATGTATTCATTTACCTGATTTGGGAGGCAGAGGGTAACTTCTTGGAGTCTCCACACAAGCCTTTAAGTTACCGATGTGCCCGAGCACCGGGCCTTCAGTCCCTGTTGGCCTGGGGAACAGATTCAAGACTTTTGAAGGCTGGGCCAGCTGAGGGTGGAAGCCTCCGAATATATGGACAGGAGAGGCTGAGGAATACAGGGAGAGGAAGATTAAATGTTAAGCAAATGTTTATTTCACCAGTGATATTTGATTATACAAATCCAGACTGGTTCATTCCAGAAAAACCTGTTCCTTCAGTGTGTGACGGACAAAAGCAGCGACACCTTTCTAAAGAACTCCTGCACGAGTTTCTCCTATAGTCAAACAAGTATTTCAGTTGGACTCTCTCTGTACTGGTTAACTGATGGTTTTACAATTCATTAAATATTTTTATTTGCTACAATACTGTGTATTTGAATCTATATAAGCTTCAGCTCAAATGAACACAAATCTTCCATCCGACTCAAAAAAGGCCACATTAATTGTTTCATTATGTATAAACGTGCTTTCTCTCACAAACCTAATATGGTTTTGTTGTTTGATACGGCAAAGTGTTCTTAAAGGAACACTTAAACCATAAAATTATCATTGTACGTGTTACTCTCACATTGTTGACTTGAATTCTTGAAGAAATATTTCTGGCAGGCCTGCAGTGTGAACACACCAACTGAGCTGATTCTTGATGAAATAAAGTCAAACTATATCAGAGCATCCCTTAAACAACTTCAACACAACCCAAGAAGTATAACCCAAATCTCATGTATCCAGTCATATGCTCTCTACTAAAACAAATTGACTCACTCTCAGGGGTGACCTCTGTGGACCTGGTGAAGTTGGGTGTGGTGCGTTTAAAGACCTTCGTCCTCTCTCCGCCGACCACCACTTGAGCTCCGAGCAACGGCACCAACACCGCCAGACTCTGCAGCGTCATGGCAACCAGCGAGTCATTGGTGTCCCTCATTCCTAACAAAACCTGCAACAAGCGACACAAAAGTTAAACTATGAGAGGATTGCAAAATGATATTTTTGTGCAACCTCAAATGTAAAACCTGCTGACATTCTTAGTCTTTTCTTAAACATCTTAACCAATATGTAATTATTGAAGTAATAGTTTAACACTTAATTTAAAACAGCCCAGGCTTGCTTTTCCACCTGCTTCAGTTTGTATGCTAAGCTAAGCTCTTCCTAGTTCAACTCTGAAGTAATGCTAACACACGAGAGTGGTATTACAAAAAAAGCACACAAGCATTTCCCAAAGTGTCAAATGATTCCTTTAAATGTAGCTCAGTGCTGCTCACTGATATCAAGGTTACAGATTGTGGTTCCATGTCAGCACTGTACCTGAGGTAGGATGTGGGTTTTGAGCTCATCCTGGCAGAAGAACTCGGCGTAGATGTGGATGTGAGCCAGCAACACGACCCGGACGTGTTCCTCATTGACCTTGAAGAGCTTGAGCAGCTGAGGAACCACATGTTTACGGTACAGGGGCACAGAGAGCAGGCATTCGTCATCGTGTCCACCGCCGCCACTGGAGTCTGTGGCACAGAGGAAACGTAGAAAGAGCATTAGCACATAAATCATTTTGCCTGACAGAATGATTCTTTCTCCTCGGTAGGGAACTAAAGTATTGTTAGCAGTAGCTAAGTGTTTCATTAAAAGCCCATCTTACCCTTCTTTGGCTTTAGCAGATGAGGCAGGAAGCTTTTCACAGCCACGGGTTCAGCAAAAACTAGAGAGTTGAGGAGTTTGGGGACAAGACGTGTAGCTATCAGTTCCTCAGACAGACTCTGGACCCGGTCGAGAAGAAACCTGAGGAGGAAACAACACACAGTGAGGATGTTAAAGGTGTCCTCGGGTTAAAAGAGCATAGTTTAAATGATACATTATTTAAATGAGGGGACGTATAAGAAACAGTATTTTAACTTTCCAATTGTATTAACCTAGCATATCCAATTTACCAATATATAACTAACTAGAAGACACACAGTTGAGTGGGCTGGCTTGGAAAACAAAATGACATACTGGTACTCTGTCTGCATGAACACAAAGCACTCATTACCAAATAGCACACTGAAAAGGATGTGAGTAAACCAACACCAGATCCTCACTTAAAGAACTCGTTCTTCTCCTCTTCCGTCTTCAAGGTCAGGCTCTTCAGGAAGTTCCTCACGTCCAGGAAGTCATTCCTATTCAGAGAAGAAAAGGTGTTTGAGAACAATTATTTCTGAGGAGGTAGTGAAGGTAAAGCAAAAGCAAACATAACCACACTAACCTGAAAAAGTCATGAGTCAGCAGGGAGCTGAGTGGGGGTCGAGACAAGGGGTCAGAGTTCAGCAGGCCCACCTGTAGGGTCTGCTTCAGACTGTCAGACAGCTCCTGGGACACTGAAACAAGCGAGGGAAGAGAAGGGTTAACGTGTTGTTAGAGCATACTGAGCTAAAGGGGCAACAAGCTACATTATGACCTTCTCTCTCTGCTCACCATAGCCATTCAGGAGAGAGACGAGGGTCTCCAACATCATTCCAAAAGAGTAACAGTCTCGAGAGTGAGCGTTTTTATCCGGCATCATTTTGAAGCCCTCAACCTGGAGACAACATGCTTCATGAGAACTTGTAAACAAACAAAAAAAAGTGGACGGTTCTTCCATTTTTAGATCCATATAGTTTAAATCGCATACCTTCTCTTCTGGAGGAACCCAGCTGGCCTCTCTCACATTCTGAATGCTCGAGAGAAACTGAGAAGAAGAAAAAAAATTCAAATGATAGTCACTCACAAATCTGACCTTCTTGAAGCAAAACAAATATATATATATATATATATATAAACACAACAGATGCATCTTGAATAAACTCTGTCTCTTTATTCGGTGTCTTACCTCAGGTGTTGCTTCAGAGAACTTGCAGACAGTCTCCATCATGCCCAGTGTCCAGTGACCGTCCTCACTGACGAACACAGATGAAATGCAGACGTTGTTGTGGCTCGACTTGCCCTGCGGGTCGAGAAAAACTACTTTGGAACTACTTTGAATTTATTTGTAATTACTGGAATGTGGTTGGATTGTTTTCCGAGACGCAAGGGAACCCTAACATGTATTTATCCCATGCATCGAGAACATCCATAACATTCATCTGTTTGAAACTTATACATATCAATATTCCAATTACCGTAATTTTTGGACTATAAGGCGCACCTGAATATAAGCCGCAGCAGCTAAATTGAATGATGTGTACATATATAAGCCGCACTGGACGATAAGCCGCAGGTGTTTTAATGTTTAATTACCATATGTAAGGTTTCGTGCACAGAGGGGATTGTCGGGAAAGAGAGGGCTGTTTGAGGAAGCTCCCATTTATTAACATTTCAACAAACAAGTTGCATATTTGCATAACGTATTCAAGTGTTAGCATTTAGTGCAATAATAGCTACAGAACATGTGCTGTGTAAACTGTACTGTATCACATAGCGTTTCAGACACACACACTTTTCAACTTTCAAACTTAAACGGTGCGCTCCCAGCGCACGTACCGGCAGTGATCTACAGCAGCGGTTTTCAACCAGTGGTACGGGGACAAACTGTCTCGCTCTCGTAATGTCTGTCTGTCTTGCTCTCGTTCTGTCTCTCGTACCACTCTCGGTTCCACTTTTACTTTTGCGCGCTACCTGTCTCACTCTTTTCCGGCCTCCAGCTTTTCCTGCTGGAGCCCGCCGCTTAAAGGTGGGGGGCGCGGAGCGGCCATAGAGCCCATAGAGTTAAAGGTGGTGGACTGTAACCTGTAAAATCCATAGATTTAGGAGGTCCCCTGGTGGCCGTTAGCTGTAAAGATCCATAGATTAGCCGCACCGTTATATAAACCGCAGCGTCGAAAAATGGGGAAAAAGGCGCGGCTTATAGTCCGAAAATTACGGTACTTGTATATAGACTATTCTGCACTATTTCTATTATATTCTATTTGATTTGATTTACTTGCACTATTTTATTGTGTTGCACTGTTGGAGGAGCCTGTGACCTAAGATCGTCATGACTACAGTGTAGCTATAAATGAGAAGCAAAGCCTTGAATCTTGAACTGTGCAGGCGATACTTTAAAAACGCTTCCGTTGGCTCACCCTCTCGTGCAGAAACACCAGCGCCTGCAGGAGGTCGTAGATGCCGGCGCAGACCTCCTCCGGCGACAGGCTGTCCAGCAGCAGCTCCAGCGGCTGCACCCGCTCCGTCACCAGGTGGATGCCCCCCCCGTCCTGCACCGAGCACGACAGGAAGCGCAGCAGACACGGGTGCCTCAAGGTCTTCAAGTGCTGCAGGAAATGAAAAGTATTTAGTTTCTTCCTGTAAAAAGTGAGAGTCATGCAGCTGAAGGGAAAATCCAAGAGTAGGAAGTGATTAGGCCGCCTGAGAGCACAAACCACTACTTAGCAATTAAAATAAGAACGACTGCAGTGCTGGCAAATGATTCATTTGGTGACAATTGTTTCATGGAAAATGTCTGTCATGATAATGCATGTGTTTCTTGAGTGAACAGAATGTTAGCAATCAGTTTTGAAATCAGCTATATCCAAATCCTGGTTACGTTCGCAGGCGGCTGCTAGGTCTGCTTCACTCACCAGTCCAATAAACAATGATAATCTTTGTAGTGGATGGTAGATTGCAATAGTGTAAGATGCACAAGTCCAATTATTCAAGGTTTTCCTGTGAGACCTGCACTTGAAAACAGCAAGGTGGTAGAAGTTCTGAACCATACTTTGATGTTTCGTTTTTGCATCTTTACCTAAGGTGTTGTCGAAATGTTATGTTATCTTTTTAATCAATAAGTGACATAAAGGAAGATCTTGGGTAGATAATGAACTGAAATCCCTTCGCTGAAATGTAATCAGGTTTGAAATTAAACACTAAAACAATGCTTGCTTACAAGGTATTTAGTCAATTTAGATGTATTGTAAATCTTAAAATGCAATTGTGGCCGTGCACTGGGCACTAATTACCAACGAAAATAACTAGGGATGCTCCGATCGCCAATTTTGGGGCCGATCGATCGCCAGAATCAGTATCGGCCAATACCGATCGCCGATCCGATCGAGTGGGCGGGGCCTATGAGGATCTTCCATTTAAAGTGATATTTAAAACTCAGTTAATGGGGCTCATTCACTGGCGCTTCCACAAACAACCACCAACATAATTATTACATTCAAATGAAGTACATTATTCAAGTTTACATTAACTTTGGATAATAACACGGGGGAAATGAAGCGCTCTCTCTCCCTCCCTCCTGACAGCCTGTCAGTATCTCATGCAGCTCACTGATCCAGAAATGAGTGACCCGACAGTGAAGAATAAATATATGTATAACTAGTTTAGCTAGTTCCAGAGGTAGATCAAATAGCTAAGTGTGTTAGGTCTAACTCTTAGTGTGTGTTGCTCACCTGTCCGTCACAGCGGGTGGAGCTGCAGGATTTCTGCTTCACACACGTTGCATACCGCTATTTTACTGTCTTTTTCAGACACCTTAAAATACTGCCAGACTGGTGAAGCCATTTTGGCGAGCTTCTTTTGCCGCGCACAGAGAAAAGTGTCACGTATTTTACGTAATCATTTTACGTAATGCGATCGGCATTTTTAGAGAGCACCGATCGATCGGCAGAGAGTGAGTATCGGCCGATATCGATCAGCGGCCGATCGATCGGTGCATCCCTAAAAATAACTATATTAAAGTACTTGCAATCTACTTATTATCTGTCTTAATGTACATTATTTAATTTCATATTACATTACATGTTAGACGCTTTTATCCAAAGCGACTTACATACTCAATACTGTGGACGATCCCCACAGGAGCAATTTGGGGTGAAGTGTCTCAGGGACACAACGACATGCTGACTGCAGTGGGGTTTGAACCTGTGACCATCTGATCCCAACACCAAGGCTCTATCCACTGCGCCACACGCCTCATATTCTGTTATTGTACATATCATATTCTATTTACATGTATATAGACTTCTTGCAGTATTTGTTATTTGGTATTTTATTATATATGTTGCATTGTTGGAGGAGCTCAGGTCAGAAGAATTTCATTGCCATTTCTACACTGTAGCTTATGTGCATATGACAATCAAACCTTTGCATCTTGAATCTACTCTTAGTATACTGTTGTAGTGCAGCCCCAGCAGTGTGACGGCGTACCAGGATGAGGCTCCAGGATAACTACCTTAGCCACTTTGTTGACTTTGTCCTCATTGCCACGTTTGTAAACAAACACGGAAGCAGGCTTCCCATCCTGGAGCATGGCAGAGTACATGGTGAGTCCGGAGGGGAGGGTCAGCAGCGGCTCCTCCAGGACGCAGCCCCGCGCCGCGCTGCTCTCCGCACCCATCGCCAGACCTGGAGGTCAGAGGGGGGGGGGACAGAGGGACGTTAAACACTCAAGAGGTGGAAGACGTAGTCAGATCATATACTTGAGTAAAAGTAGAACTACCAGAGTGTAGGAATACTCTGTTACAGGTAAAAGCTCTGTATTCAAAGGGTTATTTGTTTTTCATCAATATAGTATAGGTCTCAGATATAAACAAAACATGTCTCTGAAGTGTTCGGCTCCAAACACCAAACAGACCATTGCAGCATTACCCATAATCCCCTCTGTTTCAGCCCTGTTTCCAAAGTGCTGATTCTCTGTCTGTTACTTTAGATGAAAACAAGGAGCCCCTCCCCACGCCACTCTGAGAGATATTTGGTGCTCTAGGTAGGAGGAGATTCAGGCGATAAGCCAAAAAAATCGTTATAAAGGGGCCAAAATCAGATCAGGTCATTTTCAGGCAGGTTTTTATATAAATGGATCAGGACAAAAAGTGAGCAAATCTTTTTTCCTGAAACTTTCAGAATCTCTTTCCACAGAGGGGACACATGTTGATACAAAAGGTGGATTTGGCACAATAGGTGACCATTAAGTAAAAGTAGAACAGTATCAGCATCAAAATATCTTTAAAGTACCAAAAGTAAAAGTTCTCATTATGCAGATTGGCCCATTTCAGAATAATATATATGATATGTTTTATAATTATTGATCATTAAAATGTTATCAAAGCTGGTAAAGGTGCAGCTAGTTTCAATGACTCTGTATACTGCAGGGTAGCTTGTGGATTTACTCCAGGTAACTAAAGTCTTATTAAGTGTTGATTATATTTCCTTTAATTCATCAAAATCTATGTACATAATTTACCTCTGAATTGTAGTAGGGTAGAAGTACACATAAGCAAATTTGACTTTAATAGTAAATATCCTTAGTTACTTCACACCACTGCTCCAGCCCAACGCCACATGTGACACTACAAGGTTGTAAGTCGTTAAACATTGCAAATATAAATGCTTATTATAAAGTGACCTCACCTGGTTGCTGTTTATCTGTATGTTCCTCTGTAGGTAGGAGAAAAATAGTTAGCTAATGTTGTCAGTTGACTAGCTGGCTAACCTCAGAGCTACGTTAGCCAGCTCGTCATCGCTATGCGTGTCTGTAACCCTTCCGCCTGCAAACAATCATGCTAATGGAGGCTTAGCGCACAATTAAGCAAGCGATTTGACAAAATTATCGAACTGTTCGCAAGGAAAAACGCAAAATACGTTGCTGTTTTACTTCTGGACGAACCAACGGTGCTAACGTGGAGAGAAGCTGTAAACACGGACTCTTCCGGTATAGGAGGAAACCATGGAGCAGGGGACGAGGTGACTTTAAAATATTTTAGAAACTAGTCACTAAGGCGTATTTGGAAACATATGTTCGGTATATGAAAGACTCATATCACTAAGGAATTCAATATCATAATAGCCAGTTTAATTCTACCTTTTAAAATAAAAACAGAACTGTACCAAATCCCCCTCCGCTAAAAGCTAATGGTTGCAACCAAAGTGGTGTGAGATACGCGTGGATAGTGACTGAAATGGAAATAGTCAGAATAAATCTCAAAGATGAGTCTGTGGTCTGTTTTGTGAACTTGTTGTTGGGGTCACCACCAGTATCACACAATCAGGAAGTTCATTATGAATACTGGAATACAAACAAGCTATGTGGAATGACAAGTCAGTTTATTTATGTAGCAGATTAAAACTAGGCCAAATGGGTTAGAATCTGCCTTAAGAAAATACACAATTACACAAATAAAGGGCAACGTAGAGACAAAAACAATATGAGGTATGAACAAATATGAAGTTACAGATGTCAATTCTTCCATGGAGCCATGAACTTCATGATGTGATTGGAGGGGACCTTTTATTAAATTATTATTCTGCTTTAAGTATGATTTATAATTGTTTGTAATGGTAAATGGGGTTGTGCTACATTTATTGTTAAATGGTTCTTTGTATAGCCAGATCCTATAACGGAAGACTGTAAGTTACATTATAATATAAGCTATTAAAGCTACCGGAAATGTTAAAATCTCATACACATAAAGTTGTTGAACAAATTGTATAATAAATACTTAATTAATATCAGTTGAGTAATAGAATATGCACTGTACTGAGAGAGCACCATATATTTTATTTCTACTTTTTGTCTATTTTTATGTTACTATATTTTTACTTACTGCATTTTGTTTTTATTCTAGGTTCATGTAACAACTTTTAAATGCCTTTGTGTTAAAACAAATAATATATATATACAGATGCCTTTCATTACTTACTTAGTGGAGATCATCCCCATATGTTTATACGGTCATACACATTAATATAAATATTATACAAAAAACACAATCAATGAATGTAATGGTTGAATAAGACTTAAACACGTAAAAAAAAATCTCAATTTCAGAAATGTTTCTTGATTTCCTCTTTTCAAGGAAACGGCAACATCTGATACTGATCAAGATAGGTCTCACTTCAGTAAGACACAAAATACATTTTAGTCAGAGGAAGTGATGGTTTTTACCCGATGAGATTCTGAGACAGTTACCGTAGTAACTTACCAGCAGCACAAATACACACACGTTCACTCTGAAGAAGTGAGAGCAGCAGACGACATGGACGAGCTCGGTAAGGAACTGTCATTCATCTTTAACGCAACTGATCATCCACAAAATGATCCGAACACAGATGATTAGATATACATACATTAGTATCATTCTAAAACATTGATGAAGAGAGAAGGGAAATAAATAATTGAACATACAATAAGATGAAAGTGCTTAACAGGATGTGTTCTGGGGCTACGAAGAACAAAGTACACAATATACTGTACTTTATAAAAGTAGTCCAGATTGTCATTTGAATAACTCTGTGTCTTGGTTCTGTTTTTCACAATGGTTTGTAATAACCATCATGAGATTTATTGTTAAATGTTTAAATATACACATTGGTCTTGCAACATAATCTGCATCTTACTTTAAACGATTCTACAATTTCTTCTTGCACTACTTTGATTTAATAGTTGTATTGTTTTATGTAACTATGTTGCAATGTTGGAGGAGCTTGGGTATTACAATTTGAATTGCCATTTCTACACTGTAGCTACTGTGCATATGACAATAAAGCCTTTGAATCTTGAAATATGATGCTATTTCTTGCAAGGACTATCTCAAAAAGAGTGTTATTGAGAGATAACGTTTACAAAACTAAATCAACGAAAACAGTGGGCTTTACTGATTTTAAAAACACACACGTTTTGAAAAGTCTTTCATCTGAAAATAGATTTGACGATGTGCATATTTTGTGGAGACACAGGTGGAAGAAATGTTAAAGACAATTGTACTAAAAGATCAACTTTAATACCTTTTTTTAAACTGCTGTGTTGTGTACTTCGCCACACATATCTTCCCACTTTTAACTTTAATGTGTGGGTTAACGCTGTGTGAAGGAGAGTTGATTTGGGGTTATATTTTTCTACCAGCGTATTGCAACATAATCGAAGTTTCACTTCTGCAACACTTTGTGCATCACTTCCTGAGGAAGCTGACTTGCATGAAGCAACCGCAAGAATATCCACCAGCACCTTTATCTGTACATCAATAAGCGGTTCTTTCTTCACAGGAAATATTTCACCCCAGACTAATTATTCACGTCGTTTTAGTTAGTAGTTAACCAGAAAGCTCAATTCATGTGTTTTAGTGGGTGAATACCGTTAAAGTATTCTTAAGGATGCTATGAATTTATGTTTGGAATATTTATGGCCTGTACCCTGCCACAGATTTGCTGCTGGAGGAGCTGGCTCTGAACCCAGGGGGTCTGCAGAGTGTCAGTGAGAACAGGAGCAAAGACACAGCTGCTGCAGAGGTGAAGAAAAAACCACACCAATACAAACTACACTGTATAATAACTATAATTATCACCTTTCTTGGTTGTAGTCAAACCTGTCATTTAATCTCAATCAACTGTACTCTATGATCATTTGTAATATTTGTACTTTAATCACTGATTTACGGTGTCTTTTGGTTGTTTGTCCACAGGTGCCAGCTGCAGTTAATTCATCATTAACCAAAAAAGGAAAAGTCTGCTCAAATGTTTACAGGTGAAGCTAAGGCTGGTGCAAACTCTGAATAGGAAACAGGAAATTACTGAAAGGTGTTATAATTACAAGGTCTCTCTTCGACTTGTCTAAAGCCTCTTAACATGTACACAATTATCTGTCTACTTTAAACTAAATTTGAAGGCAATACATTTTTTCAACCACAATCTTTGACATATCTCCCGCCAGACAGTTCACAAATGGCCTCAGATTTCCCATGTGAAAACCTCAACATTGCTTTTGTGTGGAAATTCATTACGTGAATATCATTTGTTGCCCTTAAATCCAACTTAAAATTAATGTAAAATATCACCCCACAATTATTTTACGAAACAGTTTTGCCTCAAAAGGATTGTGTACATTAATCATGGGGTATATGGTGTTCTTTCAGGTACATTTAATAAATAATCTTATTTGCTCCTATGTGGGCTTCAGTGACCTGCCTACTCCTGTGGCTGCTTCCTCGACCCCCGACTCCCCCACTAAAGAACTGGATGCTATCCTGCAGGACATGCTGGGTCTGGGACAAGAGGTCAGTGCAGCGTCTGCAAAAAGCATATCCCAGAATGAGTTAAATGTGTCATCATTCATCTTTTTTTGGCACATTAAAGGTCACCTACTATGCAAAATCCACTTTTTCATATATTTCATACATAAACATGTGTCCCCTCTGTGGAAAGAGATTCTGAAAGTTTCAGGAAAAAAGATTCTCTCTCTTTTAGTCCTGATCCATTTATATAAAAACCTGTCTGAAAATGAGCTGATCAGATTTTGGCCACTTTATGATGTCATAACGAGTTTTTTGTCTTGTGTAACCATTAGCCATTCAGCAACCAAGGTAACCCCCCCCCCCCCCCCCCCCACACACACACACACACACACCACACACACACACACACACACACACACACACACACACACACACACACACACACACACACACACACACACACACCTTATCACCTGAATCTCCTCCTAGAGAACCATTGTGTTCTTTTTAACCAAATATCTCTCAGAGGGGCGTGGGGAGGGGCTCCTTATTTTCATCTAGAGTAACAGACAGAGAATCAGACCTATAATATATTGATGAAAAACAGTATAATAGGGGACCTTTAAATAATAATTCAAGCAACCGTTTCTTTTATATTCCATATAACATGCTGAAACATGAGTGAAGTGAACCAGTTCTAACAACAGATGGCAGCATTGTACCAATCTCAGCACTGCCTTAAGTAATATAAATGTAATATAGGAGTGTTGATCACTTTATGGTGACTCTATGGTTGATAAGCAATAACTTCAAAACAATACATGTATCAAATGCTAGACATAATAGATGTGTGTGCTAATTTGTATCATCTTTCAGGATCCAGAGTCTTCAACGACCCCACCACCTCTGACACAAAAACTGTCCGTGAGAAAGAAAACGGAATCTGGGCAGCAGGAGAAGAAGAAGAAGGAGAGCAGCAGCAGCAGAGCAGCGTCAGAAGCTAACGCTTCGACCTCCAGCAGGAAGACAGACACAATAGATGAGCTGCTCGGAGGACTGAGCTCCGACCTGGAGAAGATCGGCGTGCGCACCGTAACCAAGGGCCACTGTGCGTCCTGCAACAAGAACATTGTTGGAAAGGTACAATTATAAGCATTGAAATCTATGTATTGTTAATTAAAATAGGCCCCATTCTGCTTTTTGGTATTTTCCCTTTCCAGTAGTAAGGTAAGGTAAGATTTTTTTTTCAGACACAGAGGCAATTCAAAGTGAAGATCATTAAGAAGACAAAAGAAAGGAACACAATACATAAAAATAATGGAATAACAGATTCCTAAAAAACATGCATAAAAGAGATACATAATAGATTGAAAACAAGTGTGTTCTTTGGGTGTGTGCTTGTAAATCCCCCCCCAAAAAAATATCCATTGAGCTAACCAATCAGATCAGACTGGGCTCTGGTTTCAGACAGAGGGTGAGAATATGTCCTGCAGTATGAGAAAAATAAATACCTTTTTGAACATTAAAGCATGTACACATGTTACAGTAGAGGCACAACATACACACAACAATTAACATTATAGGGCTGCTTTAACATAAAGGGTGCAGTCATCCTTATACATGCAAATTCTTAATAGTAATTAATTTCAAAAAACCGTATTTGCTTGTGTTCCTTCATTTTATTTACCTTGTGTAGATGATCACGGCGCTGGGTGAAGTGTGGCACCCTGAGCACTTTGTGTGTGTGGCGTGTAACACAGAGCTCAGCACCACAAGCTTCTTTGAGAGGGAGGGGCAGCCATACTGCGACAAAGATTACCATCAGCTGTTTTCCCCACGCTGCGCCTACTGCAAGGGGCCCATTGTGAAGGTGAGGAAGCTTCATATCCAGTTTTTGTTCACCATGACATTTGATTGGATTGGATTAGATTTATTTCGAATGTGTAAAACAATAATACAAAAATGTAACATGAGAATTAGTATACAATACAAAATTAAGCAGTGTCAAATTTGATATACAAACCTTTTACTCATTCTAAATGATGTATAAACAAATTATCTACTTAAATACACATCCGAAAACGGGTGGGATGAAGTTTTAATCACTTATAATTATTAAACACTTATTTAATCCCACCCCTTCACCCAAAAACTAAATTATTAACATATATATATTTCTTTTTTTCTTAAAGAAATACATTGGTTATTGAAAAAACAAACAAACATATAACAACAAACAAATAAACATTGTAAAAGTGTTTTTGTAAGATATTCAGAAAATATTCAATTTAATGCCTTTGTTTTCTGATTCTTATTTGTGCTGTCGTACTAAATCAATTTATTATCTCTCTATGATTGGGTGATGACATACAATAGCATGTTGTTAATTTTCCTAGACAAATCCCACTTGTCAGCTAAATAACTAAAACATAAAACCATATTGGGATTCAGCCTTCGGGCTTAAGCTGCAGTCTAAAGTCATTCATCAGAAACTAATGCAGCTTCTCCAATAATTTGCTTCGTGTGGTGCACAATCCACTTTGTTGTGTTCCCCTCACATCCGATGAGATGAGACTTACAAATCCTTAAAGGAAGTAAAGCTGTAATATTTATCCGTCTGGCTGCTTCTCCAGAACATCCTGACAGCTCTGGACCAGACTTGGCACCCCGACCACTTCTTCTGCACACACTGCGGAGGCCTGTTTGGACCCGACGGTGAGACGTTCATTTCTTTCTCACTGGAAACCACGACTTCAGCAAACATTTGGAAATCATTTCAGGCATGTTTGCTCAGAATGAATCTCATGTGCCTCGTACCTGTCGCTAGGTTTCCTAGAAAAGGACGGGAAGCCGTATTGTTGCAAGGACTTCTACAACCTCTTCGCTCCAAAGTGCTCCGGCTGTGGGGAATCAGTGAGGGAAAACTACCTGACTGCAGCCAATGGCACCTGGCATCCAGAGTGCTTCGTCTGCGCAGTGAGCCTCTTACCTCAGACCACACACACACACACACACACACACACACACACACACACACACACACACACACACACACACACACACACACACACACACACACACACACACACACACACACACACACACACACACACACACACACACACACACACACACACACACACACACACACGCCTGGGAATAAATGAGAAAGATACCCACACAGTTGCTTTATTTGCAACATTCTGACCACGAGGCTGATGCAAACCGTATGCCTGATGAATACGTTGCGGTTGAAATGATGCAAATAAATCAAGGAAACCATATTCCTTTGTGTGGGTATCTCTTACATTCTCCTCAAACCTACTTCTGTGTGCAGCATCTGGTGGGAAACGGTTCAGCGTGCAGCTTTGAGCAATTGTTGAACATAAAACGCTCTCATCAGAGACGATCTGACATGAGGTAGCAACTCTTTATGTTTTATGACCCCTAAAGAAGATCATTCAATGACTGAAAATACAATGACCGTAAACCTGAACATGAAATGTATTGCCCTTAAAGCTTACCAATCAGAATGACATAAATACAACTCAGATTAACGACATTACATTCAGACATAGACATCCAACGATGACTACCATAACCAATTATTACTGTGTCTCACCAGCAGCACAGAAACTAAACATTGTTTTACACGGAGCAGTCATTATCAGTAAGGTCAGGATTTCACCTAACCCTCGATAACCTCCATCTAACTCCAGAGGTCAGGAGGTCAAACACTCCATATATAGGATGAAGTGGACACTCAAAAAAAGTGTCCAAGTCTTTTTTAATTAACCTCCAGCTGAAAATAAACAAGGTGGTTTAAAAACGTAGCACCTCTGGTCGTTTTGGACACTCTCAATATGCTGTGCTACAGCTGGCTCTTGACAACTGTAGAGAGATTTGAATAAAATACAATTTGTTACCTTAAAACCACCCAAATAGGAAGTTCAGTCAGACAACTCACGTGTTTCTTAATATGTTTATTAGAAGCAGCATATAGTTTGAGTTTGGCGTCTAGGCTCGGGCCTCATCACTCCACAGATTTACAAAGAACATTGAGTGATGATTAGATAACTATCCCCCGAGCCTACAGGTGGAAGCTGGGGTGGAAGCTGGGGTGGATGCTGGGGTGGAAGCTGGGGTGGAAGCTGGGGTGGAAGCTGGGGTGGAAGCTGCGGTGGAAGCTGGGGTGGAAGCTGGGGTGGAAGCTGGGGTGGAAGCTGGGGTGGAAGCTGGGATGGATGCTGCGGTGGATGGTGGGGTGGAAGCTGGGGTGGAAGCTGCGGTGGAAGCTGGGGTGGAAGCTGGGGTGGAAGCTGGGGTGGAAGCTGGGGTGGATGCTGGGGAGGAAGCTGGGGTGGAGGCTGGGGTGGAGCTGGGGTGGAAGCTGGGGTGGATGCTGGGGTGGAAGCTGGGGTGGATGCTGGGGTGGAAGCTGGGGTGGAGCTGGGGAGGAAGCTGGGGTGGAAGATGGGGGGAAGCTGGGGTGGAAGCTGGGGTGGAAGCTGGGGTGGAAGCTGGGGTGGTGGTGGGCCAGGCGAGCAGCAGCAACGTGAAACACAGCAGCAGGAACATGAATGCAGCAATAGCAAGTGAACACAGCAGCAGCATAGCGAGGCGGAGACAGGAAGACCTGGCAGCTTAAATAGAGCGGCATGTTTAGGAGAATGTGTTTGGTTGGTTGTGAGAGGGACGAGGTGCGTCACGTGGTAATGTATCATTGGTGCTCGAGTTGACTGCCTGAACTAGCTCGCAGGCTTCGCTCCATTTCTTCGTGCTCGCCGATAAGCTTTTTTTGCAGACTGCATTGATGTTGTCATCCAAACTCCATTTATAATGATCAGAATAAAATGATAAATGCATTAAAACAGCAACATTATATGCGGATGGACTTACATATTGCATAAAGAAAAGTGGGCACGCGTTATTAATTATAAAAACACAATTAATAAAAAAAATTACAGATAAAAACACCATGGTAAAAAAAAAAAGGTAGCAGTATTTTTTTCTTTTTTAGATTGACCATATAAAATATTGAAGTAGCTGGTAATGTTTCCAAAAACAAAAATAAAGTGTAAATTGCACAAGGGTATATTGCACGAGTGTGTATTTCACAAAGTTCTATATTTACAGGCAGTGTTATGCACATCAGAGAGGTTGTGTGTTATATGAGACAAACAACTCTATTCAAATGTATAAACATTTTCTAAAATGATCAAACATGTCTTCAGTTGCACCCAGCTATAGAAACACTGACATTTCTCACATTGGATTTGCGTTTGGATTTGTTAAAAACAGGTGTTACTAAAGTCATTAATGATTAATTCAGGCGTTTCTGTGCCAGAGCTGGTGTTGTGCATTCTGGCTCTCTCTCATGGCTTGCTTTCAGGTGTAAATAGAACATAGCCAAGGCTAATGTGAAGAGTTACACCTGTGCTTTTAGTGCTATGACATGTCAAACTATCTGCCAAGAGAAACCAGAGGCATCATCCCCCCTGTAGACACGTTTAGTTTATGTTGTAAGTTAGGGTAAATAATGACCAGACAAGTTGTACCTTCCACGACTCTAATGGATGAGCTGGAGACACACCAGCCACATTAAATCATATAACAGTTTTTAGCCTCTTTAGATCCATGGCTGTTGCATTAAATACTCATAATGTTCCTTTCGGCCTCAGATGTAAAGTGTGTTCAGTGGTAATGATCACAATTTTACATATTTACGTGGATAAATGTAACCTGCTAAACATTAACATGCTAGTATTATATCTGTAAGCATTGATGGATTATGAACAGAAACATCTGTAACACTGTTTTAATTTCTCTTCATTATTGAAGATGCATTTCAGTGATTTTGCAGAGCATGAAGCTGTACAGTACTTTACATTACTGATGACCATTTTACAAAGCATGCCGTAGATTAGGATCAGAAGTATCTTCATTTGTTTTTCATTCATTTCATCAGACTGTAAAAATGACAGAGGACTGACAGACACTTATGATGGAGTTAATCCATCACATGAAGATTAACTTCACATGTGTAGAAGTGACATTATAATTACATGATTGTACAATTGTGAGCTGGGTCTAATCAAAATGAATTACATTCAAAGCTTCCCTTATTAGTCAACCAAGGAAAACGCAGTTATTCATCATACCTGTGGCCAAGAAGCAGCCCGTGAACGCACAAAGCTATAAAAATAACATTATCATTATTTTAATGACATCCTTGTTCTTCGATTTTCTAAATTTATGTTTAGCAGGCTAGCTTGGGAATGCTATATCTGCAGCCGTTGAGAACAAATCTAAGGTCATTTAGCATTCCACTCACCGTGCTTGCCTTTTTAGGGGCCCTATAATGCTAATTTTCAGGATTATATTTTAATGTAGTGTCTCTACTGTGACATGTTTACCTGCTTTAATGTTCAAAAAGCTCTTTATTTTTGTCATACTGCCTGTGCTGCAGCACCTCTTTTCACCCTCTGTCTGAAACCAGAGCCCAGTCTGCTCTGATTGGTTATCTGGCCGGCTCTGTGGTGAAGTGTCAACCCCTTAGCCTATCACCTACAATGTGTTGAAGCGCTGGCCAATAGAAGCGTTAGATTTACATAGTGATGTCATTATGTGCCTAAAGTAAATAAAGGAGTTCATGGGAGACGTTTTAACGGGCTAATTATCCAGATTGTACACTATAATAAATAATCTGTCTCTCTTTCTCCTCCACATCTCTTCCTAACGTCTCTCCTCTGCTCTTGTACCCAGGACTGTCTGAAGCCCTTCACTGACGGCTGCTTCATGGAGCTGGACGGCCGCCCCCTCTGCTCGCAGCACTTCCACTCCCGACAGGGCACGCTGTGCGGGAGCTGCGGGGAGCCCATCACGGGCCGCTGCATCTCCGCTCTGGAGCGCAAGTTCCACCCCGAGCACTTTGTGTGCGCCTTCTGTCTGCGGCAGCTCAGCCAAGGCATCTTCAAGGAGCAGCAAGGGAAGCCATACTGCTTGACTTGCTTTGACAAACTCTTTGTGTGATGTTACGGCTGCTGCCTTCCTGGTCGTCTGAGTGTTTTCAGCTGTGTGTGTTCTATGTAAATGAGCTGTGCGGTTGCCCTCCCGGCATTGGCTGCCATCTCCTGGTCCGCCCCTGAAGATTACGATTGGAGCACGCCGGGCCCGACGCACTCCAATCGCAGCGCACAGCCGGCGCACACCTGTTGGAGATGACTACAAAGCTTGGGGACAACCATCATTCTGGAGGCTCTGTATGTGGACAGATGCCTCTCGCTACTTGCTCTTTGTTCTGGGGTTAAAACTTGTGTGATTAGTAGTGTCTAGAGTAGGTTAGTTAGAGTGGAGAGTAGCTTAGTTAGTGTTTAGAGTAGTTTAGGATTCGGTGACGGTTGCTTTTAGTTTAGCTGTGTTTTTGTATAGATTCTTTGTGTTAGTTGTACCACTTTTAGAGTGAGGTTTTGTTTCGTTCTTTATTTAGTATATTAGTATTTATTTTCCCTGTATGTCTTTAGACTCCTTTCTTAGAGTCCTCCTTTTGTTTGGTTATTTGTCAACCGGTGCCCTTTTGGCCCTTTTGTTTGTTTCAGGCTGCTTGCCTGCCATTTTGTTTACAGCTGTTTTTAAATAAACGCTTATAATTAATACCAATTCCACTCTGGTCGTGTTATTTCCCTTTGGTTCCCCTAGCCCAATAGGGAACGTAACATGTGAGCTGCACGACATGAAAAACAGAAATCAATCAGAGGCCTCACTGTGATTGTTGAGATTTAAATGTCCCTATGAGTGATACATTAAATAAGGCAACTATATCATACATTAGAATGGGTGTATTTGTATAGAGCAATACAAGTTTAATTTCTTCAGTACTTCAATGCCAGGGGAGGACATTTCAATGAATTACAAAGGAAGGGTCTTTAACATGACATGTGACATATATTATGAACAGATAATGTAAAAATATCCAGGACAAAATGCTCACATTGTAACATAATTAACGATATGTTGTAAAACATGGGGGAAAACCCATTTCCGATGATAAAAACATTTTTCATTTGTGAACTTTGGATGGGTCTATAAGGTGTGTTGCTGACACATTTTTTTATAGGATTGCATATATCATGATCACATAAAATGTATAAATGGAGAAAGGAAAACACAGACGTGCCCTTTTAATCTTTGGTAACCATTAAGGGATGCTCAGGTTTGCCATAAGCCTTGGCAGTGAGGAGATGCTCTGGCAGTCTGCAGCAGTTTGTCAAGGGTTTGGACTATGTGGCCTGATAGCTTGTATTGGCAGAGGCTGGCATCGAACCGTCGTGCCAACCCCAGTTTCCTTTTACTCTGATGTACCAACCTCTTCAGTCTCCACACAGGCTCCTTTATAGACTGCATGGAAGATTAATGAAGGTGGTGAGGGGAACAAAGGTGGTTTCAGAAGGAGTTCAAATCAATGCATCTCTTCAGTGATTTTATTTAAATGTCGAAGGATGAATCAGCCACAAAGTACATTTATTTTCGGTGACGCACGTTGCATGTCTGGCCCTATTTTAACTAATTAAAGCTCAAAGAAAAGTTTGGATGCAAGTCAGGGCAAGATATCTGCAGCACAGTTAGGATGATATGTTTGTTTAAAAGTCTGCAGAATCACATCATAATAAAATCAATGTTTTGCACAAATACCAACTTTTCTGAAGGGGGGGGGGGGGCGGTTATTCTGCCACCTATTGTATTACATATTGAATTGAGTTAGAGGTATAGTCATTAAGAATATAAGAACTTTTTTACATTTATTCTCCTGTTTTTGCTTGTCTTATGTGATTTTGCACAGGATACATTTTTAACCTCTGATGTCTGCATGTCCCTCAGACAAACTATGAAAGACGATGCTAAAAAAAGTCAAAAATGAAATGACAATCAGGACATTCCACAAATCTGCAACTGATTTCAACACAAAACTAAAAACAGGAACCACTTGAAGCTCAGGAATCAATCATTAAAGGTCCCCTATTATACCGTTTTTCATCAATATATTATAGGTCTCAGATATATATAAAACATGTCTCTGAAGTGTTTGGCTCCAAACACTAAACAGATCATTGCAGCATTACCCATAATCCCCTCTGTTTCAACCCTGTTTCAAAAGTGCTGATTCTCTGTCTGTTACTCTAGATGAAAATAACCACTCCCCACGCCCCTCTGAGAGAGATTTTGTTAAGAAGAACACAATGGTGCTCTAGGAGGAGATTCAGGAGATAATGTGGGGGGGGTGGGGGTTACCTTGGTTGGTGATTGGCTAATGGTCACACAAGCCAAAAAAACGTTATCACATCACAAGGTGGCCAAAATCGAATATTTTTTCCTGAAACTTTCAGAATCTCTTTCCACAGAGGGGACACATGTTTATGTATAAAAGACATGAAAAAGTGCATTTTGCATAATAGGTCACCTTTAAAGGTATGGTATAGAAGAACATAACATGTAGTAGTAAATAAGCTGATTGAGAGGAATGTCTGGAAAAGCTCATTAAACCACTTTATAAGTATACATTATAGGCTTATAAAGCAGGTTTTGTAAAGCATTGATCATCACAGAAACAGCCTTGAAGTTAGCCAAGCCTCAGTAGAAAACTAAACTGAATCTTCATGCTGATGTCAAACTGTATCTCATCAAACAGCGTCTTATCTCCAGATGAACACAGTCTACTTTCTGTCGGCGCAGCAGGACGTTTTCTTCAGCTTTTCATCAACCCACTTTGACTCTCTGTGTGAAGTTAGTGTGTGAGTGGGAACGGAGGCGGGCATTAATCATGCTGTCATCACCGTCAGCGCGGCCTCTCGCAGCCTCCACAAAATACAGACCTTGCATCATGGAAGGATTGTGTGTATATCGCGTTCAGTAGAAATCCAAGATCGTAAGTGTTTAATGATCTAATGGCCCGGTTCCCAGACTCCTCCTGAGCTCAAAGACATAGTGTGATGTTAAATGTGTTAAAACATGCCTAGAGATTTGCTTGAACCATATGTTAGAACAACATCAACTTGGGTCTGATCAGAGATTTTGGCATCTTACATATTTGTATGTCGCATTATCCAAGTTACTGAGGGGTGATTATGTTCATCCTAGTATTGAAAACATGTCTTTATGCACCAATCACCGCCACAACTTCATGGTATTATAAATTCAATCAGGAGAGATGGATTTGATGTAAGAATACATATTTATTGCCCGGAATACACAAATTAATGTAGTGGAGTTTTGTCGATTAAGCCCCGTTGTGCAGGAGTATCATGAAATCCCCCGGGGTCTACACACTGGTGGTGGTGAATGGATAGTTGGGGTCGGTCTGAAGATGAGTGGCTTGGCTTGACCCTGGATTCAGAGGGACAGGAGGTGAAAAGGGGTGGAGGAGGGTTGCGCTGAGTCACCTGAAATGACAGCTGTCGGAGGGGAGAGCAGATTTAAGAGGTTTAGCGGAGCGCTATGATAGGCTTGTGAGAATAGAGCGAAGTGATTGGTTAAGCTGGGGAGTGACGCCCCCGATCACTTATTGAGAGGAGAGAGAGTAGTAACATGAGCCGCTTTCACACCAAGTACTTTGCCGTACTTAGTACCCCGGCACTTAGTGCCCCGGCACTTAGTACCAATTGCGTTCACACCGGAATAAGTTCGCTGAGGGAAGATTAAACAAATGAGCCGCTGACGTCACTTCGTTATCTTCTGCTTTGGGTTTACTGGCAGGCCGCAAACAACTTCACGGCGTATACTGACACCCGAAGTCCCCGGCCGGAAGTCCCCGGAGTTGGGGACTGGCTTCAGTAGAAGCTGCTGGGAAGAGTCCCAGCAGCTTCTACTGAAGCCTTCCGAGTAAATCGCCAGAACGCCGACACCTCCTCATCTCCACCGCTCCCATGTTTGTTTTTTTTTGCCATAAGTTATTCTCTCTCCGTTGGTGCACGGGGCTAATGCTAATAATGCTAATGACAGCAAATACAAAACTTTTCAGAGTTTCACAGGGCGTGGTTTGCAATTCGCCCAGCCAATAGAAATTGGTACTTTTGTGGTACCAGGATAGTACCACCTCTCTAGCAGGCACTAAAAATGGGGGTAAAAGTTTCCGGCACTAAGTACTCTTTTTGGTGTGAACGCAAAATAAGGGGTACTAACGGAACTAAACGGGAAAAGTACGGGGAAAAGTACTCCGGTGTGAACGCGCCTATGGAAATAGTAAATGCATGAGTAAAGAAGGTCTTCCTGGTTGAACTTGCGCTGAGCTTCAGTAGATTTACCAACACTGTCTTATAACCAGCAAGTATTGCCTTGTAACATCAAGAAGCTGTAAACTATGTTAGGTTAAATTTAGATTAGCTTAAAACCGCAGAGGAAAAATCACCTAAATGAATAGATGTATTGACTTAAATCCGAACACTCTTAAGCTTTGCAAAGTCTAGCATCTAGAAAGATATTAAACAAAAATATGATGCAGTGAAAGAAGTGTATGCCCAAACAGTACATAGGCTACATCATTTTGCATGTGAATTGTTTTTTAAATGTCACATTATCAAAATAATAGAGGAGGTTTATGTTCATCCTGATATTGAAAATGTTTCTTTCTGAAGCATTTATTTTCACAAATGCATGGTATTATGACAAGACGTGGCAACAATGACTTATAAATAGTAAGTTGTGTTTAAATCATGTGTCCTGACAACTAAAAACTGTAAACTAGCGGTTTACTTCAATTTAGATAAGCTCAAGACCTCTGTTGCCCATATGTGAACACTCTATAGTGATCACATGATCAAGCTAGTCCAAAACGCAGCTGCACGTCTACTGACTGACCACAAAAAGCGTGACCACATCACCCCAATTCTGGCCTCAGTGGCTTCCAATTCGGTTCCGAATTGATTTTAAAATCCTTTTATTTGTTTTCAAAGCCCTAAATGTGCTGGCTCCTGCCTATATAGCCGAACTCCTCCATCGCTACACCCCAGCTAGAGCTTTAAGGTCTGCTGACCAGCTGTGTCTGATAGTGCCCAAGACCAGGCTCAAAGCCTGAGGGCACAGAGCCTTCGCAGCAGCTGGCCCCAGGCTCTGGAACACTCTGCCCCTCCACGTGAGGTCGGCCCAGACACTAGGGGTTTTTAAATCCTCACTAAAAACACACTTCTTCTCCCTGGCCTTCTAGTCAGAGCGGAGCATGACACCTGGCTATTCCCTGTGTTTTTGTTTTTTATATTTCTGTTGTAAATTATTGTCTTTTATTGTGATTGTAGTAAAGTGTTTTTATTACATGTACAGCACTTTGGCTCGACCAAAAATCGCTTTTAAATCTTGATTTGACTTTGATTTGAAGTGTATCTTGAATAAAGACAACTCCAAAGCTTTGAAAATATTGCTTAGAAATGTGGAAAGAAATTATGGCATTGACATATGTATGTTATCATATGGCTGAGCGTATAGGGAGGAAAAGGGCTCTCTGGCACGTAGTAAAAATGAGAAAACATGAAATGTGAGCGGGGGTCTTTTTTAAAGGGGTGGCGAATAAAGGGCCGTCTGTAGAAAGCCGAGAGAGTGTAACTCAGGTGACATTTACTGCAGTGAAACAGAGACTGGGAGCGCAGTGAGCCATGGGATGGCAGCGAGACCTCCACGGGGAGGGAGGAAGGCATATATTGGGACATAATGGATACTGGTGATGGGGGACGCAGGGTGAGGAGGGCAGGGGTTGAAGAGTGTAGATGCAGGAGTTACCCCTGAGTGACACTGAAACCAAACTCTTCTCTTGTAAAATGGCCGTGTCCCCTCGGCCACCTCTGATAGGACGATGGAGCCGCACCACACTCTGCTGCCTGTAAACCCAGCAGTTCATCAGCTTTCAACCAGTAACTGTCAGATAGGTTTTTAGGTACAGACTCTCTCATTAATCAGTACATTTACTTTTAGATACAGATCTATGGAAACGCCAGCTGGAGACGACTCCTGCTGCAAATCAGTCCTGACAATGTGGAATCACAGCCCCCCGTAGGAGCAGTAAAACATGAATGGATCAGATTACTGTTACATCATTATGCATATCCATGTATGAGCTGATGCACTTAACAGGTCACTGCATGTGAGGAATATTACTCTGACATTAACATGGTGCTTTATGGGGAAACTATTGGCTTCTGATTTGAAACAACAATATGTATTGCACTGACAGCATTTGTTCGAATAATTAAAAAAAATGGATATGCTTATAATTTTTTAGCTATGTATGTTGGAAAATCTTATTAGGCCATTTAACAAAACTTTTGGAATAGATGCCAATTAACTTCAGAGAGTACTATTTGCTTCCGGTGCAAAAATATTTCACAAAAAGTGTGCAAGGAACTAGTCTCTTCAATTTCACAAGATGCATCATAGTTTCTTTGCTCAAACAAAGATGGCAGCCGGATGAGTTATGTAATTACAAAAGAAATAGGAAAATAAACCCATGCATTTGACCAAGATGGTTACCCCTACTCCCAGCCCTGAGCTCACATTATACAGTGCATGCATTTGTAATTTTTGCGGTGTTACGTATTGAGAGCAGTTTTTTAATGAGTGCAACCAGAATGTTAACAAATAGTAAAAGTTAGATGAATTGTACATATTAGTAGAAATATGTATTTGTATTCATTCTTGTGGAAGAAACTGCCAGAAATTGTGTTTTCTTTTAAGTTCTTTTTGCCAATTGTAAAATGTTGTCAGTTATTTCTTATAACTTTCCAAGTTGGATTAACAAAAAGCTAGCAGACGGTGTGTTTTTTTTAGGCTATGTTGCCCATAAACTGAGGTATAGACATTTTTATGTATTCCCGGCACAATCACCTGTCACCTTCAGTAATGTATCTTTGTATGTGTATTGACTTTTTGAGGAGGACTTAAAAAACACGGTCAGGTCAAAGTCATGCCTTTATTTAACAGCTGTTATTGCTTAATGTAGACTGCAAAACAGGTGGAAAATTATTCATTCCAACTTATTTTCTGAAAGATTTTAGCACCTTCTTTACTTTGCAAGAAACTGTCATCTCTCATCATGAGGCTGAGCCGCAGTGGGCTGGCAGAGGTGAGACCTTGAGGTCATTGCAACTTAAACCGTAAAATCAAAACATTATGTGTCTGAAGTGGAAAGAGTCGGTGTGTCCGTCGTTATCGGCCAAACAGGGACATGCTAATTCCACTGCTCCACACAGGTGAGCCTACAGAGCCTGCCGAGGGTAAAGTCTCCTCTGAAATAGAGTGTGTCTGTGTGAGAGTTTCAACGAATGTGTGAAAGGAAAAGTGACAACTTCAACACCTCAGTAATTACTTCCACACAGAGAGAAGTTGAGCCGAGCTCCACTTCAGGGTGTGTTTGTTTTGGCGTTCTGCTGATGCTGGGCGCTGGTATCACACCTGAGTCATGACTGGCTGCTTTGTCCAGGAGGAACTTCTTGTTGTCGTTGGCCGAACACCGAGTGCTCCTTGCTATCTCACACACAAGCACACATATGCGCAAACCCAGAAAACTTGTAAACAGTATTTGTGGATATTCATGCTTTTTATATTCTCTTGGGGTTTGGTCTACACATGCACAGACACACACAAAAACAAGTAAACACAAATAGCTTCAGCCGACCCTTCCAAACCAATACACGCACACAAATCAATTCAAGCAAGGTATTTAAGAGTTCAGTATCACGCTCACACACAGATGCAAAACATATGCACACAAATGAAAACATTTAAAGGATTTTTATGAGTTTGGTCTCCCTTTCCATCTCTCTCACACACACACACACACACACACACACACACACACACACACACACACACACACACACACACACACACACACACACACACACACACACACACACACACACACACACACACACACACACACACACACACACACACACACACACACACACACACACACACACACACACACACACACAGACATAACCAGGCAAAAACCAGACAACTATGCTCTTCTCACGTTTGGTTTACAAAAGCATATCTGTGCGAGCATCACTGCCTGCTCTGTGCGCTCGCTGATCCTTAACCAAGTGAACTTGAGGTCTCCAGTTTTATGGGTCAAATGGAGTCAGCTCCCGGAGGGGGGGGGGAGAGGGCGCTATGGGAGGTTCTCAAGACGACTTCAAAACACTTCAACTCCTATTTCAACGCTGCATGTCTTTGTCTCTTCTCCCTCACATCTCCTGCCAAGTCTCTCAGACGGACCTCGAATCTCAACACGGAATAAACCCAGGAGAAAAAGGTGCGCTGGGCATTTCTATCTGGATGTTAATAATGGAGCAGACCAAACGGGCTGGGTTTATGACAGATTTATAAGACAGTAAGCTCCTTCTGTGTGCTAGCCTTTAGTGTCAACAAGATAGATGGTTCCATTATGCTGCTTCATTGTGTCCATGTGTGGGTACGGTGTGCCAGAGCAGTACAGTCCAAAATATATGCGGGGAAACCGTTCTGGAGATCGATGGCGCTCATTGAGAAAATTAAAGCCTTCTGATAATTGTTAGAACATGTTTTATATGGTGGGGAAGCTAAAGACTTGGCCGAGTTTTCTTGAGATCACAGGGGCTTCGGTTTTTAGAATAGCTGAGGTTCAGACCAGGTTTCCTCAGGGGTTAAAAATGGGTTAGAGGGAGAATTTGATACAGCAGTGGAGGTGGTTCAGACTTGAATCACCATTGCTGCATTGTTTGTAGCTCAACCTAGGTGGCAGGGCTGAGGATTGGACCCGGGGTCAGACAGTGAGCGGAGAGGCTCTGGGATCGGGCCAATTGGGGATGTGGCTGTGATCCAAATCCACCGCCTCTGTAGCAGCCGCAGCATGGATCATTATAAGATTTGTTTTAAAGAGTAATGGTTAACCGCAATATGGCCCTGTTGCCTAAGAGCTGAATGGCCTCCTGGGTTTAAACAAGCTCGTGGATGTTTGTTGAGGGCTGGGAAGCCCCACGAGAAGCACATCGGGGGTTGGCTGCTTGATAAATCACAGGAGCTGCAGCCCAAAAGGCCGGGCCGCCAGTCAAACCTTCAACAGGCCTGCTGTGGAAACACTGGGAAACTTTGTGTGGAACCACACACCCACAGACAGTTACATACAGAGGCCTATTATCATGGCCTAATGAGTTTAATGGCAAAACACATTAATGCACACACACACATTTCCCAATGGTAATTCCTTTTGGGTTTAACAGTAATTTCATTAGCAGCAGGTGTCCATTTTCAGGCCCCTCTGCTCTGCTGGGTTTGACAGAGCATCCATTTCAATTGGACTGAATGGACTCAGGTTATGAACGATACATTAGCAGCTCGCTCCAAACCTTTCGACTCAGAGAAGACATTTTTCTAATGATTAATTCCTCAGAATTTTCTGTTACACCGTGTTCCTACTAAATCCATTAAGATGAGATCACAAGCCCTGGTGCGAGCCCAGGGTTCGTCCACAGCTCTGGGATGATGGAGCTGGAGTTACCTCTTTGCATAAATATGATTAAGTGTGCAGTAATTCAAAACCACCGCATTGCTTTCATTACAACTTCCGTCGTTCATGTTCCATTCATCTGTAAAGGCAGCATTGCCATTTACAGGAAGTTCTCTGCAATCAGAAATCTTACAATGTAATATTTCATTTAAAAAAAACGTTCTTCCTTTTTAAGTGGAGGTAAGCTGAATACAACTTTTCGCTAAATTACTTTAAAAATGTTATTTCCTTTACCTTTAAAGTGACATGTTAGATTATGCAAAGGGGAAAAAGCTGCTCTGCCTATTTATACATATTTTTAATATGTTTGAGTTATTTAAACCTATACAGATCATTAACTTTGTTTTCAGTAGTTTCAATGAAGACTGGCTTCTTAAAAACATTTATTTTGGTTGTTAAAATACATTAATACAATTTCCACACTTTTTAAACATGTTATACCAAACATAGTCAGATATCCTTTTGGTACCTTATCAACTGTTTGATGATAACTCCCTATAGCAGATTCTCACACGGCAAACAATCCTCTTATTGTAATTCCTCTTCTCCTTTCCCCTCTCACTCACTCTCCATCAGTCCCTATATCTTTCTTTCTTCTTTTCCCTCTCATTGTCACATAGCAACGAATAAAGCCAAGACAAACAGGAACTCTTATTCAGTCATTTTAATCAACATCGTCTTCACTTTCCTTCCTCAAATGAGGTCTGGCTTCGGAAATGTTTCCACAGAACGGTCGACTCTCCGTCAGAGCTTACGTTGGGATTAGAGCTCAAATTACTGACTCTGTGGCTCATTTACTCTCTGAATCCACAGTCTTCAAAACAAAAGTTGCATGCGGACATGTCCAGTGATATGATAATAGCATGAAATGTGAACCACATTTCAAGAGAGAGACTCTTTCCAGCGCTGCGGAGAGGCTTTCATGTGTAGCGTTTGATGTTGCATCACATAGTGGATGTGAGAGGCAGGAGCAGAGACAAAAGTGAAGATGATCTGAACCTCGAGTGAACGGTTTGTAAAGGCAGAGAAGCCCTGGCCACTGTGTAGGATACAGTACAAACTACAAAGTAAAGATTTATCCGGGTAAAACAAGCACTGAGTAGTGAACAGTTGGCAGTATTATAATACAACAATTAATAAGCCAAGTGGTTGTCATAAGTGACACCATTTGCATTTTTTTAGGCCAAAATGAGGACAAAATAATAAAACAAATGCCAAATGAATATCATTTTGGACAGAGAAGTGATTAATGATACTGATTTCTTTCTATGTTTTTCTACGAGTGACCTGTAAATCTGCACTCATTTTCTTTGTGTTTAAACTCACAAGGAAAAAGTTAAGAGATTATTGATTTAATAATAACAAAAGAAGACAACTGAATAAACAAATATCGCCAGAAAACAGTGAGTGTTATTTAACTAAAGTCTAAATATCTGTTCCACATGAGGTTCTCACCACCGACTTCACAACAGGAGACTCATATTGGTCAATGATGTTGCAAAATATTGAGTTTTGTATCGCTCTGTAAGCAGGGTAAGAGGTTCGCAGCCACAGTTTCCCATCTATTGTTAGCTCCCTCTTCTGTCTGCAAGAACACATGATTTACAACATGCCTTTTAGTTTACAGTCTCCTGAGACATTATCACTGTAAGCTTGCTAAGACACTGCTGGCTGACTCCAGTTATGACCGGCAACAGCCTCATACATGCAAAATGTTTCACAAGCTCGCTGAGGGGGAGCATCAAGATACACTGAACAAAAATATAAACGCAACACTTTTGTTTTTGCTCCCATTTTTCCTGAGATGAACTCAAAGATCTCTCAAATATTGTTCATAAATCTGAAAAAATCTGTGATAGTGAGCACTTCTCCTTTGCCGAGAAAATCCATCCCACCTCACAGGTGTGGCATATCAAGATGCTGATTAGACAGCATGATTATTTCACAGGTGTGAGGGTTAGGATTAGGATTAGGGTTAGGGTAATGTTGTGAATCGAGTGGCCCATGGTGGTGCTGGGGTTATGGTATGGGCAGGCGTATGTTATGGACGACGAACACAGGCCACTCGATTCACAACATTACCCTAACCCTAACCCTAACCCTAACCCTAATCCTAACACTCACACCAGATACTGACTGGTTTTCGGACCCCCCAGACCCCCCCAATAAAGCAAAAATGCATGTTTAAGGGTGGCCTTTTATTGTGGCCACCCTAAGGCACACCTGTGAAATAATCATGCTGTCTAATCAGCATCTTGATATGCCACACCTGTGAGGTGGGATGGATTATCTCGGCAAAGGAGAAGTGCTCACCATCACAGATTTTTTCAGATTTATGAACAATATTTGAGAGAAATGGTTATTTTGTGTATGTATAAAATGTTTTAGATCTTTGAGTTCATCTCATGAAAAATGGGAGCAAAAACAAAAGTGTTGCGTTTATATTTTTGTTCAGTGTATATTGTGCTGATCAGAAGCAGTGTGATGCAGGACAGCATTGTTTTACTTTGTTATGAGAGTACATTTAAGCAATAGCTCACGACAGGCCGTGGTATATGCTCATTATATCACAGCTAAGGGGCGTGGTTCAACTGACAAGTCAAATCAAGCAATCTGATTGGTCGATAGCGTTTTTGCGGACCTATTTGATTACAGATTTGAAAATATCGTTGCTTGCTTTAAAAGTAGCACAATTCATTGTGTCAAACCTTGGAAAGTATCTAGATATCCCTGCCCTAATGCCAAAGGAACTGCACACTGAATAGGTTTTGCCGTTTGATGTCTATGTCTGGACCGCTGCGTAAAAAGGAGAGTTTCTGCCCCGTTACTTCTCCGCTGCTTTCTTGTTCCAGTTTTTCAGCCCAACTGTTTGTCTCAGGCGCGGAGGGATACTGACTTGTTGTGAAAAGTAACTTACAATTATATCCGTGGTATACGCTCAGTATATCACGGCTAAGAACCAATCAGATTGCTTGAATTGACTTGTCCTTTTTATAATGAAAAACAACTATGTAGTTTGTATAACGTAGTACTTACAGTGGTTACAATACCACCAGTTTCAGCAAAGATGTAGAAAAGACGGCAGTCATGCTAGCAGCACTTTAACACTCTTCTATGCTGCAGTCCCATCATATGAGATGGTTTGTAGAAAAGGGAAGGATTCCCAGGACACTTAAGACAGTTTGAGATGGTTATTGAATAATAACAGAGTTGGTCACCAGATCCATTAAATGTGGGTTGAAACACAGAAAACAAGGGTCAGATCATGCCTTACGTAATACGCCCATGCATGTTCTGTTTTCAGGCCTCTCTTAAATTGTTAATGACTTATTTAGTCAAATATATGGGAGCTTCCCATTCATAACTGCGACTTGATAAACGACATGAGCGCTTTATACACAACATATTAATCACAATAAACCTAATATGATGGATATAGAAACAGTAGTTTTAAAACTAGAAGCAAATATAATTCATTATCACATGATAACACTAATATATAAATAAGGCTGATGTGAATGTCATACACCATTGTATCGGATAAACGGCCTTTTAAAGCTGATAATGGTGCAAAATAATTAAATTCAATCAATTCAGTAGTTTTCGAGATATTTGAGTCAGAATTTGATCAGCTGAAAGATAGACTAACATTTCGCCGTTGTTAATTTGACTGACTGCATTACTGATTTTAAATCGTTAAAACATTCTATATTCGGTTTACTCGACTGCATGAAAGCGAGGATAGGATAGCGTGGATACAGGAAGGGCAAAGATGAAATGGCAACAAATTAGCCGTGAGGAGGTTTAGGGAAAGTTACGAGGAACAAAAATGTCCTGCATGCTCAAATTACTTTGTAAATGCTACTCTGTCAACTTCATTTGAGCAACTACAGCACCCAAACAGAACACAGTTATCTCTGGGCGTTTGCTGTGAGGTGAGTGAGTGGACCTTAAATTGGCTCCGATGTGACTTTCAATCATGGTGGCGTGCTTCGACCCAGCAGACTGCGCTACGCTCAGCTCCGGCTCATAAATCAACCGACTGTCTCACTTAGCCGGCTGCAGAGTTCTGAACTCCCGGGAGGCTAATATATGATTTAACCCTCTGCAGTCAGACCAGGCTGCCCTCACCAGGCCTCTGTATACAGGGTCACTGCTAGAATTTCTGTTTGTAATAGCCCTCATATCTGTGCTGCACAAGGGTCTTTGGTATACTCACCAAGTAAATTCAACATGCATGGAGAACATCAAAAAGTTGGATTTTTCAAACTGTCCTTTGCACTAACGGACATCTAAATATGCAAAGACCAAGACTAGTAACATAAACACAACTCCTACAGTTAATTAGCATTGGCATTTTCTATATGAGCATGTTACTGTAGCATGCTAAATATAGCATTTAGCTTAAAGTACCACTGTGTGTGTACAGTCTCACTGAGAATAGCTAGCAAAAACTTTTTATTCACACTTTTTGCAACAACCACAGCCTCAAAACTATCACCTTACCTTTAGCAGGAATTAGAAAAAATGTTAGCCTGTACATTTGAAAAAAAAATATAAGATTGGTAACATGATAAAAACCTGCTAAATAGTAGCATGTTGGCATTGTCATTGTACGCAAGTTAGCATGCTAAAGATAGCATTTAGCTCAAAGCACGACTCAGCCTTAGAACAGTCTCACAGAGAATAGCTGGTACCTTTCTAGTCTTGATGAAAATGAAGTAAATAATTCAAACCAGCATTTGATTAGGTATCACTGAATCAAGTCCAGTTTCTCTGTCCACATCAAACCTATCACAAATTATTTAGCGCAAATGCTAGGTTACACTAGGCCTAAATACATGTCTACTATGCATGTTTATACTGTACAGCAGCGGTTCCCAACCTGTGGGCCACGGAAGGCATTGCAAGTGGGCCGCCAAATAATTTGCAAAACATTATGATTTGTGTGGACATTTTTTTTTATTTGAACCTCTTTTTCTTTCTTGATCCTCCTTAGCAACGGTCATTACAGTCCTTGACAGCAGTCTGTACTCCGTATTGTTTATGGTTGAATGTGGGCCGCACATATTTTTTTATTCTTATGTGGGCCCTGAGTTGAAAAAGGTTGGGAACCACTGCTGTACAGTATATCCACTGCATCTGTATTGCTTCTACTGTATTATTTGCCTCCTAGAGCATTAGGCTCCCAGCCTGCCCTCCACTGGGAGCTGAGCATCAGAGCTCTGTCAGATTGAGGCTGTAATTCATCTTCTATGAGGCCAGGTGGAGACTAGCGGCTGTCATCGTGATGTTATTGATGGGTTGCAGTCGAGCCACGAGGAACTGAGCTATGCGGCCTGGTTTGCTAAAAGAGTGTACTCTGGGGAAGCCTTGACTCTATGAGATGATAATACTTTGAGAACCAATCTAAGGCCTCACTCCACATGTACAGAGTCATTTTGTAACAAAGGTTTTTCCTCTTATTTGACAAGAAACATGGCGCATCTGTTTCTCAATAAAGAAGAACAACAACCAAAGTTTATGTGTAAACGTTGAGCAATGTTCAACTTTTGAAGCTTCGACAGAAGCGTCAGCCAATCAAATCATATGCCAGTACAAGCTCTAGCCAATCAAACCGCGTGCTTGTGTGTCCGGGGCGGGAGATTCATGTGATTGATTGTTGGTCGAGTTTCAGACACGCGCACCGGCAATCTTCAACGCACGCCGCCGTGTTAATGTGTGCATATCTATAAATGTGTCTGTTGATTGTGTATATATAGGACATACATATTTGTATACATATTTTTAAATATATTTGTATTTTTGTATTCGGGATTGTGGAAAACGGTATTTCGATCTCTCTGTCTGTACACACAAACTGAAAGATTGACAATAAAGTTGACTTTGAAGTAACTTTACTTTTAGCAAGGTGGTCAGGCCATTTCTGCCATTCAGGTTTGCATTCATGATGAAGGCTGCACGAAATCTGAGATCTTTGTCCTTGGCCATAGGTTCGCAAAAGCTCTGTTTTCAGTGACCTAAAACACTTTTTGGGTGTGGATAAAAGGCCAAAACGCAAATAAGTTCACTAAAAATATCAGTTTAAATGTAGCCTAGGCCTGCCACAATGTTAAATGATGCATTGAAGTAGTTAATACCAAGGTAAGTCAGAGTGAGTGGTTAATGATATCATATGTTACGCACACATGGCAATACAACACAAACGTCCCGTGGCCCAAACACAGCTCCAGACAAGACCATAAATAAATCCAGAAATGAAAGGAGAGGTGAAGTCAGTGTATTTTCTTTTCTCAGTCTCTTACAGTAGATTACAGTATAAACCTTGACACATGTTAAGGATCAGCTGAAGAAGCAGAATGGGCGGATTGCTTGTGTATTTGTCTCTGCGTGTCTGTGAGTGTGTGTTTGTGTATTCAGTCATGAGGGTCATGCTGTTGAATGTGTTTCTGTTATTTGTGTGCGTGTGTGTGTGTGTGTGTTACAGTTCAGTCATTTAAGCCACACTGTTTAATGTGTGTCTCTTGACCTACCATGCATGTGTTTGTGTGTATTTTGTCATAGAAGCCATGCTGTTTGACATGTTTCAACTGTGTGTGCATGTATGGATCTGTGTTTATATCAGTGTGTGTGTGTGTGTGTGTGTGTGTGTGTGTGTGTGTGTGTGTGTGTGTGTGTGTGTGTGTGTGTGTGTGTGTGTGTGTGTGTAGAGCGCAGACTGCTCCTTGACAGGCTCCGGGTCTGTTGACAGCTCCTCTGCTCCCTGTCATGCAGCAGAACAGCTCTATGTGTGAGTGAAGAGTAGCTGTAGGAACGAAGCCCGGAGAGCAGGGAGAAGTCTGGAGTGTGTGTACGAGTGTGTGTATCTGTGTGTGGATGTCTACGCGTGTCTGTGTGTTTATCCAACTCCTAAGCCAGGTTGTTATTACGGAGACAGATCTTGAAAGCCTCTACCGCCTCCTCCTCCTCCTCTGCGCTCTTTCTACAAACCATTAATTCAAGACACTTGATATATGTCCTTTAAAGCAATAAATTATGTCTACATATGTCAATAAAGAGTCGTCAATCAGACCTAATCATCTCCCTCTCTGGCATTCCCGCGTCTCTTCACATAAATTGCTCTCTATCACCACCTTTTCTCCGTTTGTAATTCTATTCTTGTCATTTCCCTCTTCTGTCTGTTCCCTATCTCTCTCCCCTCCATCATGTCTCATATTTAGATGACTATATATCCACGCTGACACATGAACTCAAGTCTTCAGGTTTGAGGGAGAAGACCAGCCAAGTGTTACAGAACCGCGCACTGATTTTGAAAATAAACAGAGCCTAAAACCGAAGGAGACGTGTGGGGGGAAAAGACAGAAAAAGATACTCAGAAAAGAGCAGATGATGGATAGGAAGCATGAAATGTCATATTGTGTTACCAAGACAACATTACAGGCCTAGTGGAAAGAAAGGCCTTCACATTGTACAGCCCCTCTCTCACGGCCTTACACTGATTCTGACCCGACCGCTGCAGTCGAGTAACCTGACACACTAGATGGGTTTGTTAGACAGAACCATCTGAGAAGCGGTAATTGGAAACTGTTTGGAAAAGAGAAGGCTTTTTCAAATAATATTTGGCAGATGATTGGATGAACCAACTTTCTACCTCTGTCTAGAACCTCCACCAATCACACTCTTGCGGAAGCCAGTCAGCAGTGGAGCGAAAACACATTTTTCATTGAAGAAAAGCCCTGAAAGCCCATCTTTGCTGTTCTTAAAATGAAGGAATAGTCTCAAGTTGTGATCTAAGCTTTGCTATTGCTAACTGCTTTAGAAGCCGGCATACTTTTTGACAAATATTGCCTCTTGGTTTTGCATTCTACACGCCTAAACCATGCCTGTAGCTGCCAGTGCTCCTAAGAAGCAGACACATACTGTACGCGTTACTTAAAACGGTTCTTGTGATATAAGTGAAATCCAGCTGCCATGAAATGCAAGACGTCCATTAGTATTAATCACAGAGATCTAAAAGCTTCTGATAGCATCATAACGTTCTCTTTGACGATGCAGCTTAGTCAGGATGTTTGCCATCATGAGTCAATTTCTTTCACTTTTAACCATGCCTTTCATTGGAGACCATGCTGTTCGAAAGGCGCCAATATACAGGTCAGGCATTTGACATGATCAAGCAACATTTCACTAAAAATAGCCGCGGGGATGGTGGCCATATTGTTCTGTATACACACTGTGTGGTATTTTGGACACCTGGCTCTACAGATGTGGGTGAACAAAGCGTCAGGCAGGCTATGACTAAGACTACCCCCTCAAACACATCCAACAGAGGCCATAGCAGCCCGGTACAATACCACCACAGACAGATGGTAGACATACACCAAATAAACCTTGGATTAAATCTGTTAGCTTCGCTGCCACCAAACTGAAAACTTTACAACCGAGCAGACAAGGGCAGCACTTGAGAGGCTTTGATTTCTCTAGTCAGTCCCATAAACTCACATTAAAAGCAAGGATGATCACCATGTATGAAAACAGTGTGGGCAGACAGTGTTTAAAGCAATGCTTCCCCATCCCTGTTGATCGTTGAACATGGCATAGTATTTGTAGAGGCAAGCTTTGATGCCCTGAATTTACTATACATGTCAAATAAAAGCTCCTTGGACAATGAGATAATCTTCAAAGAACCTAATTAGAATAGAGGACCGTCTTCAAAAGAAGGTCAAGTCCAAATCCAGATATTTCTCGACTTAAAGCAGGGCTCATCTGATCCTTCAGGCTTGAATTCTGTGTGTCTCCTGCACACCGGTGCAGACCAGAGGCTTTGATGTAATGGTATCATAACACATGCTGTTTACACACTGTTCCCCAGTCACAGCAAAATGCCTTATTTGGCATTCTCTGTTGAACCCCTGCTTGCATAAACCACAAACAGGACATTGACAATGAACTTTAGAAGCATTATGCGGACCAACATTAGCTATATGTATGGTGTTTCCATAATATTATAAAATCCATCCATTGTCCAGAGCTGAGATTTGCAGAGATGTCACAATGGTTGTTGAAATGATAATGGGGGAAACATCATTATTCCTCCATATCTTATTTTTTCACCATTCGAGTAGCCACAAGGTAGATCTACTTAGCAGCAGGAGGGGCTTTTCACTCGTCCACCTCCCCTGTTTTGGCTCTCAGGGGTAAATGGGGCAGAATGAGAGAGAAGATTGCAGGGGGGATCCCGATATGGAGAATACAATTACTCACAATGCCAATGATCAGTGGGAGAGAACGCAAAGCATCATGGGGTGAGTTTGCCAGCCCGGCCTTTGATGTGAGAGCATTATAAACTCTACAAAGTATAAGGTATCAGCGATGAGAGTTAGTAGGCATGTGTTTATTTGTGCCCAAAAGCAAAAATAAACACTGAAATCTCAGGACACATAATACCTTAGAGTAGTATTTTTTGTATAACAAGGCCTCCCTTACCATTTCATAAGAGGGTATCCACATGTGTTTGAGATATTGAAGGATAAATACCACTCTTATGTTTGTTTATTAAATGTGGTAAAGCCACAATCAAGGAAGCAGTTGTACGATCACAATAGAGCCGGTCAGCTAACCAATCAGAGCAGACTGGGCTCTGGTTTCAGACAGAGGGTGAAAAGAGGATCTGCAGCACAGGCAGAATACAAATATGAACCTACAAATGAGCCTAATAGGGCCCCTTTAACAACAAAACCTGATGCTGTTTAAGTCATTGTAAGCAGTAAGTATTGTAAGTATTGCATTTGCTGCTATAGGGAAAAAGCTGTTTTCATTGTCTTATTTTCTGTGATGCTATTTCAAACCTTTTCATTACCCCAAATCGCTCCAAATCTGCCTCTGATCCAAACTTAACTACCTTCATCACTCACTGTAAATAGTAGCCAATGTAACTCAGGTCAATGTTACCTTATCCTTACATCACCCCAAAACAATGAGAGACAAAAAATAATCTGAGACACAACTTCCAGAAAAACAACCCTCAACATGGCCCCTGTCACTTTATCTCTTCCTCTCATCTTTTCCCCTCTTGCTTTTGCTCTTTCCTGATGAAGACAGACAGATAGCCATCCTACATGTGTCGACACGCCACAGGGGACGTCACTGAAGGGAGCGTGGAGAAAACAGCTTAATACAGACTTGTTGTTACTAAACACCATCTTAATCTGTGTTTACTTCATCTACAAACACTGGGTCAAAGACTCAGACACAAACCAAAGACACGCAAAGTCAGACTGGGTAATTAACTCCTTCTTATGTCTGCCTGTGCTACGTGTGATTTGACTTAAACAGATTCATTTTGGACCCCCTTCTGACATTCTTTGACATATTGCCCCCCCTAAAATTACCTTCCGAAAAAGGAAACCTCAATAACATTTAACCAGAACCTCTGTCAATATTATTCTTCGACAACTTCAAAGCGGGGGAGAGGATATTGGAGCCCGAGCAAGAGACCAGAGGAGATAGTGTGTGTGTGTGTGTGTGTGTGTGTGTGTGTGTGTGTGTGTGTGTGTGTGTGTGTGTGTGTGTGTGTGTGTGTGTGTGTGTGTGTGTGTGTGTGTGTGTAGAGTTCAGTGTGGCCTTTTCAGTCAGTCTGACAGTCTCTGAAGTACAGCTGCCTAAAGCCATGAGCCACTCCTTCATATCCATCATATTCACATTTTCTTTGAAGCTCTATCTATCTCCCTACCTTTGTCCACACTGTGCAAAACCCCAATTCTTCCTCACACCACTAGGGGTCCCTGTGCACATAATAAACAAAACACTTCCAGCCTCAGTAACCACTATCTCTGTCACATTTCCCTTTTCATGCAGCAGTAACAGAAGTAGCACCTCTCTCATTACATACCAATAGACATTCATGATGCTGAGTGAATGTTGGGGTTTTGTGGCAGGACTTCTGCACAACATCAGACGGACATACAGCAGCGAAGGACAAGTAGACACAGGATCCTAAGAGCTTCAGGGCCACACAAATTAAGAGGGTCTCTTTTCCCTCGTCCTTACCTCCCATAATGGTTACAATCTGTACGAGGGAAAGCCAAATGAAAGTGTTGGAACGCATCAGTATCGGCAGTTGCAGATACACTTTTTGAAGATCGGGTTCTTTAAATGTCTCTCTGTAACGCCTCCCCAGATGTGTGTCCTGTAGGTGGATGTTTCTGCGGTCTGCTAACAGAACATTAACTTTTAAGTCTTCTTTCGTCCCCGGCTATATGTGCACTATGCTGTAAGCGCTGGCTCCCGTCCAGGAATCTCCTGCAGCCAGCCGCTCATAAGCCCCTCTCCTAACCGGCCAAGAATGTGGAAAAGCTCCTTCAAAGAGAAGCCCAGTGCAAGGTGTGGTTAAAGCAAGTACCTGAGTCCACAGGTGGCCGTAAGAGAGCAGATGAAACCCCTGAAATCCCACACCTGTCCCAGAGAGAGGAGAGGAAACAAGGGTACACAGATGGGATTAGATCAACATGGTGCTTTTGCTATCAAAAAACATCTGAGGCTAGCTATTTTTCAGATGTGTAAAAAACCAAGACATATTGACTCTTCAGCCTTTCCGATTCCCAGAGAGCTTGATGAATGGTGCCCAATAAAAAAGCCAAAGGGTCAAAGGGCAGGAGTGTCAGAGTTTTACAACGTGAAACTGTGTTTAAAGACAAGCTGATCAAAGACGCTCTGCAGAAACGCCCCAATCTGATTCATCTGAGCGCAGAATACAATGAGCGTACAGGGACGGTGCAACAAAGCCGCCCAGTAACAGGAGTGAGGTGGAGTGGTGAGAAGAGGAGTGGGGAACAGGGCTGAGGACAAAGAGCTGCTTGTCCAGGGTCTGTCTGCCGTCAGTCTGCAGGGAGGGGCCCGGTGCCACTTGTTTGAGGGGTCTCCATGATAAATGTCCCACTACTTGACTCTGTCACATGTCTGCCACTTGGACAATAACTGAGGTCATGGCGGAGTAGTGGAGCGTTGACACGGTGGCCTGCAGCGAGAGAGGCCACTTTCTCTCAACACCAGCGCTTATTTCAGATCCGCCCGCTCCACATCATGACTAATAAGTCTTAAGAAGAGTGCTGGAGTGAAAATAAATAAAACACTTCTCACAGTTGTCTTTACTTGGACCTGTTTATTTGCGGACATTAATCATGCATATAAGGGCTCATGCTCTCAGAGCCTCATACATGTACTGCTGCAGGGTTGTCAAACAGAGAAGGACAGAGATAGATGTTATCCTCCTGGAGAGGAAGCACATGACAACATGTGAAATATTGCTCATTTACATCTTTGGAATGACTCTGTTGAAAACAAAACAAACAACTCTGGGCTCATGTTTATGACACCTGGATGTTCTTGGTGACAGTTTTCTTGAAAGGAACGAGCTTCAGCGGCAGCATTATACACCGTAGAAATTGTTACATAGCTAAACATTTCAAATATTGAGGCAAAAGTTTCAAAGCATGTTCGGGAGTCGGTTGACCTTCTGCATATTTTGAGTTTGAGTGGTTTGCCTGGATATTTTAGGGGAATATCGCTCAATGCACAGTGGTGATAATAATGCGAAAAAACACAATGAAAATGCAGAGGAATCAGACTTCTCAAACATTTTGGAAATAATAAAAAAAAATGTTAAAAAATTATAATAATAATTTAAAATAATTATTAATTAGTTGTATTAATATAAGTATTATCACTGTTATTATATTAAGAATAATAATACAAATAATAATAAGTATTGCTATTATAATAATAAAACGAAATTATACATAAAAATACAAATAATAAGTATTCATATATTATTATAATTATAAATACCAGTAGGCTAAACATGTCCCGTCTAAATGAATAGATTGCTTAATCTGTTTAATTGTTAACCATGGGAATATGAAATAATAAAAAAAAACAGGAAAAAAAAGTTTCAAATGCTTTCATTATTATTTAAATTATAGCACTGCTGACGATACAGCAACACTCATTCAGCTCTGCTCTCTGGTCGGGTCTCTCTGGGGGGTATAATCAGGCAAACCTGTCATCCCTCTCTCAACCTGCGCTCCCTCCTCTTAAAAGAAGCAGTTTGTGTGTGTTTGAGTGTGTGTTTGAGTGCATGTGTGTGTGTGTGTGTGTGTGTGTGTGTGTGTGTGTGTGTGTGTGTGTGTGTGTGTGTGTGTGTGTGTGTGTTTGTGTGTGTGTTTGTGTGTGTGTTGGGGTGGGTTAGGGGGGTTCTCAAGTCGTCCCACCTCCCTCTCTCACAGTCAAGACGCTCCAAAGTTGCGGAGCGCTCCGCGGAAACTCTCCAAAGGATTTTCAGCTTCAGAACTGCACCGAGTTTGCGGAGACAGAAAAAAAGTTTCAGGAAAAACTTAACTCAGCCTCGGGAGTATCGAAGGGGCGGAATGGTCCTCCAGCCGCGCGGCACATGTGAGCCAAGAGGCCACCGGTAAAGTGTTTTTATTTCAAAGGAGACGGGGAAAGTAAGAAACGAGCCGGTAGGAGAGACCTCTGAGAACCGCCTGTCAGGAGCGTCCTGTCACCTCCACACCATGCCGGGATTCAGCTGGGTCTTCCTGAGCGCGCTCCTGCACGCTGTGGCACCCTGGGGAGCGCACCGACCGGACAGACCGAGGCAGTGCGACGCACCGAAGTCGGTGAGTCGTGTTGGGACACTTTATGAAGTCACGGATGCCACATTTCTCCCAAAGCAGACTCTCATAATACATTATATGTTGTTAACCAGCCTTAACAGCCCTCAAGGGATACTGTTAAGATGGTCACACAACTTTATTTTCTTTCCTAAAGACATCAAGTTGGAACTATTTGGGAGACATTTTTACGTCTTGGAGGGAACAATCCCACCATCGTTTATTATTAATCATAATTGTGCTTTTAATGAGGCCAAAGTTGTTTCATTCTTCTTCTTATTATTAACTGATAAAAAGATTAAATAAAATAAATTATAAAATATTAGATTATTAAAAGATGGGATCACATTTTGAGTTATTGATTGCTTGATTAATAAGAATTGCCTGATAATTAGGCTATCAAATTGGCTTTTAACCATAATAAAAATAAAAATGACAACGACTAATACTATTTCATGTATTTAAATTAATATCAGAAATTAAACACTGTGCATTATCTTGATATGACATATGAAGTGCAGGTATTTCTTAACTTGCTCATAAAACAACTCAAAAGGAGAGAAATGAATGCACTTTGCCAAGAGAAATCATTAAAGCAGGCCAACTTCATGACTGTGTATGTGAGAAAGCGCAAAGTGGGGAAACACACACGGGTGACTTGAAGTTTCACTGACCTTTCAGGCGTGATTCAGTTTCAGCGCGACACACGGCCTACAAAAACACTTATCAGGGAATATTGGTGAGATTATGACTGTGGCTTGAACTCTTACTGTGAAGACGTGCAACAGAGCAGAGACATGAAGGAGGGAAAAGTGAGGATTAAGATAATAACTGTAGAAAAAGCATGACCTCAACATTAGGCAAACGTTCAAATATGACACACTCTGATATCATAAGGGAGTCATTTGAATATCACGCTTTACTTTAATTAGCGCATCACATCCAACTTGGAAAACGGATTTGTTGTCAGAGATCACTGAAGACTTCGTGCTCTTTAGCCTCATGTGATTTCTAATGCGTCAGTACAGTGGTCTCTGTTTTCTGTTAGGAGTAATTACCCCCATAAAGAAAGGAGCCCAGGCTCTCCTGAAAAGTCCACGCAGCTTTAGCAGAGGGGATCTCGCCTCTCTGCAGGACACCACCACACTTTCCATGTCAGAAAAGTCTTCATTTTTTAGCAGAGGGGATCTCGCCTCTCTGCAGGACACCACCACACTTTCCATGTCAGAAAAGTCTTCATTTATGGGGAAGGCTCGAAGTGCACACTTACAAGTTAACGAATGAGCATGCACACACGAGGAAAAAAAGCTCTGCTCACTTAGTTTCCAAAAATATAACAGATAATGCACTAATGCTAGAGGTGGGAGAAGTACTCAGATCTACTTCATTAAGGTTTTAGTAGAGGAATACTCTGCCATAGGTAAAAGTCCTTCATTCATCATGTTTCTTAAGTAAAAGTATTCAGAAAACAGTAAAAGTATCAAAAGTAAAAGTACTTATTCTGCAGATTGCTCCATTTCAGAATAATATGATATGTTTTATAGTTATTGATGCTTTAAAGTGTTCTGGTGAAGCATAGTTTTGATGACTTTGTATACTGCAGGGTAGCTTGTGGATGTTACTCCAGCTGGAACTAAAGTCTGATTTAAGTGATGATTATATTTCACATCATTATTCCAAATCTGAAAAGCAACTAAAGGAACAAAAATAAATGTAGTGGTGTAAAAGTACACCATTTGCCTCTGAGTTGTAATGGAGTAGAATAACAAAGTATAGCAGAATATGGAAATACTCAAGTAAAGTACAAGTCCATCGAAAGTGTACTTAAGTTCAGTACTTGAGTAAATGTACATAGTTACTTTACAACACTGCGAATGAGCACACACACAAAAAAAGCTCTGCCCTTTTAGTTTCCCTCCCCCAAAAATATGAAGGATCGTGTCTCCGATGCTGTCCAAAGCTTTCCCGTCAGCCTAGTGTCGCCTGCACCCTGCCAATGTGGAAATTACAGTTAAAACATCTCGCTGTGTTTGCAAAGAAGAAACGCTGCTGTGAACTCAAATGTAGCACTTTCAATTGATTTTGTAGAGAGAGTTTGTGCCAGGAATGACTTGTATGTTCATTGTAGTTAATGATGATGATAACAGAACATCCCACAAGAAGACTTCACTCGCTCTTGGCAGCGTTTTGAAACCTTTTATTTGACAAAGGCAGGGTTGGCAGTGCGCAGTATAATTGGAACACAGCTGAAGGAAATCTTGATTACATTTAAGAAGTACACATTGTCTAAGAATAACTTTATTTTACAGTAATGGGTTTCATGCCTCAAATGCCTGATTACACTGTGTCTCAGAAGCCAGAATTTTGATATTGTTTATATAAGTTAATTCTTTTTCTCATATTAAAATAATGCCAGCATCACATTCATAACACATGCACAGCACATTTGCACAGCACTTAACAAGAAACATATTCGAAACGCAATATCGAATGTCTGATTATTTCATTTCCATCGTGAAGTTGTTTTGTATAAAGATAACCGCACTAGACAAACACTTCCTGTAATGTTAACCTCAGAGCAGTGCTGTTCTTAAGGCTGTCAGCTGCACATTTCCCCGCCTGGTGTTAAAAAGAAAATCACAAACAAAAGTATCACAGAAGGGTCAGAGAGCGGAGAGCAGCTTTCTTTCAGCTTTTGGCTTTTATGAGCTCCAGCGCAGTATATTTGCACTGCAGCTTTCAAAATGCTTCCCAGGCCGAAAGAGGCTTTGGCAACGGAGGTATGCACCTCAACAATACACGGGGGTCTGTTTACAGCCCAGAAGGCCCCTCTATAAACCTCTGCCCGCTCCATCGCAGCAAGCCAGAGCTGACTAGACTTCCCCTGCCGTCATCTCAGAATTTCAATCTTTAACTTGTTGACCCAGGCTTATTAGCCAGTAAACCACAAAAAGGGAAAAATGTGTCAGCTTTAGTTTGCTTGAAATGGTGGTTCTGTTGCCTTTGCTCTCCATATATAAACGTTCATCTCTTACTTTCATCCACAGCAAAGTGACATGAACTCTTTCCTGTGGCGGGTAAAGCGTGCGCCTCCTCACCCACCCTCTTACTTATTTGGTACCATCCACGTGCCCTACACTCGGGTCTGGGACTTTATACCCGACAGATCCAAGCAGGCTTTCCACAGCAGCCGCAACGTGTTCTTCGAGCTGGACCTGACGGACCCTCTAACCATCTCCAAGCTGACCAACTGCCAGCTGCTGCCCCACGGGGAGAGCCTGCAGACGCTGCTACCTCGAGACCTGTACCGCCGCCTCAAGCGCCACCTGGACTACGTCAAACACATGATGCCTTACTGGATGACCTCAGATCAGCGGGGTCGTGGACTGTACGCTGACTACCTGTTCAACGCCATCGCAGGGAACTGGGAGAGGAAGAGGCCGGTGTGGGTGATGCTGATGATCAACTCGCTGACGGAGTGGGACGTCCGGTCCAGAGGGACGCCCGTGCTGGACCTGTACCTGGCCCAAGAGGCTGAGAGGATGGGGAAGACGACAGGGGCGGTGGAGCGGGTGGAGGAGCAGTGTCACCCCCTCAACGGGCTCAACTTCTCTCAGGTAAGAGGCGGAATTCATATCTTTTGTTGATTTTATGCATTTGATTAAAGTTGAAGTTGAAATTGCAAGAACTTATCAGACCTAGAGGGGGCATGGGCAGATCATATCATCTGTATCATTTTCCTGTCGTAAAGCGGCCCTGAAGAGAAGCAGGTTGAGCAATTTAAGCGCAGTGGAAGTTTACAGATTTTGGATATTTCACAATCTCTGAGATAAAGAGTTAGAGAATGTGAAAGAAGACAATACAGAAGAAAAAAATCTGTTTAAAAGCCCTCTTGAGACAGGTTTGGGGTTATGGATGTCCATCCACCTCACTGAACAAACACTCAACAGCTGAATGTTCAGAGAGGGTGTCAGGCTGAGCAAGGCACATGCAGAACAGATTAGAGAAGGTGAGATCTCTGTTTCATTAACAGACTGCCCGGCTGCCTCTCTGAGGTATTGTTGGACGCTAGCACTGTAATCGGAGACTGTTACATTTTTTTACCTTGTCTGATTATAAATAATTCATAATGCGTCTTTCTAGTCATCCGTCTTTTTGAGGTCATTTTAGCTTGAGTCTGCTTTTTCAAACTGTGTGAGGTCCCGCAAAAATCTGTAAAATCTGCGATGAGCCACGCAGAGGAAGCTCCGTTCAAATGTATGATCTAATGCGACCTTTGATCTACACTAAGGAGAAAAACATCTCAGGGTGTGTATTCATGCAGCACTCACAACCTCACACATGTGCTCTGCACGCACGGCACCCCACACACGAAGACACACTGTACACACGCAGAGCTCCATACATGCACATCGGCCGTGCCTAAGCCTCCATGTGACAGGTCCGAGGGCTCCGGGGCTAATTCGAGAGGCCGTGGGCTCCCAGCCTCTCCTCTTTCATCAGCACATCCTAACTACGCTGTCAAAGCCACGCTGCATGCCCTTTGCACATGCCTGGGAGCTTTACTGCCCCTCCAAATAAGCTCAGCAAGAAACACAGTTATGAAGTGGAGACGTGCTAATGCCGTTCTGTAATCTGTACCCAGGTATGTCCTGCAGACAGAGGTGTGAGAAGTACTCAGATCTTATATTTCAGAATTATATATTTTATATATTATAATCATTGATGCATTCAAGTGTTATCAAAGCTGGTAAAGGCAGATAGTTTTAATGATTGTATTCACTGCAGGGCTTGTGAATTTACTCCGGGTGTAACTAAAATCTTATGAAAGTGTTTATATTTCACATTATGAATCCATATCTGCAAAGTAACTAAAGGTATTTAATACATGTAATGGAGTAAAAGCTCACAATAATCCTCTGAATTGTAGTGGAGTCCAGCTAGCAACAAATTGAAAAACTAATGTAAAGTACAAGTATCTCAAAATTGCACTTCAGTACAACACTTAGTGACTCGATACCACTGCCTGCAGAGGTGTTGTTTTCAAGAGATTTATGCTTCTTTGTCTATATAAAGTAGTCCCAGTCTAACTGTCTCTGATGCTGATCTGTATTTAGTGTGGCTCCGTACGGCAGTTGCCCCTAAAAACAACACTGTTTTGAGTTACATCGTAACAGGGTTGAGTTGCAGTACAGCGTCCAACTATAGAGAGCCGTGTTTATGTTTCCCGAGCACGTCTTTTCGACTATATTAAGCATAATCTATCGATCTACAGAGCAAAGAACAAGCCCTGAATTTACAAGAGATGGTAAGATTTTTACAAGACAGATGTCCAAATTCAGATAAGAATTGTGTTGCCATGAAAATCCAGTCAAAAATCGGATCAAGGATAACTTAAATATCACCCCACCTTCCGAGCCACCAACCCCCTCCTTTACCAAATCTGTCTGAGAGCTGAACTGAAGCTGACATGGAAACCATTATTCTCAATTATAATAATTTGTGATTTAATCTGAACAATATGGCTGATAGAGTCCCACTACGCTTGACTGTAACACGGATGAGGTCAGGAGGAAGAGTCAAAGAGAAAATTCCTGGTTGGGAATCAGAACAAAGAGAAATGAGACACACAGTGAGAGAAGTCAGAGATTGACTGGGGAGTAAGTGAAAGTGTAGAGGCGGGCTTGAAAGAGCAGGAAGACTGATGTGCATCGTCCCACCGCTAACGCTAATCTGAAACATGAGCGACTTTAAAGGCAGATCTGAGATGGGAACGGTTCCAAACCCTGACGGCCCACATATTATTTGTTCCCAATAAAAGCAGTTGCTTACAATATCCTGTAACTCCGACTTCAACGAGAGGCTCTTTGAAACGTGAACGCCGGTGATTCATCATCCGTCACACTGTCGGGTTTCTCAAAGGCACCTGGACCGTGTGGTGCCAGCGCAGTGAGGCGAGAACCTCTGCTAGACCTGAGGTAATGGTCCAGGTCTGCAGGTTAGCTGTGACCTCATCTCAAGGATATGAGGAGGTGGAGCGGATGTTTTATTGCGGCGACCTTCAGCTTGTAGGTCTGATGTCGGCGGCAAGCGTAGGAGGGACGTTTGGAGTTCCCGAGTCTTCCTTAGAGCGCTGAGGTCTCAAACAAGAGCTGAGTCTGTCTGAGATCCCTCTGTGCGCTGCTCAGATCTCAGCGAGGTGTGGATGTCTCTGTGAGAGGCAGTTTAGAGCTCGTGAATACAAAGGCTGCTCGCGGCGCATGGTTCTTCTCCAGCTCTTTGGAGGCCGATGCAGGTTGACAGCGGGGCGGGACGACCAGTACCAAATGTCTTCAAGTAGCGAGTGAGAACAGCTGGAGAAAGCTTTATCTGTTCGGAGGCTGCACAGCTACAGGAGGGGAACCATGTGCAGTTTCCTTACCGAGAGGTGAATCAATTAACCCTCTTGTTGTGTTCTGGTCAATTCTGACTGATTTACTTATTTCATCAATCATATATTGTGTTTTACATTTGATTGCTTCAAGGCCTTATGATATCCTCCACAGCAGGCATTTGAAAATATACAATTGCTGCTCACCACTTTTATTCAATCTGAATGGTGAACTTCGTACATCTATGGTCTTCCAGGTCAAAAATGGCCTCCAAAGGAAATGAATGGTTACTTTAGATTCTGTTCATCCATCATACATACCCACACATTGACAACATTTTAGAATTTGTAGCTATATTTTCACTGTCTATTCTTTGTATATTCACTGCAGTTATTCATGTAAACCAGAAGTCTGATACATAGTTTACAGCTTAAAAGGGTGGTAAATAAAATGTGTTGATGATTAATGTTTTTTATTGTGTAAGAGCTGTTAAATCAGATCGGTCAAATTTGACCTGGAACACCAGAGTAAAGGGTGAGAAACAAACACGACAGGAGGGTTAATTAAATCATGACTTCAGGTATCTAAAATAATAAATCAGAAGATGCAAGGTGATGAAATGGAGTGGTCTCAGCATCACAGAGGTACAGTGTAATAATGGTGCTTAGAACCAAACCACCGTGGTTTATTTGTCTGTTTGTGGAGTACAGATGTGGTACAAAAACCTCTGTAGTGCAAAGCTGCATTTAGGAAAGTCCAGGGCGGCTCCGACCTGTGGGCCTCCCTCACTCCCACCAAATAAACACCCATATTTATTTTGCCTGGGTCGCATTGCAGCCGAGGCCACTGGCCCATGGCGGAGAGAAATTACATCATAGCGGTGGCGCCTGTCTCCTGGACAGGGGTCAGAGGTCGCGGCTGGAGGAGGTGGTGGAGCCGTGGAGCAGCAGAGCAGAGAGGACAGTCTGGAGGGTCAGATTGATACCTGCACAACCTCCGACCAGTTTACAGCAGCTCAAGCTATTCTGTGTTTAGACTTGTGCAACTGTGTGTGGGTGGGTGTGTGTGTGTGTGTGGGTGTGTATGTATGTGTGTGTGTGAGGGGGAGAGAGAGAGAGAGAGAGAGAGAGAGAGGGAAATTTA
>NC_136912.1:89930285-90212785 GCF_949606895.1 Notothenia rossii
AAAAAAACAACTTGGTACAGGTTAATGAAAGATTATTTATTTTGACGTTTTGCCGCCTGAGACCCGTTGTGGTGAATCAGAATCGCCTAATCAGTGTTGGTGAACATGGAAAAAAGATTTGCCAGAACACCATGGCATGCAACTTTCCATGTCGGGCACTTGGTGGTCGGAGATGAACTCAGCGTCCAGGCCTGCCTGTGACATCAGCCACATATACAGTACCACCACACCTCACACACACGCACACTGGTGCTCATAAATAGGTGCCAATAGGGAACACCTGTGTGTGTGTGTGTGTGTGTGTGTGTGTGTGTGTGCGCGCGCGCGCACGCGCGTGTGTGTGTGTGTGTGTGTGTGTGTGTGTGTGTGTGTGTGTGTGTGTGTGTGTGTGTGTGTGTGTGTGTGTGTGTGTGTGTGTGTGTGTGTGCGTGTGTGTGTGTGTGTGTTGTGAGCCTGGCTTGTTGGGGATTAGTCAGTATTAGCAGAGTCCTCTCGCTGAACCTGGTTTTAATGTGACCCATGCGTCGTCTTCTATGCCTCGTCCTTATTATACTCAACCCAGTGGAGCACTTCAGCTCTGCTTACACCTCTCACCTTTCCATGCCCCCCCCCCTCTCTCCAAACACCTTCATGCATGCTCATTTTCACTTTCACACCAGTTACGGTACTTGCAGGTCAAATAATCATGTTTTTCTTTTTATGTTTATTCATCCAGTCAGACTTTCAGGAACATGTACGCAGCATTTTTGGTTAATACCGTGTCACAATTCATTGGTTAAAAATACTTTGATTGTACAATATAACCACACAAAACATTTGGAATGGGGCCATACAGGTTATTCATGATCAAACAATCAGCCTCTGAGTAGCACTACTTGTTCTGTGTCAAGATTGTTTCAATTTAACTCTCCAAATGTTAGAAGGGAGAGCTGAGAAGAAACAGCAATAAGCATAGACAGTTTTTTTAAGCCATGGTCTGCTATACTGTATTCGTATATGATCGGTATTCCCAGCAATCATAAAGGCTTCAGCCACTGACATAATAAGCTCAGAGTAACATTTAAAAAAGCTCTCTGCAAGGCTCCAGTGTGAAACACATGAGCCTGAGTTACATTATACGTTGACTGTCAGGAAGCAGTGAATAGTCGTATTGGCCTTGTAAACTTAAATGATTACATGCTTGTTCCGAAATTTGGCCAGTGGTGAAAGAAGTGCTCAGAAATATTACTTAGTAGAAGGAGGAAAACCGCAGTGTAACATTTTCCTGCATTGAAAAAATGCTACTCAACTGATAAGTAGTGTCTATATTATATTGTGTATATTTGTACCAGCCCTGTAGTGTATTCTATTTCTATACTTCTGTTGATACCCACATATACTGTTCTTACTGTATACACTTTAACTATCTTATATCTGTATTATTATATTATACTGCACTACACTGGGACATTTCGTTGTCTCAGTACTTTTACTTTATTCTAATATAATATAATCTAAAAGTACCAAAAATGTTAGCATCAAAATATTGCATTCATGCTTAAATTACTTTAATGAGGCTGTCAGTATAGTTTCTTTATATAATGCTTGTCTTAATATATTTGATCTTAAACTGCAATTAAACGTCATTATTTTTCAATTTGATATCATTATCAGAATCTCTAAATAGTGATAGGAGTACTAACTGGTAATAGTGGAGTAAAATCAGTTGGATTAGTCAATTAAAACTCTCAAGAAAAGTACAGGTCCTTTAAAATTGTACTTAATTCAAGCACTTGAAATGTAATTAGTTATTTCCCAACACTGAATATACAGTATCTTAACATACCTCCAATCCAAAGCCTGCTCTTTTGCTTACACTAACAGTATGGGAATGACCCTGAAGCTGCAATGTAAAAACTCCAGTTAAAACAAGGCTCCACTTTAAAAAACACACACACCTCTGATCTACCTCTCAGTGTGAGGAGGCAGACAGACAAGCAGCAGGCAGCCGTGAGAGAAGGAAAGACAGCAGGTAGAGAGACAGGCGTCAGGAGACAGGCTCCAGTGCCATTAACAAGCCTTCAGCCACAGATGTTCTGCTTCCACCACAAACACTTTTGCAGGGATAGATTACTGCACAGATAAGTAAAACCTCACAGGTCAAACTGAGCTGAGTCACCAAGTTGGAACGTTTTACCGTCTGAACATACTCCTCTCGGTGTTGACCTGTTCTCAGTCACAACTCTACGTAATCAAGCCTTCCTGTAACACAGAAAAAAAAGGATAATTTAGTTGAGTGAATGGATACAGGTATGGTGGTGCAGGAAAGAGTCCTAAAATCTGGAATTAAGTCAGCATTTTAGCACGTCTGGTTTCCTGATCTCACATTAAATGGATTTTGTTTGGAGGCCTGGGGCCGTATTCACAAAGGATCTTAGGGCTAAAAGTAGCTCCTAACTGGCGAATTTAGGAGAAACTCCTAAACATAATGGGCGTGTCAGTCTTACATTTAGGACTCCTAATTTTATTCACTAAGAGCAATTCACAAAGTATTTTAGGCCTAAAAGTAGCACCTAAGTTTAGGAGAGCTTAAAAGTCCTCGAGAGGACTCCTAACTCAGTAAGACCTATTCACAAAGAATCTGAAAATGGCTGCGAGACGAAATGTTTTGGAGACAATGGAAGACTGTGAATTGATCAAGAGATATAGGCAAAATCGTGAGGGTATCAAACTTGTTGTGGAATTAGTGCGGGATGCAATAACATCCCCGACTAACAGGAATAACCCGATTAGTCCGGAAATAAAATGTTTGGCAACACTACGATATTTAGCAACAGGGAAAATGCAACTTTGCAATACTGACGATTTAGGGATATCACAACCATCAGTCAGCCGTGCCATAAACCAAACTATCAACGCGCTCTCTAGACCACATAACATCCAACAGTTTATCCGGTTTCCTTTGGACAATCAACAACTACACAGGATCAAAGCCAACTTCATGGCAATTGCAGGTATGCCCGGTGCGGTCGGTGCTATTGACGGGACGCACATAAAAATAATTGCGCCATCAAAAGATGAGGACGTGTTCGTCAATAGAAAGAAAGTACATTCCATCAACACGCAGATTGTTTTCATTCATCATGATAGGGGGACTTGAACGGCGGTATGGGCTGTTATTGAAAGTGTTTAAGTGCTGGAAATATGCTCATTGGATAATAGTTTGCAGGGTGCTTTTAATTGACTCCTTGATTTAATGCAATTTACGTATTTTTATTGTTTGCTCTCTCTTTAACGTGCATATACAACGTCATTATCGTGGTCTGCACAAACTTGTCATCATGCGTGTATTCTGCTAACTGCACTGTCCATAACTATTTGATAGGAATACATTTCTAGCCTAGGCTATTTCCTTGTTTTTCGGTGATTTAGTGGGCTCGTTTGTGGGATGTTGCGGATGAGTTTCACCGAGACCGCCTGCTCTGAAAAACCAATCACCGTACTGACCGCTTCTAAACTCATGCACGAGAATCGACGTAATCCATAGCAACGGCGCGTCACTCTTAGTTCACTCTTAGTGATTTATACTTAGTATGAGTAGGTCTCAGCGGCTTTGTGAATAACTTTTAAGAAAAAAATCCTACGTAAAATGTTTTAGCGCGAGTTAGGAGCACTTCTAGCGGTAAGATAAAATGCTTTGTGAATACGGCCCCTGAAATCTAAATCTGTCTAAAGCTCATACTGTATGTGTCATGAAATACAGTGGTTGCTAACAAGTAGCTAAATGAAACTACCAAACTTCATCACGCCAAATATTAGCCACCTCTAGATTAGCGGTGGTGACATGAAACCATTTGACCCTGATGAAGTTTGTTTATAGCCTTACATTAGCGTTTTGCAATTGCGTTAACGAATTAAAAAATAATACAATTTGTGTTAATATGTAGTGATTTACCCAATTAACAAAAGATGTAAATATCATAGATAGCTTGTTTGCGTCTTGGACCTTATTTTCAGCAGTATGTCTAAATCCATTGTGAAAATCCCCTTGCTTTTTTTTTTAAGGGAACCAGTTAGAGGATTTCAACTTCAGGGTTTGTCCAACAAACACGTCATCCCTGCACTCCGCTATTAGACTGTCTTCATAAACTCAGATGCACTTGGCTGCAAACACCATACCAGGATAATGTGGAGTAGTGTTGTTTGCCTGCATTCGAAAACTGATCCCAAAGCAGCAGCTGACCCCATGGTAGTCAAACTCTCCAAAAAGTTGTTTTACCTCGGTAGCTCAGGGGGTTTCAAACATGTGTGCATTCAGGCCTCTGTTCACCTTTCCAATGAGGGCTCCCGAAACGTTCTCTGAGCCGGACTGACTAAGGGAGCCGGTTGCCCTTGTCTTTGCCCTCTAGGCGACCCCATCTTTTTGGCTGAAGACCCAGTAGCCCCCCTGCTAGCCCCCCTCTGAACTGCTGTTGAACATGACTTTTTCACTTCCTTGAAACCACACAGGCCTGAGTCAATTAGTTTCTGAAAATGTGGTCTTAACAAGATAAGCGCTTTAACAAATACGGATGGATGGAGACTATTTAAAAAAGAATCGCACAGTAAGATGAGTTCACTATGTCAGGCCGGTGACGAAGAGTCCACCCAGGAAATGTCCGAATACTTAAATGAAGTCTCTGGCACTCTTTGTGAAAACGACTATCCATCTGCCACGTAAAAGGGATAAATATGTAAAATTGGCTGCCTTGCTTTTGACATGTGACCCGGTCAATCCTTACCACGAGAGAAAGGACCGGAAGAAAAAAGAAACATAAAAAGGGATTATGGGAAGGACAAGACGGGGAATCAGGGAGCAAAGAGAACGAGGAAAAGGAGAGGAAATAAAAGTCCTTCCATTTGGTTCTGAGAGAGCAACAATAACAGGGGGAGCCTTCCACTTTCTGCACTCAACAGCTTCCTTCCTGCCAATATAAAAAAGACAACAGTAAAAATAATAAAGGATGCTGCTCTGAGGTTTCTCTCTCTTCTCCTCAGTTGGTTTTGAGTTTGTTCTCTCGCTCAATTTCACCTGTCATTCGCCGGCGAAGTTTTTCCAAAACAGCTTCTACCTTTTCCCAAGGCTCTTGGCGTCCACTGGAACAGTTTAAATATAATATCCAACATATGGCAGAGTTTATGGAACGCAAATGAGATGAGAAATCAAATTTACTTAGAGAGTCGTAGTGGGAACGAGGTCTCTGAGGGGTGCCGTTGTTTAGAGAATGATGGACAGCTGTAATTACACCCACAAACTGAGTGGGAGAGCAGGAGATGGATGGGATGGAATACGTGAGGGGGCCAGGAGGAGTATGGTGGAGGAACGAGGGGTGAGATGGGGAGATGTTTGAAAAGCGAGGCTCTCACTGGGTGGCTCTTTTGTTTCTGCTCGGTTCTCTCTTGTGGGTGTGCGTCATGTGACGCTGTGTAATTGGCCTGTGGTCACACCAGAGTTGTGCAAACAGATTAGCTGGAAAACATGTCAGCCTGCGGAGGTGAATGTGTGTGTTGTGTGAATCACAGATGTGGGACTGTGTGGGAAAAGGTTTGATGGAGTAAAACCTTTATTAAAGCTGAACAGGTGGGGCAGTTGACTTTGTCGCAGACTAATCGTTGTCGTGGTCGTGCTGGGAACGTCTACAGCTCAAGTCTTTAGGCACGGTTGCAAATTGAATATATTCATTCATAAACTGATATTCAACGTTTCATTTGCATTCGCTACATTTAATTATGTTTATACTCCAGAGGTTCAGCGTGGTATTAGGACACTTTAAGATAGGCATTTTGGTTTCTACAATAAAGTCTAGCTATCAGGTCTGATCCACCTGGTTTTCCTAAACCTCTCAAAGCACACCAATATACGCCTTCTTTGTATCATAACGGTATTCATAAGCACAAGTTTCTCATTTACTTTTAAGCAACAGTGGGGAAATGGGGGGTAAAACATGGATGTTTAAAGACAACTGGAAACAGTGTTGGTGGCAGGGCACAGCTCAATCTATATAATAGGTTGCTCCGTGGTGCATGAAGCTTGAATGACATAAGGCAAGATAAGACGGTACGTTATTGATCCCAATTTGGGATCAATAAAGTATGTGACGGTGTGGTGTAGGTAAGAGTTTGTGTTGCCAACAACGCCACCTAAGGGAGTTTCACCCAGAGGAATTAACTATTGATAATAAAAGATTTAACCCACAAGGAACACAGGTTCATTTTACATAATGGGCCAGAGACAGTTTCAGTTAACACAATTACTTTATTTTATAACAATCAATTAAATATTCTAAAAACACCAGATGCACATTATACAATCAGCTAAAAGTTAATACTGGGGAATAGATGACATGACTCTCCAGAACAAAAAATACATAGAGCATGCACACTGTCTTGAAGCTTGGGGTAACAGCTAGCCAAAAAGTTACACACCAGTGCCTCTATACATCACTATTAACACAGCACTTTTCCTTTGTTTAGAATGAACCAAAGCAAAGTGTAAAAAAAGAAAGTGAGTTGTTCTACAGCAGGCTTAATTTTTTGGCTGTGAGAAGTGACTTCCTGGAGTCTTGCCAACACTGCTGGGTAGCCAGGCATTAGAAAATAAACCAAATATCATGAAATGACTGAGCCTCAGAGATGCTGACCCTGAGATTCCCATGAGAAACGTTTGAGGTTTTCAGAGAATAGAGGAGAAAGAAAGTGTCCATTAGTGTTCGAGTAGCTAACGTTGACTCTGGGAACAGACAGATATGTGAGTTTAACTTGGCAGAAGGAGTCGGTGTGTAAGCAGACACAGTTATTGGTTTCTGATGCCCCTGTCAGCTCGGTGCCAAACACACAGCCTTCGGGTAGTTACAGCAACCCAGAATATACCACCCAATGTGGATGGAAATCGTGTTTTGTCCTTGAATACTCCAACACAACATGTCAGTCTTTTACTAGCCGGTGTCTTGTTGAGGCCACATGGTATACTTTTTTAGTATTTTTCTGGTTTTACTGGTACAACTTTATAATTACATAAAAAAAAATAATTCTTGGATCATTCCTTATACCATCTTCTAACACATTTTTGGATTCAGTGTGACTAACCCTAACCCTAACTAACGCTTTAAGGGTAATTACATGTTACTTGTTAGACGTTTTTATCCAAAGCAACTTACATACTCAATTCCCACAGGAGCAATCTGAGGTGAAGTGTCTTGCCCAGGGACACAACGACATACTGACTGCAGTGGGACTCGAACTTGCTATCCTCTGATTCGAAGATCCGCGCACTAACCCACTGAGCCACACGCCTCCCTAATCATTATCTCTGACATCCCTGAATTCTATTTGTACCAAATCCGCTTAGAAATCAAAGAAGAAAAGATCTCCAGGTCTTGCCTAAAAATGATCATGTTTTAATTTTGTTCAGTGTCAAAGTCATCTAGTAATACAGTGGGGCAAAAAAGTATTCAGTCAGCCACCAATTGTGAAAGTTCTCCCACTTAAAAAGATGAGAGAGGCCTGTAATTTTCATCCTAGGTATACCTCAACTATGAGAGACAAAATGAGAAGAAAAAAAATCCAGAAAATCACATTGTCTGATTTTTAAAGAATTTATTTGCAAATGATGGTGGAAAATAAGTATTTGGTCACCTACAAACAAACAAGATTTCTGGCTCTCACAGACCTGTAACTTCTTCTTTAAGAGCCTCCTCTGTCCTCCACTTGTTAACTGTATTAATGGCACCTGTTTGAACTCGTTATCAGTATAAAAGACACCTGTCCACAACCTCAAACAGTCACACTCCAAACTCCACTATGGCCAAGACCAAAGAGCTGTCAAAGGACACCAGAAACAAAATTGTAGACCTGCACCAGGCTGGGAAGACTGAATCTGCAATAGGTAAGCAGCTTGGTGTGAAGAAATCAACTGTGGGAGCAATTATTAGAAAATGGAAGACATACAAGACCACTGATGATCTCCCTCGATCTGGGGCTCCACGCAAGATCTCACCCCGTGGGGTCAAAATGATCTTTTGTTATTGACCAAATACTTATTTTCCACCATCATTTGCAAATAAATTCTTTAAAAATCAGACAATGTGATTTTCTGGATTTTTCTTTTTCATTTTGTCTCTCATAGTTGAGGTATACCTAGGATGAAAACTACACGCCTCTCTCATCTTTTTAAGTGGGAGAACTTGCACAATTGGTGGCTGACTAAATACTTTTTTGCCCCACTGTACACGTCTCAATATTATTTTCTACATTGCAAACAGAAACCGCTGATGGCTTGTTCAGCATAATTATAAAGATGACAACTTGTCGAAATGGAAACAAATATGGACCACCATGTCGACCATGGATTATGAAGATATAGCCAAAGTCTCTATTAGAAGATATTTTTTAGGTCTTATGAATCATGTGTGGTCCCAATTGAGATAGCATATAACTTTTTAAGAGGGTACTTTCCACTTGTTTTCTTTGGCTATATCTTCATAGTCCATGGTGGAATTTGGTATTGCTACGCACGTCATCCATCTCTGTTTCTCCACACTTTATTGTGATGGAGAGAGCTTCAGTGGTGAAGAGCTCCTCAGAGATGTTTTCCTGCCACTTGCTCTAACGGATGTGCCCTTTATGTCATGCTGCAACTTTAAAGCATCTGATAATGTGAAAAATATGAACTGCTCGCTGTGTGAGCCGAGCAATGTTCTGGATCGGCACGGACAAATCCCATGTTTTTGATAGATTTCTCTGCTGTTGACTCTCTCAGGTAGCAGTGTCAGCGCCTGGGGCGGCCGGCAGAAGCCTGACAGGCAGACGGTTCAGGCGTGCGTGCCATTGTTGACAGCCAAAAGCTAGATCTTTGGGAAAAGCTCACAGAGAGCGAGTGAGTACTGGAATGGAAACACAAGTCTATTTTAACGGCTTGCCAAAATGCAAAAGGGGAGACGCAGAGAAAGGCGGAGAGAGAGAGAGGCCAGGCTCCTTCAAAGCCTCTGCAGTCAGCTCTGATGACGGCCAACCCAAGCAACTGAGAGCAGTGCGAATGGGTTTTTAATGCCTGCTAACAGCCGGGGTATTTAGTGGGATGAGGGGATGGATGGAGGAAGGATGAGAGTGATGACAATGTTTGGACACGAGGTTCCAGCTGACCACCATTGCAACGTTTCTGCCCTCAAGAAACTTTACTGCTGTGTTTCGCGCCGCTAGCGATCACAGTTTTTATATCTGTGGTGTTTTCTCTGACTTCAATCTCATTTATCTTGGTCGTGCCTCTGTGTTTTTCTTTCAGTCTTGTTATTTTGCCTGACACTGACACAATGAACTCTCAATTATGTGGAAATCACAGGCATAATTGCCTTTATTGCTCTGCCTCTATCGATGAATGTCCAGCTGGCTACTGATTATGCACTCACTCAAATTGGATTTATATGCTGTTGAGAAATGCTGTCCAACACAAGTAAAACACAAAGTCCAATATACTAACAATAACAATCCTGACAAATGTGCCCCCTATTGTGGCCACGGTCAGAAGGATATTGGCTTGTCTTTGAATCTTTATTATTGTTTGGTCTTGGCCTTGACAAACCTGATCACGACTAAAATGCTGATTTACATTTTCCTACAGCTGCGTCAAGACAAAGGGCGTCCAGCACAATAGCTCTGGCAGAAACCCCATGTGCCTGTAAATGTGTGTGCATGTTTTTAGGAAGGCGTAGGAGTGAAATGATCACAAAATTGCTTTCATTATGTAGTGTTTTGACCAGTTTAGGGGAATTCAGTACATATGATATGACTGCATTTTGTGAACTTCAGCGATTTAGGAGACTAATGGGAATCGTGTGTATGTGTGTGTTTGTTTCTCCCCATTAAAGGGGCCCTATTATGCTCGTTTTCAGGTTCACAGTTGGATTTTGTGTCTCTCCTGTGACATGTCTCCATGCTTTAATGTTCAAAAAGCTCTTTATGTTTCTCATACTGCCTGTGCTGCAGCACCTCTTTTCACCCTCTGTCTGAAACCAGAGCCCAGTCCGCTCTGATTGGTTAGCTGGCCGGCTCTGTTGTGATTGGTCAACTGCTTAGAGATGTCCCGCCCCTTAGCCTGTCACGTACAATGTGTTGGAGCACGCTAACCAATAGAAACGTGAGTGTTACATAGTGTTGTCACTATGTTACTGAAGTAAACAAAGGAGTCCAATGGAGAGTGTGTGGGAGAGAAACTCCCTCTGGATAAGTTAAAACAGAAAGTAGAAAGAAAGTGAGGTCATAGAAAACTATTTCTCCTAAAAAGTTAGCAATGATTGAGAATCAGACCTAAACATTTCAGATGTGTGTATCTCTCACCGCACTGTGACTTTTATTCACGTACGTTTGTTATTCATGTTTCATTACCTTTGCTTTTAAATGAGTGTTTTTAAATACCATTTTATAATATGTTTCTTATGCTCTTAATGTCTTTCATTTTTGTAAAGCATTTTGAATTGCCTTGTGTTGAAAGGTGCTATATAAATACACTTGCCTTGCCTTGGAGAGAACTTTGGGATGTAAGCCCTTGCAGACCATATACATGCACAACCTCCTATATAACACACTACACACTACAGGAAAATGTAAAAGCCCGTAAAAGCATAATAGGGCCTCTTTAAGCTTTTTAGAGTAAGTATCCAACCGCTGAGTCTACCTGCCAGCAACATTTATTGTATTTATAAGAAGACATGACCTTTGACCGTCACTAATAGGCTTTTCGTAATAAAAAAGGTCTATAGAATAACTACAGTACATATTAGTGTGTTGTGTCTCGCATTACACCTAATGGATTAGTTTTTGCTGCATTGCAAAGGAAGCAAGTGAAGCCAAATAAAGAAAAGATACTTGCATGTCCAAAAGGTTTCAATAATAAGTACTCGAGCTTTGACTCAACAACAAAGGATTTTGGTGTCATAAAACACAGCACATGTAACAAATAGCTATGAAGTGTATCAGTCCAGATGTACAAGAGAAAAACCAGTGAGAGCCAGAATCCATTTCCACCATGTTGTTATGAGAAGAGGAACACTGATGTAAGAAATGGGTCAGATCATTTGATCCATATAAACGTCACTATCTTACCTCCAGCCGGCTGCTGTTTACACAAACCCCCCCCCGACTCAAACGAAAGCTGGAAGGCTCAGTCGAAACTATGGGAAGAGAAGATGAGAATGATGAGGATAGGAGAGAGAAAGTAAAACAAAAATGACTGTAGGCGTTGAAAGAAAAGTAAGAAAACAAACTGAGAAATTTAAAAGCGATTTTTCAGTTTGAGGTCAGTAAAACTAAATCTTCTTCTCTTCCAATGTTTGACAGTTTCTGTTGAATTGACTTTACTTGAATAAACTTGTTTTGCATGTACAGTTTATCTTTCAAATACTTTTTCCTATTATTGTTTTAAAGTATTTTCTTTGGCCACACCCTCAGCTCTTCTCATGCGGTTGTTTTGGTCTTAGTTGAGTAGGATTACTTTGATTTAATATATTGATTAGTGATTATTTTAACATAGTATTTGACTTACTTCCAAGAAACCTATATATATATTTGTATATATAATAACTTGTTAAATTCAACATGTATATTTTGTACTTTCTTGATTATTTCTAGTCTTTGAATTTGTATTGTGTACGTTGCCTTTTCTTCTTATGCTGCTGTAACACAAACATTTCCCAAATTGGGATCAATAAAGTACCATCTTATCTTACCTTATCTATGAGCACATATTTGGTAAAAACGATATTACAAGTGGTGCTTTTGTATGATTCCTCGTGGCAATCTCAGATAACAAAATGTAATATTGTTTATCGACAGAATTGTGGGTGTGATTTTTATTTTCCTTTAGTCAAGGACATATTTACTTTGTCTGTTTCTTGTCAATGGTAGGGAGTAACATCTGATATTTACTAGACCAGTCACTCCACTGACTGATATGAACCAACCCAAAAGCTTGGCAAGAAGAAGATGACCTATTTATGATGAAATGTGACAACACACGTGGCCTGCTCCTCATCACCCCTTACAACTACAGACAGGTTATTTGTCAAAACCATCGGCAAGTTCTTTTCTCTGACGGAAAAAGAACGAATTCAGAAAGTGCCTGGTTTAAGTCTGCAAAATGTTCAAGGAATTCGATCCGTCTTCACTCGGGCTAACCTAACATGGTGTGGACTGTGGGGGCGGGAGTTTTTTGGTTAGGAAAGAACCAAGTATTGGAGAAATATTTGGCATATCTGTTGAAATGGTGGAAGTCCCCTTCACTTTGAGGATTTTTTTCAAAAAAAAACAAAGAAGCTTTTCTTGGATTAGTTGTGGTTGTCGATGCATTGTGGATGAAATCATTGTGAAGGATGTCTGGTTTGGTTTCAGCTTTACGGGAGCAGCGCTGCCCACCCAGGAGGACCTGCTGATCTGGCTCTTATAAAAAGCAACTCATTCCACTTTCTCTCCCGGAGAAACACAAATAAATTCCTTTTAATCAGACGTGGGTTCTTCAGGGGCTCGTTTGGAGGAATGTAATTGAAACTAAAGGTAAAGTTATTCATAAGGTAAATGTGCTTAGGTAAGCATGATTTCTCTCTCACACAGCTGGCTTTTGATATACCCAGAGGGTGATCTCGTAGCCGTTTAGATGAAGACACCATTATTAGAGGCGGCGGCGTGAAGGTGGCCTTTGAATGGTAAAAACGCACGCAGCACGAGAGACATTTCAACAAATGATCAAAAAACAAACTCTCCGATATCATGAGCGGGCCTTGGCTCTCACTTCCTGTCTGTCTTCCCTGCTTCTTGTTCGCTGCTCTCAGGAATGCTAAGGGGGGAAAAGGTCTTGAGTTCAGCTCCTCTGAAAGGGGATCCAAACCGCGTGCTAACGAGAATGCCAAGCCTAACAGGGCCTGACAGCTCATCGCACTGAGAACCGCTGTGTGTGTGTGTGTGTGTGTGTGTGTGTGTGTGTGTGTTTTGGTGTCGGAGCGTGCCAAATATCTGTGTGCATTTATTATGAGAAGGCAAACATCCCTGGTGAAGCTTAATAACTCACTTATTTTTTCACACACATGCATGCAGGAATGCACCCCACATAAACACACGTGACAATCAGTGTTAAATTGCACTCAAACACACACACACACACACACACACACACACACACACACACACACACACACACACACACACACACACACACACACACACACACACACACACACACACACACACACACACACACACACACACACACACACACACACACACACACACACACACACACACACACACACACACACACACACACACACCAATCAGTCAGAAATAATCATCTAAAAGGTTGCGTCTCCCCTATCCATTGGTGGTTCTAGACCAAGTTTACTGGGTTACTGAATGAGAGAGGCAGATTTAATGCTGGACAAGCGAGACAAAGACCGTGTTTAAACTTCTTCACTTTAGTATGAAGTCGCACAAAAAAACATGAAATACCATTATTGTTTTTTATTTTAATTACAGAATTGTTGTCATTGACTTAGTTTGAATGTAAGTTTAGTTACTACTTTACCATTAAAATAAATGCAGTTTGGGGTAATCAATACGTTATTTATGCAGCCAAACATTGTTTTTATTTTATATCATAATATTTGTTGGTATTTGTTTAAGTAACAGAATTTGTTTCAGTAACTTAGTTTCAATTTATTTAATTACACAACTGAAAAAAAACCATTCCTGTTATCTTAGGCCTAGGTTACAGCGCAGTATTGTGTGCATCACTATCACAAAATGCATTACCAAATATTTATTCTTCTGCACTGGCCCCTGTTGCCCCCCCCCTCCCCCCCCCCTAGATCCGCCCATGCTCCTATCCCCATCTAACTCCATCAGAAACAGCTTATACACTCCGCCTAGCAGATGAAAAGCAGATGGGTCAGAGGGCGGAGAAAGAGAGACAGGAAGAAAGACATGAAGAGGAATAAAATAGGTGGAATGTCACATGAAGGCTAAAGGGGTCAGTTAGAGAGAAAGTGCTGAAGAGAAAGTGTCCACAGAGGCAGAGAGGTCACAGAGAGAGCTGAGGGAGAGAAAGGGAGACCGACAGACAGCGAGGGGGAGATAGAGGCAGCTGAGGGGTCAGACTGGGAGCGAGGGAACAGTTTTTCACATGAAAGGAATCCAACCAATCCCCTCAATGATAAACATGTGTCCGCGTCACCCATCCCAGGCTCTATTTCTGCGTGTGTGTCTGCGTTCTTCCCCGGTAGACACTCTGACTCCCGACAATGATACACACTGACACACACACCGACACCTCGTCCACAATTGTGGCAACAGCAGGGATGTTAACTGACAAAAGCCATCACACCCTCAACACCAGAGCCAGACAGCAAAGCATCTTCTCCCCTCCCTCTATCGCTTCAGTCCTCTCCAAGCCTGACGTCTAACTAGCTGCACACGCACACTATTAGTGAGAAGCTAAGTTACTTTTGAAATAGGAGCCAGAAAAAATGACATCACAATTGCAAACAGTCATATGAAGATGTTGTTGTGGCAATTTAGCACTCACAACAGGAAAGAATGAAACAGAGAGGGATCAATAAAACACAAACACAGGTATAGCTGATCAATTATTATTTCGTTATAACGAGGAAAACATCACCTCTGCTCTCAAGCAGTCCTACAGCAATGCTCCCACCCAGTAGAACTTTACAGAAACATATATAGGACTCCTGACATGAGGCGCACACATTTCCTTACATTAGCTAACGCACAATATCACATGTTCTACCTCTGAATGCTATACTTGTATGTTCCAGATGTCGAAAGTTTACTTATCATGACGTCCTTTAGGAGAAGTCAACGGAAAAAGGTTAACTGTTTTTATAACTTAAGGCCTTCTCTGAACTTCCTCCAACCTCAATGTCAGCTCACTTAAAATGAATACATCTATTGATAATTCAGAACGACCATTGTCTCTCTAACTCTGTGGGACCCAACTCCGTAACACACATCATATAGCTTATACCATGTGACATTAAATGAATATACCAGAAATACGCTGTATTAAACATTCTGCTATAACGTCTTCAGGGATGTGCTTGTGGAATAAGTGGGAACCTGCAGGAAACTGTCTATATGATAACATGCTTTCATTTTGGTCTTGACGCCGAAAAGAGGGTTTGTCAATGTTTCAAATTTGCAAGCCATCATGGTGGCCTACTGGTCCAGATGCATCCACACAACTTGGAATATGGCGGAGGATTTTTGTTGAATGTCACCGCTCTTTTGCTCCCCGAATTCTCTGACTATCCTTTTACTGTAGTCAATCAGAAAGTAGAAAAATATCTCCAAAAACGTTGCATTTTCGTTTGATTATGTTGAAATCAAGGCATCTAAGGGATTCCATTCAAATTAATCGATTTTGTCTGAAATGTATCCGAACCCTAGAAACATTTTTATTTAGTTTGACATATTTCATTTGTTTTTTACATTTTCTTGACCTAAATACATATGCACCTGCATCGATGACTTGGCCTCTTTGGAGCTGTCATATTTGTTTTTTTCAAAATGAGCCAACATCGCTAAAATATAACCATTTTTTATTGCACAACTTTTACTAGAATTCAACCTCAAATGACACATTTTTTTTGAAGTGTTTGCTTTTGAGATCATTAAGAATTGACTGTCTTTTTTACGTCTTGAACTAAGTTTGTCTTTTGGACGCTGCTTCCCATTTCCTTTACTCTTTTCTCCTCACCAGCCCCCTTCATCTCCTTGTTTCCTCTCACTTTGGGAGTTAGAGTTGAGGTCCACTCCCTGCAGCCTCAAACCCCCACAGATGGAGTTTGAGGCCTCCGCGGCTCTCTGTTGACTCCACCAGCTCCTTGTACTGTTGCCATGACCACTCTCAGCCTGGCCCGAAATGAACCAGGTGGGGGTGCGGACAGAGGAGGAGGGAGAGGATATAAGTGGGGGAAAGAGGGATGGTGACCAGAGGAAAAGAATGGAAGAGAGTTATGTTTGGCGGGGTAAACATTGGCTAGCATGTTCTTAAGGTAATGTGAGTGTCTGTGGGATCACTTTTTTTATTTTATCTGTTCTCCATCTCCATCCCGTGTTTGTATGTGTGTGCATGTGTGTGTTTTACTGTGTGTTACTTCCTTTATGGTATTTCACAACAATGGCTGTGGTGGACACGGTATTTATTTTTGGGAGTACAATCACTCATTTCTATTCTCCTGTTGGAACCCTAAACTGTGTAAAGCATCTGTCAGCAAGCTAGTCTGTGTGTGTGTGTGTGTGTGTGTGTGTGTGTGTGTGTGTGTGTGTGTGTGTGTGTGTGTGTGTGTGTGTGTGTGTGTGGATTTTGAGCCATTGAAACCACAGTTACTCACCCGTAACCACACACTGCCGATTGGGTCACTGGCACGCACTCAGGCATGCAGGAGAACACGTAAACACTGACGGTCACACACACACACACACACACACACACACACACACACACACACACACACACACACACACACACACACACACACACACACACACACACACACACACACACACACACACACACACACACACACACACACACACACACACACACACACACACACACACACACACACACACACACACACAGAGAGGGTCTGCTTGATGTGGCTCCATTCCTACTCAATTGACTTTGACAGATATTGTTTACAGTGATCCTCGAGTCGATAAAATTGTGTGTGAGTGTGTGTCCTTAACTTCAACACTTAATTACTGTCACAGTGGATGAGAAGCTGGTACTAAACCAACAGTGATATAGTAAGTAAAATCCTGTGTTAATTAAGATAGGCTTTGGCCCGGCAGGGAGTGAGGTGAGATGGAAACTGAGAGCTTAGTTAAATAAATAAAAAAGCCTTCCTATGCGTTGATAGTACTATCAGTGATATACACACACACATTCTTGTTCTCAGGCCACAACGATGCACAATGAATATAGGGTTAGTCTGGGGAAACAGTGGTCTATTCTAGAGCTCACTTTCAACAAAAACCGAAATGAACAGCTCTGGAAACTCACAGCAGCTTTGATGGAAAATGGTTTCCCCTGTGGTGAGACTTGGTCACTAAAGCTGAGGTGTGTGTGTGTGTGTGTGTGTGTGTGTGTGTGTGTGTGTGTGTGTGTGTGTGTGTGTGTGTGTGTGTGTGTGTGTGTGTGTGTGTGTGTGTGTGTGTGTGTGTGTCTGTGTGTGTGTGTCAGAGGCACTGTCCTCACATGAAGTCTATGTTATGCTGCACTATTGATCATTTCCATCCAAACAACAGTTCTAAAAGGAACTGCACTGTCATTCCTAAAGCTGTTTTTCTTTCTGCCACACATACAAGCTGCGGTTTTACAACTGAGGAGCTTCACCTGTCAACATAGAGTAAGCTTTCAATCCTGCACTATTAGTGTAACAGTAATTGTTAGTCTCAAAGATTAAGCAAAGGTATGTCGGGGTTGACCCTGCATTTAAATATTACAACATTACATGGGGGATTCCTTTAATTCAAGAGAGATTGTCAAAACTAGGGATTTACTCAAGTTGCAAAGTAAATCCACACAATTCCCAACATAACATTTACATTTGGCAAACTTTGATCTGCAAATGTGTCCAATGGCTAACCCTATTTACATTTAACCTCCTTTTTTGGAGTATAAACTTTTCCATAAAGGAGAAACTGTTTGCAGACAGTTATCATACAGGAGTTAACAGTACAAATACATTTTGAATATGTTGTGAACTTATTGACCTTCCAGGGACCAAGCTAATTGAACTAGCCAATGTGTTTGCTTTATTTTCACTCCTTAATAACCTTTTATTACAAAAAAGACCAGCGATACAGCAATTTAACAAATATTTCACTGTTAGATCTGTGGTTATGACACATGTTACTGTAATTGCACAGGAACATACTGTATAGAGCAAACCTCATACAAATATACTGCTCTGTCCTCTACAGCAGTCAATACAGTATATACCACTGTACTGCCTCTGCTACCTCTACTGCTAGGTGTTTCTACCAAAGGTTTTAGTCTTTTCCTTCCAGTAAAGACAAACTTCAGAAGCTGTAATCTTGTTTATCCAGCAGTCCTCCTGTCTGCTTGAGCACTTCTCTCCATCCGTGTGGCCTGTTTGAAGATTTGCGGCCCATTTAAATCCACAATCCTGTGATCGGTTGGTCCGAGAGACCGCAACCCGACCAACTCTGCCCTTGAGCCGCTGCGGTTTCACACACACATTCAGTCTCACATACACACAAAGAAACACAGCAAAGCACACACATACATAGCCTAATGTATGTGCCCATATATGTCCAACTCACACCTACTGCACACACACTTACACACACTTGAACACTTAATTATGGCTCTTTTCCCACAGGCTGATCCCCTCTGTCAGAAGCTGTGCTGAGTTGTGGTCCAAACCCAATGTTTTCCTTAATAGAGGGTACGGGTGCTAAAACTATTAGAGGCAGCAATCATAGTCTTAATCATATTGGATTTCTTCATACCAAGCACTTTCCCTGGGAGGCTATAGGCTGGGACCCTGGGTGGTTGGAGGTTGGAGGAATATGGAAGTGTGTACGAGTGTCTGCTCCTCACAAGCAAAGAAACCAAGAACATATCAAATATATACTTCTGTTTTTATGTATTTTCGTGATTTTGAGTATGGTCTATCTTTTCATCTATCAAGTCCCCTGAAATGACCTCTGACTTTACATGTGCCTTGTTTAAAGGTCCCATGTCATGGCCATTTCTACTGATCATAACTCCATTGTTGACTAGAATAGATTTACAATGTTCCAAACTCAAATTGGTTTCTCATACAGCATCTCTGTATAGTATGTGTATTCACTCTCTGTCCTACACGGCTTGTTGGAGCCCCTCCCCCCCCCCCCTCCCTGTGAGCCCACTGTGCTCTGATTGGTCAGCTCGCCCACTCTGTTCTGATAAGTCCACCACCGTTACAGCGGAACATCAGTGATTATGTTTTACAATGGCGTTTGTTAGCAACCAGGAAATGACACCAGTAATGACAAACAGATGAGAATGCTGCGTGGGGTCTGGGTGCCGTGTTGGCAGGACGTTGCGCGGCTCGCTGCTGCGAGGAGCGGACAGTGTGAGCTGGGTTCATTTCCTGCTTGCTGCTTGGGGGGTCTGTGAGACAGCGAGTGCGTGTGTGTGTGAGGAGCTCCACGGATTGACCAATGGGTCCATTTGGGTATGGGCACGTCACTGTACCCAGGAAGAAAAAGAGCAATCTCCAACGAGGCGTTTACACCGTTTACATGCATAAAAACCTTCATAACACACAAGGGGATGGGTAATAACCGGAAAAGCATGACATGGGACCTTAAAGAAAATATATTGTTAAATCAAAAAAATCAAGTTTTATTTATATAGCACATTTATAAACGATTTTTGGTCGAGCCAAAGTGCTGTACATATAATAAAAACAGCCTACAGTAGAGACACTTTACAGCTAATACAATAAACACATACTGTTCAGAATATCAGTATGAGAAAAACGACACCCTCTGTCTTTAGACCCTCACATCGTACAAGGAAACACTTCCAGAGAAACCCCACAGTTTAAAGGGGAACATGGGAGAAACCTCTGGGAGAGCAACAGAGGAGGGATCCCTCTCCCAGGACGGACAGACGTGCAATAGATGCCGTGTGTAAATCGAAAAGATAATACATTTACAGAATAGGTAGACCAAATGTTTGGAAATGCATGTGTCTATAATAAGAAGATGCATGGCATACGCATACAAATCAAAAAGTTAAATTATATTACATACAATAAAAAAACAAAGAGAAAAGAAAGATAATAGATCTAAATCAATCATATAATTAGTATAATATGTAAATCCAACCAGACGGTCATCAGTAATATTTTGTGCATTTTTCCGTCTTTGTCTTTTTTATGTTCATTGTTTTCTAATACTAGGATTAAGTAATAACCTTTACTGTTGATCCTATCTGTTTATTTCCAGTAGTAGAATAAGTGAATTTCTATTTAAAGAAATCCGCAAACTGTTTGACAGTTAGCCTATAGATATTTCCGAGAAGCCACTTATACTGTTTGCCTGAACTGCATTCTCTCCAGTATTTTGAAATGTCTTTGTACTTACTTTGAATTCTGGGTATCTTAAATATAAAATGATATATCTTCCTTGTGTATTCTTTCCAGTGGTTTTGAGTTACATCTATTATGAAAATTGGTTTGGTATTTGTGACGTTTAAAACTATTTGGTTTTGGCTTTCCAGACAACAACAGCCTTCAGGTCATCACCAGTAGCCTGATAACACAGACAAGACAGAGACAAAGGAAGAGCCAAGAATGTGCCTGAGCAAAAATAAAAATGGCAGTAGAAATATGTGTCACTAATTCATAATGGATTATATAGTCATGTGTGCACCAGACGTGATCAAAACACACACTCTGCATAAAGCTATCACGCAAACAAGCAAACAGGGAATGAGATCAATGACTTTCAGCATCTCTCTACATCCACTCCCATTCGCCACCTCTTTCCCTTCTAAGCACACAAATGAATGGAGGTTGTAAATAAAGGAGACTATAAAAACATTCTCCAAGCCTGGCGTGAGCTCAATTCAACAGAGCTGTGCGTCTAAACTGCAGATTTATGAAATAATGAGAGTCTTATGAGGGCAGTTAAATGCCTCGTCTCTGAAGTGACAGCCAGCGCCGCTCACAGTCAAGGCCAGCGAGAAGAAGAGCTACTAATCTGTAGCCAGTGTTGCTGTACCTCCCCCGCCCGCCCTTAACCTCCCACCACATGCTGCTGAGATGCTGCCTTCCACCCCCAAACCACTGGCAGCCAAGAAGGGGTTGTTTCCCACCACTGGGCTCCCCCCCGCCTCCCCTTCCTCCCACTCGTTGCTTCTGCAAGTTTTCCTGTCTGTTTGTTTGTCTGTTGTGCTCTGTCTCTATGTTGGCTGCCATACCTTTGGCCTGTTTCTTCTTCACACACACACACACACACACACACACACACACACACACACACACACACACACACACACACACACACACACACACACACACACACACACACACACACACACACACACACACACACACACACACACACACACACACACACACACACACACACACACACACACACACACACACACACACACACACACACACACACACACACACACACACACACACACAGTTTCTATTTTTTTCTATCTCCCACACTCACAAACACACTAACACAAAGAGTTGCTTTCTCCAGCTCTCCTTCTTCCAACTCTTGATGGAGCAAGCAGAATCATGTATGGGCTGCTCGTAAATATATTAATTCCTCCTTATTCCAGTTTTCAGCACAGGCCTCATGTCTGCCTCGGCTGTCAGTATGAGCAGGTTGGGTTAATACATTGCAGCATGTCGAGGCCAAAGCTCCCGAGCAACAGTAATGAAGAGAAACAGTTTGGAAACCTCTTGGCGGACGTCCTTACTGTATCAACCTTTTCAGGACTTCCATGGCTTGTTTTTTTGTAGTTGTTTCGTTTTTAAACCATACAGCTCTCGAAGGAAATTAGCGTGTACTCTGTGTAGTTTCTCTTTAACACATGTAGCACGAAACAGGAGATTGTTTTTAATTAATGTGTTCAAATTAACTCAACATTTTTGTCAGAAGATTACAATATAAAAGTTGCCCAATCATGATAGACTTTTTCATTTTGAATGATCCTTCTTCTTACCCATAGATCTTTGTTTCCTACCATTTTCATGCGAGTCGCAACAGGAACATAATCAACACTCCTCTATTTACACATTCACACGGTCTCAATCGTACACTACTTGGATTTTCGGACGTAACTCTAACCCTAACCCTAGGAGCTGGCAAGTCTATTTAGAGTTGCTCAGAATGACTAATATACATTTTTGTTCTCACATACAGCTCCTTGGGGTAATGTCTATATCATTTCAGGGTTTCAATGCAGGTTTAAAAGATGGCAGGAGTTTGTATCATGAGAGCACAGAAGGTTCAGTCACATGAAAAACAAGTTTTTAAATGTTTGTTTGAGAATAGTTGTCTGTAGGTATATTAATTTACTAACTAGTCGATAGCTACTTAGCTTAACCCTCATAAGGTGCCGTCTAACAACTCCAAAGCCTTCCACATTTTAATTAGTAAACAAGCAGCAAGCCAGGCTACAATTCTGAGGCATTTACTCTCACCCACTAACAACTAGCTTAGCAAAGTGTTTTTGAAAGTGGGGGCCCCGACCCCCCGGGGGGCCGCCAGGGGGCACACGCAAAGTTTGAGGGAAACGGGATTTTTTTTATTTTTTTTAAAGTTTAATATTTTTTTTATAGATGTTATTAATAACTGTGTATCTATAAATCTATGTGTCCTTTGATGCCAATCTTTTAATATTTTTAGTTTTTGAATCACACGACCGCCCTTCAAGCCAATCAGAATCGAGCTGCCGCTACTGAGAGTGAAACTGAGTATCTGCTCAGCTTTTGGAGCAAGTGGGAGCTAGTGAATATTTCGCTGTGCAGCTGGATGAGAGCACGGATGTAGCAAATGTCGCAGAATTGCTTGCATACATCAGATTTATTTCAGAAGACAACTTTGTTGAGGAAATATTATTTTGCAAAGCACTGGAAGGTAGGACCACATGAAGACACATTTTCCAAGTTTTAGATGAGTACATCATCTCAAATGGACTTGACTGGTCTCGTTGTGTTGGCGTGTGTTCAGATGGGGGCAGTGGGGCTATGACAGGCAAAGAAAGCGGAGTGACAGCTTTGATCAGGCAGAAGGCCCCAAATGTAGTGGCAACACACTGCATGCTCCATCGAGAAGCACTTGTACACATCATTTAAAAAAAATTGCAACAGGGGGGTCCCCGCCAGAGGATAATGCTATATGGGGGTCCTTGGCATGGCAACGTTTGGGAACCCCTGGCTTAGCACACACACTCAATCTCTGAACTAAACCAAGCCGAGCACAGGCTCACAAGTAGTTAACTAGCATGGTAAGAAAACAGCATTTAGACAACTTTGGAAATAGGGTGCTTTCCCCTTATTTTGGCAGAGGCTAACAATCATTTCCTGAACCAGTCACAGAAAAGCACGTACAATTAAAATAGACAGAATGTGGCCTAGTGGGGGGTTAATCTCCCTCTCATTACTGTAAAAAAAAAGATGCAGCCAATAAACATTTTCCTACAGTAAAAATACTTTTTATATCTGTCAAACACATCAGCAGTTCCTCTGGTGGTCCCAAAGTTGTTAAGTGCTGGCAAACCGCGGTAGCAAAGGTTGGAAAGGTTTAATACATTTGTTTGTGTGTTTGTGTGTTTGTGTGTTCATATCAACGCTTCATCTAAGGCAGCTTGTTCTCATCGAGGAGATAATTGGTACTGTTTCCTCATGAATGTGCTGACAGAACGTCTTGAAACGACCGGGTAGCATGACCCTCGCTCAAAAGTGTGATTTTCCCCGACTGGAAAACTTTTATTTGACATTCATTCACACCATTTTACTGCTTGTTCATTCGCTGTCTCAAATTATACATTACAATCTGTCTCTGTTTTTCTGCGGGCCAAAAACGCTTGCATGAAATTGAACATTTATTCTGCTGATATGGCGTAAAATGGTGTCAAGTGTGAAAGAGTTGTGAATGAAGGAGAGGAGAGGAGAGGAAGTTGGGTCCAATCCGGCTGCTGCTCCAGTCTATTAGACAGTCAGAGCCCTGTGCAATTTAGACACACTCTCCGGTGAAGACAGACACATATGGAAACATAAACACACCGTACCTACATGCATGCACGTAGGCACAGAAGCAGTGAGTTACACATGTGTGTCTACAAAGTGGAGCGCAGGAAGGAGGAAGGACATTAAAGCTAAATAAACAGAGATCGGTGACAGTGGTGGAAGGAGAGCCGCCATCAAATGAAAGAAAGGAGATGAAGGGCTCGCTGCTGGACTGTATAATCTAGAGATTTGTCTTTGAGAGCGCTTAGCCTGGGTGGGGAAAGGGAGGAAGACCGGTGATTGAGGGTTTGAGAATGGATGGAAGATGAAGATACATGAGTTGTTTTTTGAGGGATGGGGACAGGGCTTTGGGAGGATGAAGAGGAGGTGGAGGACAAACCTGCCCAGCTGTGCTCCAGACCTGAAGAGGAGGAGGAAGTGAGGGGCAAAAGGTCTGCTCCCTCCTCTCTTCCTCCCCTGTGTAACTGTAAACATCTGGCATTTTTGTCTGTTATGATTTTACATTATACCCTCCCAAACCCCTATAATATAATAATAATAATAATATTGGGAGGGATGAACCCCTCTTGAATGGTCACACATGCAGAGCACACAGCACACACAGTGAAATTTGTTCTCTGCTTTGATCCCATCCTAGTACCAGGAGTCTAGTACTAGGAGCAGTGGGCAGCTAGTGCACAGCGCCCGGGGAGCAATGGGAGTGACGGGGGAAGGGGGATGTCCGGTGCCTTGCTCAAGGGCACCACAGCAGGGCAGGAGGTGAACTGGGACCTCTTCAAGTAGCAGTCTACACTCCATTTTTAGGTCTGGTCGGGGACTTGAACCGGCGACCCTACGGCTCACAGTCCAATCCCCTACTGACTGAGCCACTGCCCCTACTGTGTCCCTTACATTTTTCTCTTTTCCTCACATGTTTGTTCTCAGTCTATCTCACTTATCTTTGCTCTTATTCTCCTTAATTTACTTTCTACACCTTGGCAAGAACACATACAGTATTCACGATATGCAGTTAACTCATGTTTAAAACATCTAATTCACATCCATTTCATATACAAATATACTCGTTGCTAAAGGTATTATCTGCTACATTACACTCGTGACACTAGTCATAACTTATAGCATTGGAACACTTCTGGTTCCCTCGTCCTGAAGTCAACAGTTTTTTGATTGCGTTTTTGGTTACGGCCCGTCCACACTATAGCTTCAAAAAAAGCTTGGAGCTGGGCGTGTCTGAAGCTTGGGGATTTTATTCGAGCACCGCGACCAACAACCAATCACATGAATGTCCCGCCCCCGGCATACAAAGCAAAAAACCCCGGGGATTTTATGCGAGCAATATATATATATAAACTCCCCAAACAGGAGAAAACCTACCAGTTTCACCCACTGTCTCTGCCACCTCCCTCCATGCCTGGTTCCTCCTGTTTGTATCCCGGTAAATAGTTCTGGTCGTAGAGAACCGGGTGATTTGCTACCGTAATTTCTCATTTGGAATATGAGGAAATGAACTGCGGTCTGGCTCTCCCAGCTTGCACGCGGTTTGATTGGCTAGCGCTTGAACTGTCAGATTTGCATAAACGGGATTTGATTGGCTGACGCTGGCTACTCCGGCGTCTCCGGCTTCAGAAGTTGAACATTGTTCAACATTTGCAGCCTGAAACGCCAGGAAAGCTCTGCTCTGCTACCCACGATTCAGCTCGGCGAAAAGCTTGGCAACGTGACGTCACCCCATTCAAAGTGAATGGGCAGACGCGTTGGAAACCGTTTTTGAAGCTGTCGAAGCTGTAGTGTGGACGGGCCGTTAGAAGTCTGAAAAATGTGGTCTGTAGTTAACACGAGTTGAAGAGATGTTAACGTTTTGACTAAAAGAGACTACAAAACGTCATCAAGCCGACATGAGTCTGCCTTTAGCTTACCGGTGGTGATGCACAGCCATGCGACCATGATGTAGTCGGTTTATAGCCTTAACTTCAAAAATCCTAAAGTGATGTCTATATGTTGAGATTAAGCTGCTTAACAAAATGTATACGTATCATAAATGTGTGTTCACCACAGAGTTTATTTTCTGAAATATTTCAAAATCCATTGGGGAAATCCAATTGCTTTTTGTCGAGGGCGCCCTTTGCGATGAGAACTTCCACGTTGCCCAACAAAAATACATCATCACTGCACTACTAATACGCTAAATACGTTAAATAGTGCATACAAGGATTGCTTGCTTGCTTGCTTAGGTGTACACACAAACTATTTATTTGAGAGTCATTACATCATTTGAACGTCATGAGAATGATGTGTGAGGAATGAAGGCTGCATGTTAGACTAGCACGCACACTCAGAAAGCTCTTTAAGGACGTTATAAGAAATGAATTCAGTCACCTAAACCAGTTTATACAGTGTGGACAATTGCTGTTTCCAAATCTGGAACCAGTTGTTCTTCCATTACCCAATCTATGTTCATGCAGGAGATTATGTGCTGCGCTCATGCTTCAGATGCGGACGAATCATTCTTTGGGAATTATTTTGTCTAAAGCCATTAGGCCAACCAAAGCTGACTGGGGGAGATAAGAGCGAGTGGTGGGACCCTGGTTAGGGGCCGGGCGTTTTTTTTAAACACACACGGCTGTTTCTGCGGAGAAGACCTGGCTCATCTGGTTTGGATAGCATCACACATCATAATGGGAGCCGGATAAAGCCCATGGAATTCAATGAGAGTTTTCCCTCGCTGTGAAATGTGTTGAGATTAGTGGGGGCCATGATGTGGACTATGAGCTTTAAAAGGAGATAAGGTTAGCGTGATCTTGATCTAGTGTAGATACAAGCAAGTGTTTTAATCTTATTTTCCTCAAAACAGCCGAAGTAATCTGATGTTGGGTGAAGTCATTTTATTCAATGCACGTTTTGCTCAAGCGCTGTTTATTTACATCACTGATCCAACAGAAATGCTTGAAATAAAGCAGATCACGCAATAAAGAATGATGGAAATGATACTTAACATGTGGAGTTTTCAGGGATTTAAAGGGAATCACTTTAAAGACCCTAATATCTAAAGTACAGGCAGCACTTCTAACACGTAGTAAAAGAGGCAATAACGGGCCTGTTTTGAAAGAAAATCTAATTAAATATCTTTGTATTTAAATTGATTTCTTTGGAAACTCGTGGGTAGTGCAATTGCCTGTTAACTTTCAATCAACACTGACGTATTTTCACTTCATAAAATGGTTTATTAACATTTTCTAATATCTATTGCAAAAAAAGAAACATCAGCAGTGATCAAGAGCCATGCTTCTGGCAACTTGATGAAGGTAAGTTAATATTCAGCTACTTTTTAGTCACTATCCAACTCCTGAGGTAAATATCCAACCCTCTAAATGGCTCCACATGTTACCAGATAGTGTTTACTGGTTTACCCGTTTGCTTTTTTGTGCAGAGCTTTTTTGTTGAAACAATGGCCTGTTTGAAACAAAGTAGATGAGAGTAATGGGAGTGAACCGATTCATTAAAGTGTATTGGATGTAAAACCAAAACAATGAGCTAAAAGACATTGAAATACTCAGTAGAGCAAGTGTTTTTGGGGGGAGTTCATGGCTTACCAATATACAAAAATTTCATTTACTGTTAACATAAAACTTTGGATAAGTGAAGCTTTAAGGAACTTATTTTTCACGAGGCGTTTTGTTTTTAGTTGGCATCTGACAGATTCACATTTACCTACTTTTTGATCAAGTGAAGTTTAGTCATGTCATAGAGCGGCGAAGTCACGCCCATCTACTTCCGGTCCATGTGACCTTATTTTGGAAAATGTTTGTATTGAAGTCAATGGAGAGAGAAAATCTTTCGATCCCGTTTGAACTGTGCCACGAATTACACATATGATGTTTGTCGATCTTAAAAAATAGTTTCCATGTCAAAAAAGTCACAGTTTGTCGTAAAACTGTTGAAATATAAGACTATGAAAAATACGCAACTAGAAAGACTACAAATCCCAGAATCCCGGTCCCGCATGCTGGCTCTTACGGAACCGACTAACTCCCCTTGTGTGTATGTACAGCTCTCAACATGCCCAGACTTGGAGTGATTTTTAATACTTTTCGCCTCATTCTGAAAGAAAGAAGTGGAATGTGCCAATGTGATGGCCGTCTTGGTGAGTGGTGCGAGACAGGAGATGTAGTTCATTGAGCGGTTTCACACAAAAAATGTGTAACTTCACAGTTTTACGACACATTTAAAAAATTTGACTTGCAAAATTATCTTTTAAATTGACAAACATCATATGTGTAATTCATGGCACAATTCAAACGGGATGGGAAGATAATCTTTCTCTCTCCATTGACTTCAATACATACTTTTTCCGAAATAAGGTCCCATGGAGCTCCCCCGGAAAGGGAGGGACTTCGCCGCTCTATACCTGATTATCTCATCAGGAGAATTGTGTTTGCAGCCAGATATACAAACAATGTCTGTCAAACACATCAGCAGTTCCTCTGGTGGTCCCACAGACTTATTCCTTTTCAGCAGTTATGACCACTTGATGTTGTACGAAAACAGAAATTAGCACAATTTCCTCCAAACATTTCCCAGCACTGCTTGTGGGCATTCATGTTGAGGGACCAGCTGTGTGCTTTTCAGTCGGGATCAAGTGATACTTTATTATTTTCTGTGTTTTCTGAGGAGGCAGGAAAGCTGGGATGACCGGCACCGCGGCAGCGCTGCCAAGTCAAACAGTGTGTTTGTGGACAAATGTAGGAGTGACACACACCCCCACTATTCACTGTGACTTTTAATAAGAGGGGAGACAGGAGGAGGCTCTGGGACTGGAGGGGCGTATACAGTGTGTGGGTAAGGGTGCCTGTAAGTCTCTTTTATTGAACAAAAAAGAAGATAAACAATTAAAAAAAGGCAAGAAGGGCAGTGGTGTAAAGTAACTAAGTACATTTACTCAAGTGCTGTACTCAAGCACACATTTGAGGGACTTATAGTATATTTTGATGCTAATAAGTTTTACTTGGGTATACATTTTGATTGCAGGACTTTTAGTTGAGTATATATTTACTTATGTACAACATCTGAGTATTTTTTTCAACCTCTGGAAGATAGTAGTGGAGATAGAAAACTGGTCAGAGAAAAGAAGGGTAAGAAAAATAGGAGTGGATTGATTTTAGAATTGTTTTATTACTCCAAGCTGAGAGTGGGATACCTCCCATCATTAGACATGCACCCCCTGCCTCGGAGAGGAAATAGGACGGGACGGAAGGAAGAAGGAGGGGAAAGAATAGGGGGCTTTGGGTGCAAGCTGGTAGCAGCAGGCCTCTGCCACTGGGATTGTCCCTCTGGTAATCCCTGGATTTCCTACGCTGAGACAGGAGGTAGACTAGGCAGGGCGAAATACTTAAAAGACAGAGTAAGACAAGGAATGAGATAAATGAGAAAGGTAGTGGGAAGAGAATAAAAGAGAAGACAATAAGGAGATATTCAAATTGAAATGGAAAATATAAGATGTCTTCTCTCTCATTTTCTGCAATAAGTGGTTTGTTTACAGGTAGCAGAATGTGGTGTGCATAATTATTAGCGTGTGTGCTTATATGTGAGCGTGCATGTGTGTGTGTGTATAGTGGGTATTAACGGGGATAAAGATTTGGAAGAAAGCAGGCGTCTGGCTTGCCGTAGCTCATGCCAGATGTGATGAGTTGAAAGTGCTGCGTACCTTCAAACAAGCAAGCGATACATACAGAAAGGCGCCGAAAGGCTGTAAAAACTATTTTGGAAACGCTCTGACGCTGGAGGTCGGGTTTGAGGCATTTTTATGCTCGAACGTAGCCTTTAAGCAGGTTACATGATTCCCTCGGAGAGACGAAGGAAAGGAAAAAGTTGAAAGGATTTTGTTGATAAAACTGTAGGAGACAACAGTGGAGCTATCATGTGAGACTGTCCAGACAACTTTGATGTGGTCTTGTGTGACACCGTCTTTCCGCCTAATGTATTCAAGGTGCTTTTGAGAGCAGAAATGGGCTAAAGGGTGGGAAAACAGAAGTCTTTTAAAATACTGACGCCACTGCTCCACCCATTCAAACAAGAAGTCATACTGAGATAGTGCAGGTTAAAAGAAGGTGTTTTTTTATGTAGTCTCTAATGGTTTTCATTAGGGGGTGCACCGAATGGGACATTCTTGGCCGAAAACCGAATGCCAGCTAACCAAAAATCTAGGAGTAATTTGTATTGTAGTAGTACTGTATAAAGTATGTGTAGTATTTATTTTGTACTTGTTTTTTTTCTATAATTTCTTTTAAACTTATAATTGTATTTGTTAGGTTTATTATAGTTTTAAAAATAGCTATTTCAAGAAAATTAGTCTGCATGTTCTCAAATCTTTTCAATAAATCATTTAGTAAATCGTAAATCCTTCTAGTAAGGAATACAATAAAAAAAATTAAATCCTGATTACGTAATCCTGTAATTCAGTAATATACACACACACACACACACACACACACACACACACACACACACACACACACACACACACACACACACACACACACACACACACACACACACACACACACACACACACACACACACACACACACACACACACACACACACACACACACACACACACACACACACACACACACACACACACACACACACACACACACACACACTTTTTTCTAGGGGTGCACCGAATGGGAAATTCTTGGCCGAAACCGATACTGAAAATGGGAAACAGTTGGCCGATACCGAATGCCGAAAGGCCGAAAATGATTAATAGAAATATATATATAATGTATACATTTTTTACCAATGTTGTTCAGCTACCTGATTATAGAAAAAGACATGATTATGGCAAAACTTAACTTAAATAATAATCACTATTATGGGTCCGTAAAACATTTATTCAGCACTTTTGAATGCATACAGTACATTAATTCCAAGTCAAGTGCATTTTCTTTCTCTGTAGGATAACTACAACAAAGTGCATTCAGAACAAAGCCAAGGTGCTTTAAAACTGCATAAACATCTAGGCCAGTAGGCCTACAACAAAATAGTGTAAATAAAGACTGTAACAGCCAGGCCTTCAACAACAACAAATGCACCTATAAGTTTGGTAACCTAACGTGTTGTGATGACGTAATCAAAACGCGGTGACAACAAGCACGGCGCGTGACCATGCTCGCGGCTGGCTCACAGCCAACATGTCTGCCGCTTGGAGACATTTAAAAATATTAGAGAGAGAGGCGCGGATTGCGATTTGTAAAACGTGTTCAGCTGACATTTCTCGAGGGGGTGTAACTGCAAAGACTTTCACCACTTCGGGATTACTCCACCACTTGAAATCAAAACACCCGGACAAATATGCGGAGTATGATCAACGTAACCCTGTTCTCTGACATTCGGTGATATTTTTTCGGTGCTAAAACCCGAAAGCCAGAAGGGCCTTTTTAACCATTTCCGGCCGATAATTTTCGGTGGCCGAATGTTCGGTGCATCTCTAGTTTTTATGAAGTCCCTAACCCTAACCCTGTGTAGTAAGCAATAGACAAGCTAGAGAAACTCCATCTGGAGGGACCTTTTGGATTTGAGCCTTTACAGACCATTTACATGCACATAAACCGAACAATACAGGGTATGGAACACCTACAAAATCATAAAACAATAAGCTGAACAACTCTAAAACACTCAGTCGAGCAAAGTGATCATTTGTTGTTGGTGGTCACAGCTAATACGAGTATACAGTTGTTAAACCCACTGTTCATTTAACAGTTTGGACAAGAGAAGCTTTGATTCCCATTTTCTATTTATCATTTTGTTGGAATATTACAGATGATCTCAACCCTCTAACCCTGCTTCCATGAAGGAAAGTAAACTAACACAGATTGGTACCCAGCCTCTTTCTGCTCTGTGGGGAACCAGGATGAGTTATCGCACTTCTCCTATTCTTGGGTTGCCCTGGATGTTATTTCAACTCTGCTACCTCCTTCCTTTCAGTCACCCCAGGGTGCTGTGTGAACCCAATCCCTTCTTGTGGCCTGTAGCCGGAGCCTGTGGGGGGGGGGGGGGGGAAGCTGGCTCGGCCCAGAGGAACCCAGCCGTGCGTGTCCTGGGTCAGGGCTCCAGATCTTCTCTTTCTCAGGCGATGAAACACAAGCGGCTGGAGGGGAGGGGAGAGCGCTGGAGGGGAACACACCACCCTCAATCTGTGTGTACTGTTGTCTTTATCAGGGCAGATTAAATGACCAGACATAAAGACGGAGAAAGGGCTGCATTCCCTTTCCCTTTGTCGGTATTCGAGGATGCCACACAGTTTTAAAGAAACCAGCTGATCACTTATGGAGGGGTTGTCAGTTAATACCATCGCACCACAAGCTTCTATTTCATTTTCTATTTTGAAATTGAAGCCAACTTGCCCTTAACCAGACACTGAAGGAAATGTGCTTTCTGTCACGGAGATAATGTTGCTGCGTGTCTCTCTTCCTCCTGCTCAACATGTGCTTGGTTTGATAATGGGGAGAGAAGGGATAAAACCAAATACCAACACTTTACTCACCTCATATTTTTAGAAAACCATAGTGATGACATGCACGCGAAAAACAACTACTCTAGATCTTGGCTAAATGTTGCAAATGTTAAACCCTCATGGTTTAAAAATCCATAATACTTAGAGTAATAACTGAGTGTGTTAGCTGTTCTGCGTGTCCTGTCAACAGTTGTACAGATGTCTCTGTTATAATGGCGGTCTAAGTGGAAAATGCTTTTTGGGTTGACCCTTTTTTCAGTACCGCAGAACGTCATTATTTGCCATTTGGGTCAAAAACGATTTGACAGAATGGCGATAAACGGTGTGCAGATATTTATAGTACACAGAGCACAAGTCATACTGAATTTGATGTTTCATACATTTACTATGAGATATGGGTCCGTATTCACAAAGCATTTTATCTTACCGCTAGGAGTGCTTCTAACTCGCGCTAAAACATTTTACGTAGGAGTTTTTTCTTAAAAGTTATTCACAAAGCCGCTGAGACCTACTCATACTAAGGATAAATCACTAAAGTGAACTAAGAGTGACGCGCCGTTGCTATGGATTACGTCGATTCTCGTGCATGAGTTTAGAAGCGGTCAGTACGGTGATTGGTTGTTCAGAGCAGGCGGTCTCGCTGAAACTCATCTGCAACATCCCACAAACGAGCCCACTAAAACAAGGAAATAGCCTAGGCTAGAAATGTATTCTTATCAAATAGTTATGAACAGTGCAGTTAGCAGAATACACGCATGATGACAAGTTTGTGCAGACCACGATAATGACGTTGTATATGCACGTTAAAGAGAGAGAGCAAACAATAAAAATACGTAAATTGCATTAAATCAAGGGGGCAATTAAAAGCACCCCGCAAACTATTATCCAATGAGCATATTTCCAGCACTTAAACACTTTCAATAACAGCCCATAACGCCGTTCAAGTCCCCCTATCATGATGAATGAAAACAATCTGCGTGTTGATGGAATGTACTTTCTTTCTATTGACGAACACGTCCTCATCTTTTGATGGCGCAATTATTTTTATGTGCGTCCCGTCAATAGCACCGACCACACCGGGCATACCTGCAATTGCCATGAAGTTGGCTTTGATCCTGTGTAGTTGTTGATTGTCCAAAGGAAACCGGATAAACTGTTGGATGATATGTGGACTAGAGAGCGCGTTGATGGTTTGGTTTATGGCACGGCTGACTGATGGTTGCGATATTCCTAAATCGTCGGCATTGCAAAGTTGCATTTTCCCTGTTGCTAAATATCGTAGTGTTGCCAAACATTTTATTTCCGGACTAATCGGGTTATTCCTGTTAGTCGGGGATGTTATTGCATCCCGCACTAATTCCACAACAAGTTTGATACCCTCACGCTTTAGCCTATATCTCTTGATCAATTCACAGTCTTCCATTGTCTCCAAAACATTTAGTCTCGCAGCCATTTTCAGATTCTTTGTGAATAGGTCTTACTGAGTTAGGAGTCCTCTCGAGGACTTTTAAGCTCTCCTAAACTTAGGTGCTACTTTTAGGCCTAAAATACTTTGTGAATTGCTCTTAGTGAATAAAATTAGGAGTCCTAAATTTAAGACTGACACGCCCATTACGTTTAGGAGTTTCTCCTGAATTCGCCAGTTAGGAGCTACTTTTAGCCCTAAGATCCTTTGTGAATACGGCCCATGGTCTTTAATGATCAAATGCTAAATGAGATTCCCATCAGATTCAGCTGTACTTTGTGTTTAGTGATAATTAATCAGCCAATGTTACCGTGGTAAAACAAATTGTGAATATGGTAGGGCTGCTCAATTAATCGTATTTTAAATCGCGATTACGATTATGGCTTGCAACGATTACGAATCGTTTTTTTTTTGGTTTTTCAGTTGAATTATACTTAAAGTTCAGGGTAATTAACTGTTAAAAACATACTGTTCACATTTTTTTTCTCCAATAAATGGATGTTTTCAAAGTCAATGAATAATCGCATTTAATAATCGCAATAACAATTATTAGCCCAAATAATAGAGATTATGATTTTTGCCATAATCGAGCAGCCCTAGAATATGGTAAACATTATTCCGTCTAAAAATGTTAGCATTTGCATAGGAGCATATGAGCATTCTGAATATAGCATTTACCAAAAAAGCACAGCTGTTCAATGACTTTAAGGTTTTCAGGTTATACATTTTAGGATTTCTATTAGTTATCTACATGATTATCTCAGGAGCTTAGAGAAACATATCAGCTTTTAGTGGAACTGCTTAAAATTCGCGTCTGAGTCTCAAATAGACACAAAAAGGTCACAAGGTTGATGCAAGTTAACAGTTAACAAAGTCCATGATATTTCCTCTAGTCCAAACCAATAAAAGGTGTAAACAAATAGCTGGGATTGATAACTTTCATGACAATCAACACCGGAGAGGAGCACAACAATTGAGTGGGCAAAACAAGGGAAAATCTACTGGTGTAAATCGTATATTTTTTAAATAACAAACATTCTCAGATGTCCTGACACGCACCATCGTGCCTTCATGCACCTGACTGCCACACAGTGCCCACGCCATGTCTAAACTCATGCCCTGTGTACACATCCTTACCCAAAGTCTGCACTGCACAAATGTAGGAGAATCACCTCCATCTGCACAACACATGCCCCTCTCAAAGAGAACAAGGCTTTGTTTGTCTTCTACCATTCTTTCACACTTTCAACTCTATCCAGCTTTTGTTCTCCGCTCTCTGTCGTCCTCCTTTCTTTGTTCTCTCTTTCTTTTTCTCCATCAGTTAGCAGTGGAATAGTTACTCATTGTTTTACAAGAGAGAAAAGAAGTGAGTAATTGATAGAGAAATTAAGTGTGGCTTTGGGAAAGTGGATATGAGGGACAGGATTCAAACTGTTATGCATTTACTGCTGCTGTGAATGATGTGCACTTTTCATTAGTTTTTACTGACTTCTACAGCTATAAAGTAAACAATAATCCTGGGTATTATATGTTCTCCTATTTACCAGAGTTCACTTTTTTGGCCTCCACAGTTTGACACTTCCTTCTGTTGTTTCGCAGCCCAAAGCCCTTTAGCACAATCCATCACTCCCGTTCCCCGATTCAGATTTAAGGAGGTATTTTAAAGTGGAGTGATGTATTTGTCGAGATTGAGCTCTATAGGTTCCAACGCCTTGTCATCGGCACCTACTCATGCTTCAGACCAGTAAAACCTTCAAACAAGCTAACACTATTGCTAGCATACAGCCAGGATTTAACGCACTTCAAGGTCAATTGCTGCAATGCACACACATGTCGATAAATGACATGTTCTGAAACATGAAAGGTGTCTCTGATTTCTTTTTCTTTTTTTTATGTCGCTCCCACTTCTGCCCTGCCCCTTTTTTCTGCTTTCTTCCCAACACTCGCTAATGAATTTTTGGAGTGCTGCGCTCAGATCACAGGTTCCAAAACCATCCGCATGCTCTGCTCCTTCCAGCTTTGTTCTTATAAAGCTTTCATTAATTACAATGAGAGTTTCTCACGCATACATCAGACGAGGGGGAGAAAAAGGGAAAGAGAGACCTGCAGTGGTGAACTGTGTGTGGTGAGCAGAGTCAATGTTAGTTACTTTGAAAAGGCCTTGCTGTAAAAGAGCCCGTCTGTCAGAGTGAGTGGACCACTTCAGCATGAGAACACCCACTCTGACAGCCAGCGACACACACATACTGTATTCACACGTGAGCACACACACACACACACACACACACACACACACACACACACACACACACACACACACACACACACACACACACACACACACACACACACACACACACACGTGCGCACACACACACACACACACACACACACACACACCGCAAATGTTTGCATTTTCCCCCTCTTTTCCCCTCAGCCTTCTGCAGTGATTGACATGCTCTTTCACTGAGTCCAGCACAAACGCAGGCGCCATGGTTACAGCTGCAGGGATGTTCTCTTCCCGGGAGACGGACAATATTGAAATAACAACTCCCTTAACAACACAACTAACCACACACACGCATGCACACACACACACACACACACACACACACACACACACACACACACACACACACACACACACACACACACACACACACACACACACACACACACACACACACACACACACACACACACACACACACACACACACACACACACACACACACACACCTCAGTTCTTACCACGCATCCCTTACTGAACCCTCTCGTCTGACATGTCTGCTGCTGTTTGCTGTGTTAAGGGAAACCACCGGAGCTGGCAGCCTTACAAACAGCCTGACAGGTGTGTGCGTGTGTGTGTGTGTGCTCTGCCAGCCCACTACCTTCGACCGGTGTTTCTCTTGGAAAAACGTTTGAGACGTGGCATAGAGCCCTGTGGGTCAAGTACTTAGGGCAATGGCAATTAACTGGCACAGAGTCAGCATCAAAAGTAGCAGAATTAGCTACTGTAGCTAGTTAGCCGCCAGCTAGAACTAATTATTAATCCGGCAGAACCTTTCGTTTAGAGCTATAGAAAAAGATCACGTGAAATGGTCATAGGAACTGGGATAAGGTATAGTGTTGTAGGAGCTAGAGTTAATCGTATAAGTAGGAACCACGGTTTGTGCACTCAGAGGTTCAGGAGCAAAGGTAAACCATTTCTGACCGCAAACAAACACAGAAACAAACAAAAACACACACACGCTGAGGTAAAGGTTGGCTGCCGAATTTAAGTTATTGTGTTTCTACGAGTCATGTTTTGTGTGCTGATTGAAAGCTGATTTGAGTTTAATAGACAACAGTAACAGGAATAAAAGTGGAGAAAGAGTGTTAAATGTATACTCCTATCTGACTTTTAATGATCAGACAAGGTACAGAGTGTTAATTATGTAAACACATTGGCACCTAAGGGTCTTTAAGCAATACCACCATACAGTGCAGCAAGAGGGTTTCCTGGGTTTAAGAGGTCTGCTAAGATTGGAGTTGATTTGTCCAGGATTAAAATGGTCACAGTTCTGTTCGAGAACATTTCTGGATTATTCACCTCTGGCAGGGTTAGAGAGCAAAACGTTTGGTCGATGATATACGTCAAAATGAATAAATATGATCAGAGAAAGGTCTTGGGCGCTGGCAGAGAGCTGAGAAAAAGATAGACACTGTTCTGAAGGAAAAGTGGAGAGTAAAGAGGGTTAAACCAGAGTTATATGTGCCGTTAGCTCATCACTTGTCCCTTTGCATTATGGAATAAAAGCACACCAAAGCAAAAAGGAGCCCACAAGCCTGGTAGGCAAACACAATGACCTCAGAGAGACCGAGAGAGAGTCCCGAGGTTGAGCTTAAAGCTGGGTCGTGATTATCCCAGCGTTAGGGGTTACCTGGAGGTGAAACATGCAATATGCACTACAGGCATTTATGATTGCGAAAAAACATAACTAATTGTGTGAATTACGACCCAGACTTTTGACATGGGGCTCAATCAGTTGTGCAGCTGTATCGGCCTTAAGCTGCTCCACAAATCATTTGAGCCTGGATGCTGACGTTCTCCCTGCAGTATTTTCCAAAGCTCTAGTCGGATTTCTTGGGTGATTAGGATCATAGAAATGTTGTTATTTTATGATATGATGAGCTGAGTCACTTGTTCTAATAACTGGAAATGCTTTGCTAGGTGCAATGTAAGAACTGTGTGAAATCTGCTGTACACAGAAATAAAAAAATCTCCCGTAACAAACCTTGGGTTCCTGTAAGAGAGCTTAACAGTGATTGACAGCTTGGTCCCAGTCGCCAGGCCAGTGAGAGGTGGCGTGGGATTTCAGAGGGCGGGAGTTAGCCCCCGGTGTCTGGGACAGCTGTGGAGTTGTCGGGCTGGCTGGCGGCTGCACGCTATAAATTTCTCTCTAAAGAGGATTTACTTTTATTTTAATGGCTGCTGTAACTTTACGGCACCCCGGCCCGGTGAAAGAGAAAGAAGGGTTCTTTTTAAAAGGGCCCCTCACTCTCTCTTCAGCCCTCCCTTTCTTCCCGTTTTTCTCCTTTCCTTTAAAAGCAAGTGGAGTTTTGCCATGTCTCTTGTGGTCTGCTTTTACCTGTAGTCAGCCTGTATGGAAAGTGTATGAAAATATCCTGAAAGAAATGAAAACGCTGCAAAACAACTTATATTACGCCCGACACTCTGGAATAACGGTTTCATTGTATGTGAAGGTCATATCATATTTTAACAGAGGAACACTGGCCACGCTTGCAGAATTTCTCCGACTTGATGGCAAATTCCTCTTCTTGAGCCCAGAGAATTTTCAGATGCAGAAAGTAACAGTTCTTCCTGTTTTTCCATCTCTCTCTCTGCAGGTGCTGTTTGCTCTGAACCAGACACTCCTGCAGCACGAGGGCGTCCGAGCAGGCAGCCTGCAGGGCTCCTTCACCACCGAGGACCTCATCACACACTACAACTGTGGAGACCTCAGCCACATCATCTTCAACCATGACACCTCACAGGTTGGTTAGAATTTAAAATATCTAACTCCTAAGTCCTACAATTAAAATGAGAATCACTTAATATTCATTCTTCTTTCAGCTACGACAGTGTTACATTTCGCAGCCTCATTATAAAAAAAATGTTGAACACAAAAACCATAAAATGAGTATCAACTGCTTGCCAAGCAAAATACAAATGATCTGATGCCATTATCTCACTTTGCCAAACAATCCCAAATTGTTCGTATTATCTCACATATTTTCCCACTTATAAAGTTTTAAATAGTCCAAAAACAACGGGTGGTGAAAGCCATGCTGCTTTAAAGCACAAAACAATCGGTTTTCTTCAGATGATGTGAAGTATTAACCAAAATATGCCTTGATAATGACCCCCACAGACATGTATCTGCACAAAGTTCAAAAGTAAAACCTGCTCCTCCTATCTCATACGTATGTAAACGTTTCACAAGTTGTGTCTAAATATTGGATGGTTGGTTAATTTGCAATTAAATACTTTCCGTGACCCTCCAGATTTAAAAAGGAACAAGATAGATGTGAACAAATTCGTCTTGTTTGTTTGTAGCCTTTATTTAACCAGGTGAAAGCCCCTTGAGATCAAAACATCTCTTTTTCAAGGGTGACCTGCTTACATTGATTACACATGTAACATACAAACAACAGAACAACAATAAGGACGACATACAACATAAATGACAGGGTACAGTTTACAAACTCTATTTACAGTGATAGGATTTCTTATCCTTTTGATTCAAGAGTTGTCTTAAAGTATATCCTTAGTCTCTGTGAGGTTTCCAATTTGACAACATCTCCTCCTCCCAATTTGCCTGGGTCCAAATTGTCTGCCATGTCTTTCAGTAAAATCACAGGAAGAAATGTATCACTCAGTGAAGTCTCAACGACCACACAAAGAATCTTGGCCCCTTTGGTATCTTATTAAATCCTATACTCTCTCTTGAGTATTCATATTGGGCCAACCTAGTGCAGGGAGGTTTAGTCTGCCTTAGTGTAAATGTTTCATTCTGTCAAGTAAATATGGAAGTGAAAGGGAATCGCTTTCAGTGAGAAAAGAAGCGATCGTGAGGTTTCTGACATAATATAAGAATCCCAGAAAATCCCAGCCACTTACAGCTAAAATACTGCTTTAGTCCAAAACCATCTATAGAGATATTCAAAATGCCAAATCTGTCAGACCCTCGATTTAAGTTGGCAACCCTCTCATACCCACTCCTCTGCCATTAGGCTATCGTCACCTCAAACTTTTAGGCTTGCACATCAATTCCACCAAACTGCACGTTGCCATCTTAATCCCTCAAGTAAGCCTCAAGTTACTTGATAGTCTGGCACTTTAATAGCTCCGGACTCGGCCGTAAATACGCCATCTGACCTCCTCTAACTTTTCCTAACATAGCCTCTGCTCCTTTAGCGATAGCCTCCTCTTGTTCACACCCTGCTCTGCTAACTGTCAAAAGAACATTCAATATATAAGTCTCTCTCACACACACACACACACACACACACACACACACACACACACACACACACACACACACACACACACACACACACACACACACACACACACACACACACACACACACACACACACACACACACACACACACACACACACACACACACACACACACACACACACACACACACACACACACACACACACACACAGATTTACTCGAAAGCAGCCCTGCTCATAAGTCAATTATGCTGTGTCAACCTCTCTCACTGATCCTCAAGTCTCCTTAAACCTAACACACCGTGTAACCTCAACTCACCACTCAACTGAGAAGATTCCACATCATTTACACTGGAGACACAAAGAAAGAGAAAGTATGCACAACTTCAGACACATCTCGCCATGCCTCTGTTATTAGGCCCTGACCAAAGAAACATAACTCCCTTTTTGTGAAGAGCTTGTTAGACATAGCTTCACCTGTAGTCGTCTCCTGCCTGAGCGCTTTAAATCATACCAGTGCTCCCCTGCTCCTCATGTCATAATAACATGTATTAACATTCCCCAGCACATGCTAGAGCAATCAGACGCCTCACTGCGGTGCCAGGTTCTGTAGCCTGGTGATCTATAGCAGGTTTGTCCATGCGTGTGTGTGTGTGTGTGTGTGTGTGTGTGTGTGTGTGTGTGTGTGTGTGTGTGTGTGTGTCTGAGAATGTACAGCGTCGTTAAATAGCAGGTGTTTTTTGATTAGTAGGACCAAATCCAGAGGCCTTCAACACCCCCCAACGCTCTCCTATTGTTCAATTGTCATCCTATTAGAGAAAGATCTGTGATGGGCCTCGTAGTGTAGAGATGCAGGATGCTTTTCAACACTTCATCACAGACATAAAGTCGAGACCATCCTCAGTGGGAGCACATTAGACGTTCAGCAAAAAAGGGCTTCTTCTGCGGCTACTCCTTGCTCAGACCACGCCCATTTTCGAGACTCAAGATGAATTTTTCTGCACGGTTTCTTTAATGAGTCTTGCACGTCCGACACGCTTTGCTGGCCCCAAAATGTATCCACACACACAGAGGAAACCAGGGGACACTAATAAGTGATGCACACAGCTGGTACCAGAGCGCTTTGAGACGTTCTGGGATTATAATGTTGGCCAACTGTTGGTGGAGTAAGTGTGTTTCATAATTTTAAGTGTGTGTCTGTATATTTCAAATGATTAGGTAAGCTAGCTAGCCAACAGCAGATGATATCCAATAATATCGGAAGGAATCATCCAATCACATTCTTAAAATAAGCCAATAAAACGTACATTTTGGGTACATTTCCAACAACACTAAAAGGTGGCCAACTTTATAATCCCCAAACGTCAACAAGCGCTCCGGACCCAGCTGTTTTTGGCTGTTGTAGGGCGTTCACACCTGTTGGTCACCGTAGATATCCAATAAAAACGAATGAAAACTAGACTGATTGTCCTGCGATAAGATCACTAAGTATGAAACCAAATCAGGCCAATGGCCCCTTCCCAACTTTCTACAACCTTACTTTATCACTTCCCCTTTGAACTCAACGCTATTTTGATCTCAAATACACACCTGTAAAGTTTTGGGACTCCATCTTGTAGAGTTGTGATCCTTTTGTCTGGCAAAATCTATTCAAATAAATATGAACACATGGTAAAGTACTCTAGTAGTTCCTAATATAGTAGGTATCACTAGGAGCACATTTTCCTTACTTTTTTTACACATAGTTAAGAAGAGCAAAAAGGACTTCAAAGAGCAGAATCATGACGGAAACATATGTCACATTGAGTAAATTGCTGGCAGGAGAGACTAAGAAAGTGAGTGCAGAGGGATCCCAGTAGTGAGGAAGGGAGGAAATATCTCCCTGTCACCCCGTGTTTCCTGGAGGTTGGGATACGGAGCAGTTAATGGCCCTTACTGTGATAAGTTATCTGCATTAAGTGCTCACTCCCACCTTGACCCCTCTCAGGCCCAACATCGTCATGAAACACTCACGTTATCCTCTCTCATCAGAGCAGTGATGAAGCACTCCTTCTCCACCTCCCCCTCTCTTAAACTGTTTCATCCAACCCTGCTTTATATTACTTATGAATCATTAACCCCTGCCTATCCGGATTAACTTGGGTCATTCACACCGGAAAATACACAGATAAGTAAAGGCCTCAGGCTACAGATATCTGCGTGAATTTATTTTAATTTTTGGCTTTCTTTCCTTCCTGAGTGTAGAGAGTAGCGTGGCTTATGTCATACAAACATTTTGGATTGGATCAGGTCTTGTAATTAACCATCAATATGCCAAAACATAAAATCATAATGTTAACCGCCAGAGTTAATAATTGTGAACATTCAAAAGGTTTCTTCATGCACTTTTGTAACTTTGTTTCCACTATGTTCAAACTCAATTGAACTGAATTGTAGAAGCAAATTGAAATGCATCAAATCTGATTTATCTGCCGTACAGGCCTATCGTCAATCAAGCTAATAAGTCAGGTCATTTTATAATAAAGAATGTTGAGTTATGGGCCTTCATTTATTGTCTGATTTTTACTTTTTACTTATTTTTAATGTTGTTAATTAGCAGGCACCTGGTCACTTTTCAAGTTGAGTACCCCGCTGATGCCCCGACCAACAACTTCACGCAGCTCCCTGTAAAACCTCTTAAGGCCTTTTCCAACTTTTCACAGTAGTACTCCCCGAAACCAGTAAAGAGACTATAATGTGTGAAATGTGTGGGTTTCCCCTGCACACCAAAGGTGAAATCAATAAATATCTGATGTAGGTGTGAATTAGCACCTTTCACCCATTATGTGAAGCAGACTGTGGGAGGGGGCGTCGGGGGAGTGAGAGAAAATGTGTCAGGTAGAGATTTTAGATGCAGCACCTTGTTCACATGTGGAACAATAAATCCCCCTATGAGTGCAGTATTCAGACACCACACATTGATAAATACACACACACTTACTTACACACACATTTATCCAACACTTGCAGCTGTTCTGCTGTTGTGTCAACTTGTAATTCAGTTTCATACAGCGGCTGTGTGTGTTCTTGTCACACTCAAGTATTACAGATTAAACACATGCGAATGTGTCTTTCTCTAATCCCTCCATCTTTTGAAGCTTTCCAAGTGAAGAAATATTGAAGGCTGGCAGCCTCAGGTGGTATAAGAGAGACTAGAAAGTAAAAACCACAGAAATATTAACAGGGGGAAAACTGCAACCAAATAGAAAACAGCTTGGTGAACCAACTTACCCCAAAGTTCTTTGTGCACAATATTAAGCTTTTACAGATTCTGAATTTATGTAGGCCATATATGGATTTTCAGTTATTAAAACTAGTGTCAAACTCTACTTAAGACTATACGTTTTTACGAATACTATACTTCGCTGAAACCCAGTGGCAATGGATAGGAACTGTAAACACAGCAACCCCACAATACACCATGTGCGTGATGCCGGGACAATTTGCTCTTTCCATGTCACACTAAACCAAACACTCAACAACAGACCAAAAAGACAGAGCAAAACCAGATTTGCTAACTTCAAGGCTAACACTCAAATCGCCAGGGGGAAACAGAGCTAGAGTTTAATGTTATCCATCAACAAGTAGCCAAAAACTCTACACACATTGCTTTACTTACTGCTTTATTTCTTACATTATACACTATTACAAATAACACGGGCTCTAGGCAGAAACCCTCAGAGTATCAGGCCGACACACTGCTGACAACCGTGCAGCCAGACTAATCAATTTCCTGGAGATTTATAAGAAAATGGCGCCACGTGTCCACAACAATGCTCTTAAAGTCCTACTGTAGTTGCTAACACTCCCAAATAACCGGGAACTCAGAGGAACACAGAGATGAAACAAGCGATGTAACCTGTGTGTGCATTTCATTGTTGCGTTTAGACATTTTAAAAATGGTGGCACTCTTGCATGAAAGGTATCAGTTTATTAACGGTGAGCTATCGGTCAGAAAAGAAATCTGGATGAGCATCCTTTACTTTCATAGAAATAAAGGGAAAGGATTCTGAACTAGCCTGAAATGGCTACTGGCCATATTTTTCCAATTTCAAACTTTGTGTCAAAGGAAAAAATAAGAATTACTACACATGGAAAATAATTTGGGCACGCTAACAGTCCCCTTAGTCAAGAAAAAGACAGCAAACAGAATACCAGGAGGCGGGAGCAGACGGAATGGAGCGCTCTGTGGTGTCTTAGGGTCTCACCTTTCTCTAATATTTCATATTTGATTGCATAAATATATCAAGAGAAAGAGCCAGAAAAAGCCAATGCAGGTAAACGATACTCTGACAGGAAGTGAAAGAAGTAAAGACAGAGTGTGTGTGTTTAGGTGTGTGTCTTGGACAGCTAAGACCCCAGCAGCAGCCCCCCCCCCCCCCCCCCCACTCATCCTCACAGATTAACAGTCTGTTGGATCGAAGGACGCAGCCAAAAGAGAGGAGCAGAGCCAGCTTTACTGTCTCGGTCTGTCTGGCTCTTTATGAATCCCATATTAATTAAACACACATACACACTGGTTGATACACTGCAATTGCACTTGCCTTTTATAATAATACAATTAATAATACATTTTATTTCGAGGTGCCATTCAGGACAACTTACTGTACAATGCAAAAAAATAATAATGAAACAGATCAAAACTGGTTAAACCTGAAAAAATAGTAAGGTAAACATAAAGAGACAGTGTACCCACACACACACACAAACACACACACACACACACACACACACACACACACACACACACACACACACACACACACACACACACACACACACACACACACACACACACACACACACACACACACACACACACACACACACACACACACACACACACACACACACACACACACACACACACACACACACACAAAAATGTGTTATGCACACACACTCATGGTGTTGAATTTTCTCTCCTCCCTCTCCTTTCCTGCATTGGTAATTTCCCGTCAAGCCGACACGCCACACACACTCCCGGTTGCCAATTCTCACACTCTCAGTCACACTCACATTTGCCAGATTGTCACCAACACCGTCCTCTTCTTTCTTTCCATCTCGCTTTCTATCCCCCTCAATTTCTTTAACACAAGTTCTCTTTGCGTTTGATGTGTTCATAAAATGATTCATGGGCTTCCCTATGCTGCTGTGGACGTTCATTAGAGCAGCTTTTAAACTCAGATTTTTCCTCTCTTTCTCTCAGCTGCCTCACTTCATCAACAGCTCGCTGCCAGCTCACGACCGCACGACCGCGCTGCAGATCGACAGCTACTTCCGCCGGGAGCTCATCTACAAACGGAACGAGAGGATGGCCCGCCGTGTGTCCGCCCTGCTGCAGAGAAATCCCAACCAGACTTTCTTTTTCGCTTTCGGTGCAGGTAAGGGAGCCTCAGATACTGCTTGGGGGAGGTTTGGGGGGAGGTTTGGGGGGAGGTTTAATTAAGCAATAGCTCACGACAGGCCGTGGTATATGCTCATTATATCACAGCTAAGGGGCGTTTGCTTTTCAGCCCAACTGTATACAGTTTTTCTCAGACGCGGAGGGATACTGACTTGTAGTGAAAAGTAACTACAATTCTACCTGTGGTATACGCTCATGGCTAAGAACCAATCAGATTGCTTGATTTGACTTGTCTGTTTTATAAGTTGATGTAAATGTTAAGATCCTGCCATCAGGTTAAAAAAAGGCTAAAATGACTGACCTTTGCTCAGCTGGTTATGGGACGTCTCTCTTAACTGTAGGCCAAACATAGAGTGGTGCAGCGATGACGTATCTTTGTAGGCCGACACAGAAGTTAGCATAACAATGACTCCCTGGAAAAAAAGCAGAAGGATTTTTCCATTAGATTTTGGAATATTTCAGGATAATCTCCACATAATAATGCCACTTTATGATCTTTGAAGCGTAAATGCTATTGTTAGGAAAAAGCTTACGTTAGGCTTTAAACAAACTACATCACTTTGGCATGTTTGCACACCACTATCGCTAAGCTAAAGGCGGCTAATGTTAAGCTAGATGACGTTTAGTAGTTTATTTCAGATCCTTGTTAGCAGCCACTGTTTTCATGACACATAGAAGCTTCAAGTGGGGTATTTTCTGATATATTTTAATTCTTAGAACAAAACATGAAAATCTTTAAAGCTTGTGTTAACCACAGAGGTTATTTCAGGGATCTTACCACTAACACGTTAAACAACCATTGACTTTGAGACGAGGAAATGATAAATTGCTAAGTCGATTCCAGGTTTTAAGACTCATTCCCGCACCACTCTTTATGAGAATCCATTAGGCAGCATCTCTAATCTTCATATCTATTTTGCAATAAATGAGATCTTGTCAAACACAGTCTGATTGGAGTTGAGAGAGTGTGTTTGCATGTAATTGTGAAGAGAAAGGGGGATAAGGTTTGCTTTGGTCCAGAACACTGATTCTGTCAGAAGTAATGTGTGTTTATAGAGAACAATTTGTTCTCTTTCTTGTTTCAAAGCAAAGTTTGAGAAAAAGCAGAACAATAACAGCGTACGATGGTTCCCAGATCTCTGGCATGGTAAACTGGTTATCTACACACACACACACACACACACACACACACACACACACACACACACACACACACACACACACACACACACACACACACACACACACACACACACACACACACACACACACACACACACACACACACACACACACACACACACACACACACACACACACACACACACACACACACACACACACACACACACACACACACACACACACACAAGTCTCCATTACGGCCAGCTCCCACCTCAGAAATGAAGAAACCATGAGCTGTTTGTTTCAATTAGCATTCCTGGCTAATGCTGCTAATGTTTCCTGAATGGTGTAGTGTGTCCTGAGGGAGGTGTGTGTGTGTGTGTGTGTGTGTGTGTGTGTGTGTGTGTGTGTGTGTGTGTGTGTGTGTGTGTGTGTGTGTGTGTGTGTGTGTGTGTGGGTGTGTGTGTGTGTGTGTGTGTGTGTGTGTGTGTGTGTGTAAACATGTTAGTGTTTGCCCACAAAGGCAGGTGGTGGGTGGAGGTCTGTTTACTGTACAACTGTGTATGCACTTCGCATCTGAAAATGGGTGGTACCGCCTCTAGGGTGTGGGTGTGTGTGTGTGTGTGTGTGTGTGTGTGTGTGTGTGTGTGTGTGTGTGTGGGGGGGGTGTATGGTTAATGCTGAATGTCTAAGTCCTTCCTCTGAGCATTTTCTGCTCCCTCTGCTCTTTGTGGTGCTTGTACAAGACTGCTGTTACACATATACAGCTGCTACGTGTGTGTGTGTGTGTGTGTGTGTGTGTGTGTGTGTGTGTGTGTGTGTGTGTGTGTGTGTGTGTGTGCACATGCAAAGATTGAAAAACTGTACTGTAGGTTAGCATATGAACTATGACCGCGATGGAGGAATTTGTTTTTGTAATAATACTTAAAGGGGAGTTATGAAAAACTCATTTTTTAGCGTTTGTGCACATACAGTACATAACCCAAAAACTGACCAATCTTTGACATTCAAGTATATTACCATAGTAGAAACCCATAATACAAGTATGAAGCTGTACATTTGCATAATATCTCCCCCTAAAATAAGTGCAAAGGTGAAGCATTAGGAGCCTCTCCTGTTACCCACTGTGTTTGTGAAACATTGAAAGTTACGGGAATTGGAGAAAACCAACCAACCCATTCCCACTCCTCAGGCTCAAATAAACTCAAAGGAGTAGAGGTCAGCAAGAAAATAAAAACAGCCATGTTTCCATTACAAGTTGTTAGCAACGTTTACTACATGCACTACACAGGGATACATAGGATATGACAACATTTGTGTAAGGCAATAAGATCAAGGATAATGTTTGTCTTAAGTCGAAAGCATACATAATATTACTTTTAAGATCAGGGAGGAGCTACGGTTTTGCTATATTGTGTTATACTTGATAATTAGCAGAATAGCAAACAGGTAATTCTATACAATGTACTGTAAGGCAACGTTAAAGCTTTGGTGCAGAACTGTAGCCTGCTGGTGTTTGAGCTAAGTTCAAACAAGTACACAGAAAATAAATATTAAATTGGACTTGTGATTGTGATTTATTATTAAATGACATAAGTCTAAATCCCTTTAGTAGCATAGACTGTTTTACCTGGCAGGTCCTGGATGTGAAAATATACATCTGTTAAATGTGAAGAAGGAGGGGAAAATGATTGTTTTCAGCCAAGAAATCTTCTGTGGATTAATATGTGACCGTGTATGTGGAGTCTCAGATTCTGTCAGCTTACAAGAAGCAGACTTAACAGTTCCTTGCTAGCATTTTAACTTGGAATAGATAGGGATATCATGGCATGCAACAGTGTTCAAACCCCTACATAAAACTGACATTTTACATGTACATCTGTCACCTGTTTTGCTTCATGAGTCTCATTTGACCATTACAATCTGTTTTAATGCAGCTTCATGTTTTCCAGATTACAGCAGCTATGTTTTAGCTTTCCAGTGTGTCAACCCAGCCTGGAGGTGCACATGTGTGTGTGTGTGTGTGTGTGTGTGTGTGTGTGTGTGTGTGTGTGTGTGTGTGTGTGTGTGTGTGTGTGTGTGTGTGTGTGTGTGTGTGGGGGGGGGGGGGTCACCTGCAGGCTGCAACCGTGTGTGTGAGAGAACTGACAGCTGGTGTGATGTGAGAAGAACCATTACAGTTATGGCCTACACACACACACACACACACACACACACACACACACACACACACACACACACACACACACACACACACACACACACACAAACACACACACACGCATATACTAATTCATACTTAAACAAGCATTGTGCACATGTGTATACTTTATAATGTGCACTCACACACACAAAGAGGAAACACAGAGGTCTCGGTGAAGGAAGACAGAGTCAATGACGGCCGGATTTGCGTACATGAAAGAGACAATGCACGAACATTTAATTTTGCGCTTACAAACTGCATGTAATTACTGTCTAATTTAATACGACAGAGGATCAGTACAAAACTTCTCACAGCGATTGACATCTAGGTTCATTCAAGGAGAATTTTGAAACTAGAAGAAAAAACAAATGGTAATAAAAAACAAAAAATGCTAATATAATTAGACAATTTTAAAACTTCAATTTGCTCCAATTAAAGTTACTACTATAACATAATACATTGCTGATAATGTTTGTAATGGGGTGGTTGTAAAACAGAACCAGTGGAAGTCATTAAACATACATTTAAAAAACGAAATAACTGACTAACAACTGAGAAAGAGAAGACCACTCACTGCGATGCCTTCAATGCTCCTGCCAAAGCCACGTTAAGTTAAACTTTATGACCACAGTTAAAACTTGTCACTAATTCATTGCAGATCTAGAATAAAGGTTATTAAAACTAGATATTTTTCACCAGAGTTTTCTTCGCAAATGTGTTCCTTACGTAGCTGAACATCTGTGTGCCACACTCATCGTGTCTCCTAATATTCGTTTTTATCCTCCTTTTAGATGACCTACAAAAAGGACAAAGGTGCCCTTTTCTAAGTAGACATAAGTTGTGTCTTATGTGACAAACTGGGGCGCCAAGGTGTTGTCAGCTAACACACATGTCTCTAGATGCTAATGTCTTTAGAACGGACGCAAAATGGCTCATAAATTATCCTTAATAAGGTCTCTCCCACGATTTATTCACAATGCTTTCTTTCTCTCACCTCTTATTTCTGTCTTTAACACGTTGACTCATGTCTTTACGGTCCTGTAACTGTCCCTGCTGGTCCCAGTCTCCCATTGGCCGTAACTAGCCATGACATTTTATCATCCAATGATGCCAGGATGTATTAAGTGACGGCCCCGGACTCCCAGAGATCTGACTGTGCTCTTCAGGACTTACAAGAAGTAGTTCTGTGATATGTCAGACTTGATTAATGGAGGTAGTTTTGCTTATACAGTATACCGATTAGAATCTAACCACAAAGCATGTTTTTAGTGATGAAGACAAATAAAGAGGTTAGGAAGTGTGAAAGGTTAAAATTATCCAGACATATATTAAAATAAATACAGCCCAGGGAGATGTATAAGAGCCGTTTTCAGTCCAAATGTGGGAGTACAATAGCGTAATCCTGTAAAATCCAATCTTTATGGTAGATTTCACATTAACCTGGCATGTTTAACTACAAGCTCATGGTATAAGGCTTATTACTGTGGATTATGAGATGGAAAACTTCCCTGGGCTTTTTGTAATTATGTCTATTTTTGAGAGGTGGAATAAGGTTAAAAGTTAACGTTTTGGGGGGGTTTCCATACCTTCAGTGTGTAATACGGGTTTTTGTGCATGTAAATGGCCTGCAAAGTCTCAAATCCCTGTGCTCCCTCCAGAGGGAGATTCTCTCCCACACACTCCCCCCCCCCCCCTGTCTGAAACACCTCCATTGGTCTATCTTCTTCCTGAACTTAGACCCCATTTACACGGGAACGTTTGCGTTTACGCACCAAATTTGTTTAAAAAAAAGTCTTCCGTTCACACGCATTCGGCTCATTTAACGTGTCCGTTCACACGAGACCACTGTAAACGCTGTAGTACATATACCGGGCCTGTAAGTGGTGCTGTACTTTCGCCACAAAATACACCAAAAGCAGCGAAGAAGACCCCCGAGCATGGTTGCCATGGTTGCCCTTCTGTTTATGCCCCGCGGTGGATTTAGCAACACATAGTTCATGTAATTCTCCATGTCCACTTATTGCTGATGGTTGTGGTAGAGGAGTTGTAGATTTTGCACTAACATCTGTAGCATGGTCAGTAGCTACTGTCAGTAGCTACTGACCATGCTACAGCAGTGAGCAGCAGAGGTGGGGAGAGGCGGGGCTATGGCTCATCGTTATCAGGAAATTATCGTATAGGGCGTACACACGGAGCCGTTTGCCCCCCCAGAGCGTTCCGGTTTCACATCTATCCACCTTGGGACCCGTTATCGTTTGCGGGGTCCGTTTCCGCGTTTCCGTTACGGCCTCTTGTTGCCGAACGGGCTAATTGAAAGAGAAAAGTTGCAGATACAACCGTTTGCGTTATCGTGTAAACACCGCCTTAATGACATCACTATGTAACACATTGTACGTGATAGGCTAAGGGGCGGGACTTCTTTAAGTGGTTGACCAGTCACAACAGAGCCGGCTAACTAACCAATCAGAGCAGACTGTGCTCTGGTTTCAGACAGAGGGTGAAAAGAGGTGCAACAGCACAGGCAGCATGAGAAGAACAAATAAGTTTGTTATTTTGCAGGTTGCAGGTTGCATTTCTCCCGTACAACAGATGTTTATTGGTGGCCCCTCTAGCTGCCTTTGTCTTGGACCCCTCAGTTACAACCTGAGCCGTGTCCAGAGTGCAGAAGGAAAGCAGGGCAGTCAGGAAAGAGTCGGGGCAGCGCTCAGGTCAGGCGCTCTAGAGTTTCAGATGTCACAGTGCGGTCGGTCCAGGAGTTTTTTCACATGGTAATTAAACTATACGATGTGTATATAAAGCGGTTCAGGCAGGAAATCCATCTCTGCTCGGCTCAGCACCTTACCTCCCTCCCCCTTTCCTCTCGCTGTACACCTACACCTTCCTGTGGCACGAGCACTTTAATGTGCAAAATATATGCTTTTGTACTTGCTAAAAGCTATTTTCCCTCCATCCTACACACATATGCATGCACACACATGTTGGAACAGACATTCTTTATTTTCTTCACTTTCACCAACAGGTAATTAATACAAATTACAGACGTGAAAGAGCTCCAGCAGGCATAATTGAATTACCCCAGGCAGTATAAAAGAGACTGATTGAGCAATATTTCTCTCTCCCTGCAGTCTCCTGGTTTCACATGCTACAGCCAGATTCCAGCCAGTAATTCCTATTTAGTAAGTGTACATTACTGTAAGCCTGTATTACAGCAGTAAAACTCCACTAGTCAGTATTTTTATTGCAGTTGTATCAAATGACTACATGTAATGTTAAAGAGGTCGCTCGCAGTCATGAACCTTTATCCCACAGCTGTATTGAGCATTATTTACAGTAACCTAGCTCATTAAATTCTATATATTTATGGTTTTTAGTCACACAAATATAATTATGGTTTGGTTTTACTGCTCTCATCTGTTAATAAAGCAGCAGCAGCAGTTTTTTCAGCCAGAATACTCAATTTAGAACCATATTCGATACCATACTCGATTTACAACTGTATCCTACCAGCGTAGAATTCATTGTTGTAAGGAGTGAGCTTGTAGAGGCCGAATTACAGCTAAAAAGAGAAAAAATACTGGACAGTCATTGACATGTTTACCAGAAACATGACATCGGACTACAAAACTTCACTCAGTAGACTGCAGATCTTTAATATGTGTGTCTCACTCTTCTCACCCAAACAAAGATTTCAATCAAACTCAATTCTCTCTCAAATCTCCCTTACAGTGAAAAGGGCGGCCAAGATAACAATAGGGCCAAACTTTATTTAGATCATAACACATTGGGTATGGACTAACTGTAATCTTTAGATGCTCCGGTTGAAAATGAGACTTGACTTTTTCTGTAGATTTCAGTTTCTGAGCCTCACACATGGCCCAAAGTCTGGCCTGCAACAAACGGGCTTATTTTTAGCCAAGCCTATTCCCCGTAATCCCTTTAGCTGTTGTTAATCAATCTAAATCGATTTTTTCAAAAATTGTAAATCACTGACCAACAACAGATCCTTACACATACAGTGATACATGAGCTCAACAAATGTTAGGATACTAGATCCAGTAAGACACACACACACACACACACACACACACACACACACACACACACACACACACACACACACACACACACACACACACACACACACACACACACACACACACACACACACACACACACACACACACACACACACACACACACACACACACACACACACACACACACAATCAGATACACTGTCTCCCCACAGGCTTATCTGCCCGATGTGTAGAGCAACTATTTGCTAACATGCTAGCCATAACAACTTAATAAGGTATAGTCTAGAAGTGGTGACTGCCTGTCCGCTTGTTTGACATTTAGCTAAATAAGCGAATTCCCCTGCTTGCTGAGAGTAAGATAAGAAGAGTTACATTACCCGCCGAAAAGCTGTCTGTTGAATATGAAGCTAGTGTGTAAAGTTTGAAAAAGGCGGAGGGAGATGACTGTCTGTCTCTCATCATTTTCCTCTACACCAATATGGTCACTATCAGTGTTATGTAACCAATCATAGGAGCCCACCACAGCATGACGTGAGCGGTGTGTGTGAGGCCAAGTGAGCGCATCACTGTTTCCCTTTGGACAGAACGACAGCAGCAGCAGATGATTGCAGTGAAATGCTCTCAGACACGTCGGACGCACATTGCACACTTGTTCTGTTGCTATTGTAAACAGAAACAAGCCTCAATGGGATTTTTTTCCATCACTCACTCAGCAAAAAACATGTATTCTCAGTCGCCCTCTCAATCACACACAAACACACACTGTCATTTAAATAGGCCAACACGCAGTCATGATTTTTGCTGAAGAGCTGCGAGGGTAACCGTGTGTGTTGGAGCTCTGTGGTGAGCTTCAGCAGGTTTTCATTTGCCAGCTCTCTGGCTGCCGCTGCTCGGCCTTATTGAAAACATCCCATGGAATTTCCTGACGCTGCCTAAGCCTAGACACCCCTCCTCACACACACACACACACACACACACACACACACACACACACACACACACACACACACACACACACACACACACACACACACACACACACACACACACACACACACACACACACACACACACACACACACACACACACACACACACACACACACACACACACACACACACACACACACACGATCTGCCGAGATATTTATCGCCAAAAAGGGTAGTTACTGTCAAAAAGTACACATGTAGCATTGTTTGTTTTGAAATGAGATCCAGTTGATGAAAGGTGATTGTGTGCATATGATCTGCTACACAGACCATAATAGTCCATTGTGCAGAGCAGAGCGGGCCCATGTGTTTTGCAGTCGTTTGTGGTGTTGAAGTGATGACTGAGGGAGAGAGCCGTCACTTTGTCTCCGTGGCTCTTCCTCTAGCAGCAGATATGCTTCTCTCAGCCCTTTTCCTACAGCCTGCTCTCCAAGCTTTAATTCTGTCTCTGTCTGTCTGTCTCTATCTCTCTCTCTGTCTGTCTGTCTGTCTGTCTGTCTGTCTCTCTGTCTGTCTGTCTCTGTCTGTGTCTCTCTCTGTCTGTCTGTCTGTCTGTCTGTCTGTCTGTCTCTCTCTCTCTGTCTGTCTGTCTGTCTGTCTCTATCTGTCTGTCTGTCTGTCTGTCTGTCTCTGTCTGTCTGTCTGTCTGTCTGTCTCTATCTGTCTGTCTGTCTGTCTCTCTGTCTGTCTCTGTCTGTGTCTCTCTCTGTCTGTCTGTCTGTCTGTCTGTCTGTCTGTCTGTCTGTCTGTCTGTCTGTCTGTCTGTCTGTCTGTCTGTCTGTCTGTCTGTCTGTCTCTCTCTCTCTGTCTGTCTGTCTGTCTGTCTCTATCTGTCTGTCTCTATCTCTGTATGTCTCCCTCTCTCTGTCTGTCTGTCTGTCTGTCTGTCTGTCTCTGTCTCTGTCTGTCTGTCTGTCTGTCTCTATCTGTCTGTCTGTCTGTCTCTATGTCTGTCTGTCTCCCTCTCGATGTCTGTCTGTCTCTCTGTCTGTCTGTATCTGTCTGTCTGTCTCCCTCTCTATGTCTGTCTGTCTCTCTCTCTGTCTGTCTGTCTATCTATCTCTGTCTGTCTCTCGCTCTCTGTCTGTCTGTCTCTCTCTCTCTCTCTGCCTGTCTGTCTCTCTCTATAGAGGTTTCTCAATGCTCAAATTTCCCCTCCTCGACTCCTCGGTCCTCCGGTAGTGACCCGGAAATGAATTTCAGCGTGCCATTTTTGAAGGACATCTCATTTCTCTAATAATGAACTTCGAGGACCAAGCATCGAGCATCGAGGAGGCTCTCTGGAGGAGCTCTAACCGAGGAGACACTGATGGGTCCTCCACGGCTCCTCCACGGATGCATTTCCGGGAACGGTGGAGGTGTGACGCACGGCCGGACTTATCTCAGCCAATGACGGCTCTGCACGCATCCCTGGATATTATTTTAGTAACTGCTTTCATCGCAACGCGATGTTTACAGTGAGAACAGCTGTGAGGTCTGTGCAGACAGCAGAGCAGTGTGTATAATATATATCACTCAGTATAACAGGCCTACATTACTCTCTGTATTTGTATGCTGTAGTTTAGTAGATATCTACAAACAAAGACTCAATATTTTTCTAAGACCATTTAGTGCTTCACATAATAAAATACACAACGGCTGTAGCCTGATTATGCTTTAGGAGCTGTAGGTGTGTGTGGTACAGTGTGTAGGTGTGTGTGTGTGTGTGTGTGTGTGTGTGTGTGTGTGTGTGTGTGTGTGTGTGTGTGTGTGTGTGTGTGTGTGTGTGTGTGTGTGTGTGTGTGTGTGTGGTACAGTGTGTAGGTGTGTGTGTGTGTGTGTGTGTGTGTGTGTGTGTGTGTGTGTGTGTGTGTGTGTGTGTGTGTGTGTGGTACAGTGTGTAGGTGTGTGTGTGTGTGTGTGTGTGTGTGTGTGTGTGTGTGTGTGTGTGTGTGGGTACAGTGTGTGTGTGTGTGTGTGGTACAGTGTGTAGGTGTGTGTGGTACAGTGTGTAGGTGTGTGTGGTACAGTGTGTAGGTGTGTGTTGTACAGTGCGTAGATGTGGCGGACAGACGGGTCTCAGTTGGTTTGGTGTCCTATGCTTACTTTCAATACTTGTACAACTTTTGGCCCGTAATTTCAATTCCCCATTTCAGCGACCAGAGAGAGAGGGGGGGGGGGGGGGGGGGGGGGGTGGGGGGGATATATCCAGTCTCTGATTGTGTTACGTTATTATGAGAGTGCTCTGCTCTCATACTTGTTTGATTCTGAAATTGTATATATTTATATAAATATATGTGTGTGTGTATATGTCCACATCTGTAGCCTGTTATTGTCTCATTATAGCTACCGCACTGTCAAGGAATTAAAAGTAAATATATATAAGTCGTCATGAACACATCTGTCCATCAGACAGAGGGCTGCTGTGCCTCCTGTCATCATTAATGGACGTCTCTTTAAAATGACCGCTCAGAGGAGAGGAGTTCTCATTTCTCTAACCGCCTGCTGCTTCCACTCCTCTCTCCTCGGTTCCCCTCCTCAGTCCTCCGCTCGCATCTCCTGTGGGCGGCACCAAGTCTCGAGGAGAGGAGTCGAGGATAGGAGTCGAGGAGGGGAAATTTGAGTATTGAGAAACCTCTTATATGTCTGTCTCTCTTTCTCGCTCTCTGTGTCTGTCTGTCTGTCTCTCTCTGTCTGTCTGTCTCTATCCGTCTGTCTCTTTCTGTCTGTCTCTGTCTGTCTCTCTCTCTGTCTGTCTCTCTCTCTCTCTCTTTGTCTCCGTCTGTCTCTCTCTATCTGTCTGTCTGTAGCTGCTATCTCATGGTCTTTCCTTTCCAGCTGCTGCTGCTGTCTCGTCTTTATTAAACTGACGCCACCCCTCACTCCTGTCTAGCTCTGTCTCTTCTTCACGCTGTCTTCTCCTCTGCATCATGCAGGAACATTTGATTAAGTAATTGGGATGGCATGCATGTGCGTCAAGTGATGTCTAATGCTCTGGAGAGAAGACTATTGGTGCTTTCTTACTAACAGAATGAACTTAACATACTCTTACTTTTAATTTCAATGATAGTGCAGTCTGGCCTAGAAGTTTGGACATGACAATTGTGCACAAACGTTAAAAGTTATCCTTTGTATACCAACAACAACAAAAAAGGTATGTCCACTGTCTTGGAAAGACAAAACTATTTGTTTTATTGTGCATATGTATTTGGAAATGTAATCACGGGAAAAAAGCAAAGACTACAAGTATGGCTCATTATATTTCCTCCAAACCTAATCTGCTATCTCTGAAATGCCTTATGCAGTACATATGCATCCAATTACACACTTGAGTTGTGGATATAATGATAGTTTTACACTAAATTATAAAAACAGCAAAAGAAAAAAAAAAGACTTGAATAGATTTGTTTCAATTATTTGTTTTTGTATACATTATTGTAATTAAAGTGCTATGCAGAAGTGTTTTTAGTATGTTACCCTATTTATGTATGAGTTTGATGGATACATGAGATGTTCTCTTTAAGATAAACAGAAGTTCTTTTAAAACGGTAGAGATTTCTGATCTTTCCCACATCTTTCTACTGTATGTAAATATTTACAGTATATTTAAATAAACCCAATGTGTTTCTGCCCCATACTGTATGAGCAAGGCTGACTTGAGATGTAAGCACACACTGTGCAGAATTAGCTCTATTGTAGTACCATGTAAGGTGGTCTTGTAAATGTTCAGGAATGTAACTGCGAGTTTGCGTGAAAACGTCTTATGGTAACGCTGAGCTACACTGCTTGGATTCCTCTAATGAAATCAACACAGCTCATTAGCTTGTTCACAGATGACACACTTCATTAGCAACTGAGAGAACATCCCATTGCCTTTTTAGAGCCAACCAGCTTAATGCTACATTTCATAAACACGTGGATGCTTCAGTCCTGCTCGCTTTGATCTTTTGAGCATTAACATTGCCCTTCATGCACACAGCGAAAGCTTTGGACCAAAGAACAAAGCAAAACAAAGCTCCACTTCTTGGGACCTGTCGTGCTGCTGGTTTTCCTACATGGTAGTTAATTGCATTCACCTGTTGTTCCAGGTGTAAATCAGAGCCTGATTAAATGGTAACAATGAAAACCAGCCGGCGTTGTGTCCTGAGAAACAACTGATGTGAAACATACGTTGCTGTCGGCACAGACACTCACAAACACACACTCACGTCAGCAAGCTACATACAGTCACATGCCTACACACTTACTTTTATCTCTGAGCTCATGCCTGCAGGGCAGCACGTCTGTGTAATGTATGCCAGCAACACACACACACACACACACACACACACACACACACACACACACACACACACACACACACACACACACACACACACACACACACACACACACACACACACACACACACACACACACACACACACACACACACACACACACACACACACACACACACACACACACACACACACACACACACACACCTGCACTATTTTAAAACAGCAATAATTTGTACTTTTTAACGAAAGTAGATCTGTACTTGCTCACATAAAAACGGAATGTGCCTCCTTCTTAACTGCAACGTTAACTGAAGGGTGGAGGAGAGGAAATGAATCGACGGTGCAAGAATGAGATGAGAAAGATAAGGGCTGCCGTGAGCTCTGTGAGGATATCAATGCTTACATCGTGTGTGTGTGTGTGTGTGAGAGAGAGAGAGAGAGAGATTCTCAACTATAGACCAGCTGCATCTTATACGTTTATTGTCCCAGTACAGCAGGGAGAGATGGTAAAGACCCCAGCTGACAAACAGTGAAGACCATTTTTATTTTGCTTCACTCAGCTTAAAGGGGCCCTATTATACCCATAATGCTCAGGTCCATATTTTTATTTTGTGCCTCTCCTGTGACATGTCTCCATGCTTTAATATTCAAAAAGCGCTGAAGCCAGAGCCCAGTCTGCACTGATTGGTTATCTGGTCGGCTCTGTTGTGATTGGTCAACCGCTTAGAGATGTCCCGCCCCTTAGCCTCATCACGTACAATGTGTTGGAGCTCTCATATTTAAGTCACTATGTTACAGAAGTAAACAAAGGGGGGGGGGGGGGGGGATTTTAGCCTTTGCAGACAATTCACATTCAGACAACTAAATAACCCAATACACTAAAGAGAAAAGCACAATAGGGCTTTTAACTCCTTTCTCTTCTCCAATTTCTCTTTCCCTCTCGGCATCCTTCTGTTTTTTCCAGACCTTACCCACTTTCTTCCCTTTGTCTCTGCCCACCATGACGGTTTTCTGCAGAAGCAAGCTCACACAGTCTAAATATTTGAATGTGGGGAATCACTTTAAAGCTTCTAACATTGAGCCCGCCCTCCAGCCTTTCTGACATGGACCGGTGTCAGGCTCACCGCAGGCAGCAGTCGGACCCCCCTCTAACTCTCTTGATCTCCGTATTTGACCAGAACATCGAGCGTAACTTGGACATGAACCGCCCAATGAAAAGCCGTCACTCGTGACAGCTCAGTGTGGAGCAGGCAGACGGACAGATGTCGTACTGCATGCAAAGGAAGTGAAGTCATTATGGAGATGTGGAATGAGTTTGAGTTATGGAGAGGTGGAATTCACCGTCCTGCCTTGTTAAGATTTACACATCAAGTTAAAAAGACTCCGTTTTCAAGGCATGGGTTCAAGTATTTCTGAAGTGCCGTGGGTAGTTGCTTCTCAGCTGTTAATCCAAAGGCTGCTGTGTGATTTATAGAGGGATCCCAGTACTGTAAAACTAGAAAATGTGAACGCACAGCGAGGTGTGGGGATGCTGGGCCTATTAAAATCTCTGTTGCATTACTCATGTGTTGTTGAAGGAAAGAGTGGCGGTGCAACCCGGGATAAATCAGAGAGACTTTCAACACACAGGTAAACAACTACACGTGCTCCCGCTGTTAGAAGTAGACAACACAAGAACAGGAAACAAATTAAAAGGAGAGAACCTGTATAATGTAATGGAATCATAACAAATGAAGACACTCAGATACAAGACATGAGGAGCTAATCATTTATTTGATTTGATGAAAATGATGTTTCCTTTGCATCCACTGGATCTAAACCATGAGCTCTGTCTCACTCAGTTATTAATGCTACGAAAGTTAAGCTTTTGTTCTGTCATTACACATGTAGTTACGATCATAACAAAGCCATTCAGCATTTACATTTTTGGTATTTTCCTTTTTCAATTCGTTTTTTATTTGGTGCATAAGTACAAAAAGTAGGATTCTTATTTCTAGCCGGCAACCCGGTATGATCTTAAGAGAATTCAACTCACAAAGTGTATTCATTTAATGACAAGGCCCCTTGCCTTACAATTTAGCGGACAAACCCATTGTCAATTATTATCTATTCCTTACAGTTTTTGGAAAAAGCCAGTGAAAATTATATCACCCTACAAACTATTGAAAAACATTTTTAGAGCCTCGTGCATACCGTTTCAAAGTTGGAGGATTGCAAATCAGTCCTGCAATGATGAAATACTTTGCTGTGCGATGATTGGACAATCCCTATTTGGGGTTGAGGTTAAGCAAACAGTCACTTAAACAATCACGAAAGGTTTCTAAGTGACGTGGTAGGCAGCGTTCTCCATCACTGCCACTAAATGAGGCAACATTTTATGAAATAACTCCAATAAAGTTCATGCCATGCAAAGGAGCATTACATCTGCTCTGGTCCAACACCTGATATGTTATATTACATTCCATATCGCTCCTCCATCTGAGTACACTTCAATACCATAGACCAAGCCAATGGGAGCCATTTTAAATATCTTGCCCAATGACATTTTGATTGCTTGAGATCAAAACAATGACCCTCCAATTGGTAGAAGCCCATTTCCCCCCTGAGCCATATCCGCCCTGATAGTTTTTCCTTTAATTTTTCAATCATTTGACACATAAACACACAAACACATGGGGATGAGAGGAATGTTCCACATCACCTCAGCCTGCCCAAACATTTTCAAACAAATGTGAAGAGGAACCCTCCCATCGTAAACCGTGAAGTAGATTTTATTTTCCCTCTCTATTCTTCTTCACTGTTCTCTCTTTCATATTTTGCTCGAATGACCTGAAGGCTACCGTTTGTGTTTTCTTGGACTGTAAAGTAACAGTTCCCAGCATGCAGTCTGACTCAGGTGGAAGACGTGCGTCAGTGCAATCCTTCTCGCCCACTGATAAAATGTTTCTCTATCTATCAATCCTCCCTCCACTCCTCTGTTCACTCCCTCAAGCCTACATATCCATGCTGTTTCTACTCTCCTCCCTTAAGTTGTATCTCTTTTTTCTTAACGTTTGTGCTCTGATTGCAATTGTCCTATGAGGTGGTCTGCTCTCAAGACATGTGGGATGTTTTCAAAACACAAGCACGCATCAGCTGACCCATTGTTTACCCAGTGTAATTGCGACCACATTTGTTTTTGCGAGAAAAAAAAAAACATAATTCTCTTCCTGTGAGCCTCAGTTCTTGGACCAACCAGAGAGATATGAAACAACTTCGCCCCATGCAACAAATTCATACACAAACTTGCATGGAAAATTAGATGAGGGGGAAAAACTGAGGGACAGAAAGTAAAACAAATAGAGGATAGAAGGCAGAGCCGCAACAAGAGAAGCACAGACGCTTTAAAAAGACATGATTAAGTGTGGAAAGCCAGACAGCTAAAGAGATAGTCCTGAGACAAGAGGTGGCTTCAGTAAACACAGACAGACGAGAGGAGAAGTGGAGTGCATTGAGTCGCTACTGTAAGTGGAAATCAGGATGGAAAGGTTATTAAACAGAGGAGTAACCGGGTCATTAACTCTGCTCTCAGGAGCCGTGGGAGGGGAAACACCCTGCAAGGTACTGTAGAGCACACACTGCAAAAAGTTACCTAAAAAAAGGAATCTCTCTTAGCTAAGAAAATATTTTATTCATATCTGCTTCATTAGAGAGATGACAGCCGCGGGTTGGATGATATGTGAAAGTGGTTGAAAGTGGTTTTAAGCCACATTACCGCAAGTGACGCTGATTCTGTCTTCAACTCAGCCACAGATACTCTGCAGACTGTTTTTACACCAGGATCAAGAGAAAGCCGGGTCCCACTTCCACACTACGAATGAATGTTAAGCTATTATACCTGAAAAACCTGTAATGTACTTTCAGGATTCTTACTATTTTGAGTTTGTATCTTCATTGTTGAGTCTACTTACAGTAAGTTGTAATATACCCAAAAACTCAAACCGTTGAATTGTTGGTACATCGTTGATGCACTGAACTACAGTCAGTGAGCACACTTTGACATCGGAGCAGTGTGGTTAGGGTTAGGCAAGAGACTCCTTGGTTAAGGTTAGGAAGTAAGTCAACACTTCCTGTCTCACTTTTCCACTATTTAACCAAGACCACGATGTTTCCCTAACCAAGAGCTCTGAGTGAGTGCCTGAACATTACCATAAAAACATTCATCCTGGAAATAGAGGAACTGCTCACAGCTGCAGAACATCACAACTATGTGCTAATGGCGATGCCGCATAAGGAAGCAATAGGTATTACATCCTTGAAATAATATAGGGTCTTCTCTGTGTTAACTTTAATTGGATGAGGACTTCCAAAGTCATGTTTTCAATTGTGTTTAAGTCTGTTATTGAAAACCAACAGTATGTCGATGGTCTTGTCTACCCTTTTGTTTTTGTCTTTCTTTCAATATAATTTTTTGTTAATACATTCCTGTAGAAAACACTTGATGTTTACACCACAAAATATCAAATCAACTTATTTGTGAAAAATGTCATATATACACTCACAGTGATCGCTCATCAAAAAAGGCCACTCATGGAGGTTAGCAGTCAGAGTTCCCAACGCGTGTTGTGGTGAAGGATGAGGTCCACCATGACGTCATTTGTATTGCTTTATTTCTTTCTCTAAGGTTAAAATGTTCTTTTACGACTCACCTAGGCCTATCTAAAATCTTGGTTAAAACATAACGATCACGCACACGCTCAGACACAAACAATCACGGTTGAAAAACGTGTGGCTTCCTAACCTCTCATCCCAGCTGATCACCTGTGCCCACATATATAGGTTAATTACCTCCCGTGCTCCCAGGTGCGCAGATTAGATGATGACGCGTTCACACACACATAAACAAACCCCGTGCACAACCCAAAGCCAATTGGCTCCAACATACAGTAATTACACGCTGCTGTCATCGACTGTTTGCGTTAGCTATGAAAAGTAATGCACTCAAATTAGTGTATGTCACACATAATCAATTATTTTGTATTCCACATATTTGTGAACCAGCAAGTTTTGTCAAATACTTTCTGTACTTAAGTGACAACACATTTTAACACAGATGTTGACTTAGTTTAATAATGAATTCACTTTGCCACATCCGCAGTTATTTTTATCCAAACCAACTCGTTTCCTTGCCTTATCCTAACCAAGTGTGAAGACGTTTTTTAATTATCACAATGCATGCAACCAGCCATGGACACATGTTGCTGGATATTTACAGGAGACTACGGATAGAAAAAGCTTTTGGAAGATGTCGTAAGAAGCATTGTACGAGGATACTTTGCTCTGTACTATATACCTCCCACACTCAGCAGCAGCATGTTTTGTAGTGTACTAGCAGTGCAGTCAGCAGGGGAGCGATTAGCAGTCAGCGGAGCGCTCATTACGTCGTGGATAGAGCAGCTGATTGTTGGGCCTGCCCTCTGCTTCAGAAGCACCACACTGTTTACCGTCTGGATACACCGAAAACAAACACACCAGCCCAGCCTCCCACACACACTCCACCCCACTCACAGTCAAGTGTACGGAAAAAGCTATTATCTGTACCAGTCACTCAGCCACACACAGGGATGAACCACGAAAGCACACAAACAAACAAAAACACATGTTGTCAGATGAAAAGCTGCTGAATAAGCTTTTTCCATAAGGCATAATTTGGAGGAAAAAAAACATTTGTTTGTTGGACAAATTGTCCCAAATCAAGAGGAACCGTCCAATCCTTCAATTTAATTTCAAACATCAAGTTACCAAAGTTTGTGGTTTCACCCTGAAATGTGTGTGTGTGAGAGGGGGGGGGGGGGCATGTGTGCATAAGTGTATGTTTGTAGTTTATTCTTGTCTGTGTTTAGCCCTCCGTTGCAGACATAAGTGTTTGATTAGCTGGCCTGTGTGTGTGTGTGTGTGTGTGTGTGTGTGTGTGTGTGTATGTGTATGTGTATGTGTATGTGTATGTGTGTGTGTGTGTGTGTGTGTGTGTGTGTGTGTGTGTGTGTGTGTGTGTGTGTGTGTGTGTGTGTGTGAGTGTGTGTGTGTGTGTGTGTGTGTGTGTGTGGGTGTGTGTGTGTCTAGTAAGTTGTTTAAGGACTAGGTGCATGTTTACAGCATCCTGAGAACAACAAATACTAAAAAGGGATCCTGAGCAGATTAAATGCTTTAAGAACGTCAGATTTACAACAGGTGCGTCCGAGAAATGAAAAACATGTGGTCGTCTGCAGGCACTGAAGGAAAACTACAATTCCATCATGCAAACAAACACACACTGCTCTGTCTGAGTGTGTTATGCAAAACAGCCGAGTGGAGGAAGTGGAGTCAGCACATGAAACATGCAGCCTGAACTCGCACCGGCCGAACACTCAGGAGGGGCTCGCTCTGCCCCCGGCTGCAGGAGTTAATGAAATAGCTGCTTGACACAGATATGAGGAGGTTGAATCTGTCAGCATGCGGTCACTGAAAGAGCTGAGTCTGGCCCCCACATTAGGAGAAAGGGAGGAAAGAAAACAGAGAAGAATGTAAGAGAGGAATTGGTAGTATTAAAAGGTATTAAGTGGTACTTTTTGAGTTTGTACATTTAGGAAGGGATTTGGATTATATGACTGTGCTTCAGTTATAAAGGCTTCTTACTGTTTATACTATTATATTTTAACATAAACCATCCGTGGAGGACATTGTTTGCAGTTCTTCCATAAGCATGGCATCAAAAACAAGCTACCATTACTTTGCCAAATATGCTATTTGTTAGCAGAGTTGCTAAAGGGGGTGCGTTCAAATGATATGGTAAAATGGCTCTGCGCTGACGTTGCTGTTTTGTTTCTATGGAGACTGGTAACGCTGACTAGGCAGAAGCCTCACTCGGCCTTTGCACTGCTCGAAAAGCACTACATATTTCAACTCATTTACCGCTGACCTCAATGAGCAACCAATCAGATAACAGCAGAATGAAACAGTGCAAGCTAGTAGCGGAGGTAAACGTAGAAACGCGGTAAGCAATAAGTAAATCGTGAATCTGCATTTACATATTTTCAAATGTTTGGCAATTTCAAAAATAAAGAAACGCTTCAATTTGCATGATTTTTCGAAACAATTAAACCCCAATTCTTGAAATAACGGTGTGTGGTGTGTGTGTGGGATCACTGTACAGCGGTACCTAAATCTATTTGGTATTAGAAAAAAATAATACAAAAACATCATTATCATTTAGAATCTTGATTCTCAGCTGAATAGTTTTTCCCCTAACCCTATATTTCAGTTCAAGCACCCAGTCCTCACTTCTGCACTTGTTATAAAGTCTGCATAGGTATGACAAAGCAAGAACACACACACACACACACACACACACACACACACACACACACACACACACACACACACACACACACACACACACACACACACACACACACACACACACACACACACACACACACACACACACACACACACACACACACACACACACACACACACACACACACACACACACACACACACACACACACACACACACCTTCACCCAGACAAAAGCTCACCCCCCCCCCCCCCCCCCCCTCGGTGTAATCCCATGTGATCTCGCCGACACTCTGTTGTTAGAAGCCTCCTCTCTCTCCGCAGCCTCTCCCAGTGCTGCCTTTGAACTCGGCTGCCAAGAAAGTGTAACACCGCGTGCCTCTTTCTCTGACTCTCAGGAATGATCAGGAACATTATAATGATACAATTGGCGGGGGGTGAGGAGCTGAGTGGGAGCAGAAGGCCCTGACACAAAGAGAGTAAGAGGCTCCGATATTGTCAACGTGTTGTTAATAAACTGCGGCAGAGAAACGAGGTGTGTGTGTGAATTCCTGGAAGTTTTGAATGTGCACAAATATGAATTCTTCTGTAAAGGTGTGTGTGTGTGTGTGTGTGTGTGTGTGTGTGTGTGTGTGTGTGTGTGTGTGTGTGTGTGTGTGTGTGTGTGTGTGTGTGTGTGTGTGTGTGTGTGTGTGTGTGTGTGTGTGTGTGTGTGTGGTGGAGGTGATGTCAGGCTACGTTACAACTTATTGCTGAGTTGAGTGACATGCAGGATTATCGGCTGGGAGAAATAAAAAAAAAGAAACTTTTATCAGCGTGGGGCCGGGCTCGCATGTTTGATGTTGGTCTGATGACTCATATACAAGGTGGAGGACAGAGGTTGAGTGCTGACAGTGCGGGGTCATTAGAGAGCTACAAGCTTTCATCTCACAGATAGTTCACAATCATAGAGCAGGATAACTGGTATAATATGTAAATATCGGACGAATAAATTAGGGCTGAGAGGTATGAAGAAAATCATATATCACAATATATTTGAACAAATACCTCAAAATGTATATCATGACGATATATGCCGTTGAGGCTTTAAGCAATTTCATACATTAGCATTTTGATAAATAACCACCAATAATGTATATATAATGACTAAGATCATGATGTTCCTGTACTAAAGCAATATCTAGTGTTACATCATGATATCAATACAGTATAGATGAATTGCCTAGCCCTTAGATTTGTTGTTTTGGTGGGGGAGGTTTACTCAATATTAGATGTTGATTATGCACGCAATTTTAAGCTGTTGTGAGCATCAAAACTTTTTTTCCAGGTTATATGTATTCTTACAGACAACATGCATGCTCAGCAAACAAACAGGCTTCAATTGCCTTACTTCACTTATATCTGAATTTTTTTGTCTTTTTGACTACTAGGTCACTTCCTGGGGAACCACAGCGTGCTGGAGCTCCTGCGGCAGGAGGGCTACGAGATCGTCCACGTGCATCCTGATCACCTAGAGCCAGACACAGGGTGAGTCAGCAGGGAAGAGCTAAACTAATGACAGAGCATGTCATTTGATTAAATAGCTGTGGTTACAAAGAAAGAAAGAAAGTCTGCTTTATAAAGTCAGGAAAAAAATGATAAATGCTTGGCTTACTAATTAAACACACCTGATGCAAAACCAACAGGGATTGTTTGACAATACTGAATCTGATAAGGTTTTAAATGTTGCAATCAGTCACGTTTCACTTTGATTGTGAAAAGATAGAGACAAAAGCAGGAAGGATTTTGCACTACCATCACACCAATAATGCAATATGGATTGTGAATCAGAGCATTTGTGCACTCTTAGTTGTTGGCAGGGGCGTGCAGATATATGTGGACATCCATCAACTCAGCCAGTCCACATCCGTCTAGTTCTCTGTGGAATCGAGCTATTTAACCTCGGTAGATTTATTGAAGTGAAGCGCAGACCAGTGCTCTGTAACATATAAAGCTAAGCGACGCAGGAATCCTTTGATACTTCCTCAACTCCCTCCCCTGTCTCCCGCCTGCCAGAGGGCGAGCTGCCAGGGGTGGTTCTGTCTGTTCTCAGCAGCCACTGGTACCAGGGTCAACACAAACACACACTTAAGCATGTAAGTGTGTGTTTGGAGGGTGAGTTTGGAGGAATGCATGGTGCCAAGGAGGGTTTAACACACACTCAAACTAGCACGGGAGTCACGTAACATTTTTGCACAAAAACCCTTCCACAAACGCTCTTAATATCTCACTCTGTGTGTGTGTGTGTGTGTGTGTGTGTGTGTGTGTGTGTGTGTGTGTGTGTGTGTGTGTGTTCCCATTCCTTGGCAAAGAGCAGCTCCACTCTTACGAGGTTTATCCATGGGCCCATAAAATAGCAGCAAAAGCCACTTGAATCAGGGTGAAATTGGAAACAACAAGGGGCGCCCTCTTAAAAACAGTAAATACATCCCCACACATCCAGCCAGCTGTGATTTCACCCTGCGCAGCTGTAAGCGCAACTCCTCTATCTCCCACCGCTCCGTTTTAGCCGGCGGTTTGAAAGCTGACAAGTGGACTGACTTACTGTGGTCGCAAAACACTCACACACAACCACACTGTGCACGGACACTTTTAGCTTCCTGATACAAGGGTGACATGACAGACCAGGAGCAACACCACAGGGCGAGAGGTGTTTGGGGAAGACTCAGACTTTGAGTGTGTCGGACCGATAGGCAGGGAGGTTTGAAAGAGCGGTCGTACGACTGACAGGCGGAGAAGAGTGGAGGTGGGTTTGGCTCCACAGAAGCTTGACCGCAGGCCTGCAGCTATCATCACCCCGACCGAGGGGGGGTTCATGTCTGTGGAAGTAGAAGTGCAGGCTTTGAATTTATGTTGACCCAGAAGGGACAAAGTGAGAAATTATGAGAGAGCCGAGGAGATCTTGAGTTAGATCCATCCTGCAATCCATCATATTAAGTAGTATCAAAGTTGGACACGAGAATAAGAGGATCATTGACTACTTGTTTTAGACTATTTGTTTCCCTTATAGTCGACGTGCCAGCAGTGTGAACCTGGAAATGTGGATGACTCCAAAGTTTTTTGTTAAAATGTATAGTACGTAAAAAAGTCTTGGTGTGGTTTTTGAGGTATATTGAGGATGTGTAATCCATTTCTGACATTTTTAGGATAAGAAATTGCAGTTTTGAGTCGCCTTAAACTTTAAGATTGACCAAAAATGCAACATAATGAGCCCACCAGGAGTACACATACTGTATGGCCACTTTCTGGTCCAAACTGAAAAATGTCAGAAATCGATTCAACGTCCTCAATTACCTCCAAATCCACTCCAAGATTGTCGAAATCGGCCATGCCAATTTGTAACTAAAAATACAACTTATGCTAATTGTGCAAATTGAAAAACATAAGCAAGTTAGCATCCGGCAGTTTCTATGAGCTTGGGATCTATTCTATACATTTCTAACATAAAACTTTGGGGTACTCAACATTTCCGGGTGCACGAGTACGTTTTTATGATGAGTTCAGGCTCTTTTTGTTGACCTACCTTGAATCACAAAGTCATATGCGAGCCACATTGACAGGAAAAGAACAGGATAGGAGAAAGTATGAGTAACTGGAGGACAGAGGAGCGTGGCAAAAGTTTTTGAGGAGAGGCCGGGGATTCTGGGTGGTCTGCTCCGGGCAGATGTCAGTTTTAAAGCAACGGTCAAAGGAGTTACAACTTCCTCTAATGTTGGCTGCAGGGGATTTCTGCCACTCAGGGGGAGGGTTTATAGGGCAAGGCGTCCTATGGGGTACTTGTGTCCTTGATTGAAGTCAAGACATGTTAAGGGAAAAGCAATACTGGCCAGAAACCACAAACAATAACATTTAAAAAGTGAAACAGTTTCAATTACAGACTCACAAAATGTGATTTATCCTCTGTAAGTCAAAGGTTTCAGTGATACATTTGATATACCTCGTTTTCATTTGGGCTTTTCTGAGTATAAAGTGAATCAATACATGCGACATAAGAATTCATAAAACTCTTTCATTCTTTGAAGTTTGACCGCTCACATATATGTAAGACGTTGTTCATCTATTTATTTAACATATCCACTTATTTGTATATTATTACAGTATTTAATTGATTCTACTGTTTTACTCTCAATTTACTTGCATCATTATGTCTCTGGCACTATTTTGTGTAAAGTATTGAATGGTGCAGAAATGACCAATTAACGTAATTAGAACGCATCCACCTTTACGTTAGTGTTAGTGACGGCATGCAGGTAGTTACGATGGAAAATCCACCCAAATGACCCCAGAAGTGTTTTTTGTTTTTTTTGCTAAACCTCTCTAACAAGTTCAAATGTAATTTGTTTTGCATCAATCTTGATACAGGGTACTTATTATATGTTATAGTTTGGATTCCTAAAGCTTTTACTCTACCATCCCATCATTCAAGGGTGGTTTTCCCTATAAGCCTTTTTTTTTTTTGGACGGACACAATAATTTACATTTTCTTACTATGTTCAATCTGAATTTACTTTAAAATAAAAAAAATCTATATTGATTCTGACTTTTCTACATCCAACTCACAGGTTTCTCATTACTTTGAGAAAACAGATTATTAATTTAGCCCTTTTAGAAGGGAAGATATAGTCATTTGTTCTGGGCATGTCATTTCCGAGCCTGAGGCCTGGAAAACAGGCTCAGGGCTTAACAGGTTAAAACCTAACACCAGCTTCTTACTTCTGGTTTCAGGTAAATATAAGGAGATTATACTGTTGAATAAAACTTGCAAGCATCCTAAACATGTGTTTGCTACAGAGCTTATTTTCTGCGTTAATCGATAATGCAATGGAAACAAATCCCATTGGCTTTTTGTCGAGGGAACCATGTGTGATGTTAACTTCTGGCTCAGCCTACAGAAAGGCCTCATCCCTGCACCACCATACACTCTATATTGGATGTTGTGTTGTTCAAGGAGCCTAGGACTTACGATTATCATTGTCAAAACTACACTCTGGCCCAAGGGTGTCCAAACTACAGCCCGGGGGCCAAATGCGACCCGTCTTATATTGTACTTCTTGAATATATAGGTAAAAATGTATTACACGGTAGTAATCATGTATTAATATCCCACTTTTCAAATAAATTCTGTCAATTAAAGCTGAGAAAATTTTCTAACAAATCTTAGTTAAAAAAAGGACTAATAACTTACATACAACATATTTCCCCTTATTATATATAAGCAATCTGAGGCTTCTGTTTTGAGGGAGGAGCTGCCAACAAAATAAAGTAGACCCCTAGAGAGCTGGGATGTATGCTGTTTTTTTCTTAAAGTTCCCATGTCATGCTTTTCTGGTTATTACCCGTCCCCTTGTGTGTTATGAAGCTTTTATTGCATGCAAACGGTCTGTAAAGTTACAAACCCTCAAAGTACACCCTGTAGTGAGTAAAACTCTAACACAGAAAAGACCTGTCTATGCTGCCCCAGAAAGCCTCGTTGGAGATTTTTCTTTTTCCATTTTTTTCTTCCTAAGTACAGTGACGTAACGAGTATAGTGACGTAACGAGTATAGTGACGTGACAGCTCCTCACGCACACTCACGGCTCCGCGGATTTCCGCACACACATACAGTGTGCTCAGGCAGAGTTCCGTGGTGTCTCGCAGACAGGAAGCAGCAACCAGGAAACGACACCAGTAACCCAGCTCACACTGTCCGCTTCTCGAGCCTCAAAGGGCGGAGCAGCGAGCCCCGCAACGTCCCGCCAACACGGCACCCAGACCCCACGCAGCATTCTCATCTGTTTGTCATTACTGGTGTCATTTCCTGGTTGCTAACAAACGCCATTGTAAAACATAATCACTGATGTTCCGCTGTAACGGTGGTGGACTCATCAGAACAGAGTGGGCGAGCTGACCAATCAGAGCACAGTGGGCTCACAGGGAGGGGGGGGGAGGGGCTCCAACAAGCCGTTTAGGACAGAGAGTGAATAATACACATACTATACAGAGATGCTGTATGAGAAACCAATGTGAGTTTGGAACATTGTAAATCTATTCTAGTAGATCTAAACAATGGAATTATGATCAGTAGAAAAGTCCATGTCATGGGACCTTAAAGGCATTATCAGGTATCAAGCATTATTTACTTACATTTGATTGATTTTGCTAACTTATAACTGAACCTATGAGGCAATATACCTCTAGTGAGTGGCCCAGCCCTTCGTATATTTTTCTGTATGTGGCCCTCTGTGAAAAAAGTTTGGACACCCCTGCTCTAGCCAATGTGAACATGACAGTAAAGCCTTTGAATCTTTCCTCCTCCAGGAGTAAACCAGCTGAAGACTCTGAAGGCACGGACCCCAGCACCACGTCTACCGACAGCTGGATGACCGGTTCCCCCGACACGGAGCTGGAGCTGGAGGAGCCGGAGGACATGCCGGGCCTCGGGGGGGAGGAGCTGCCTCACATCCTGCTTCCCGACAGCCTGAGCCAGCTGGAGGAGTTCGGACGACACAAACGGCCTCGCAAAACTCACAGAGGCCACGGGAGGCCCCGCCTCTTCAGTGACCTGTGGGTGCGCATCGGGGACAGGTGAGATATCAACGATCATCTATCGTGCTATTTTCTGTCTTTTTTCTTTTCTGTCTTAAGTATGATAAAGGTTGCCGTGTTGGAGAAGCTTTAGACTAGGTGTCATTGCCAACAGCCGCCCTGTAGATATTGTTCATTTGACAATAACACCTTTTGTGTCACATGATAATGAAAGGAAATGTATGTGATTGCTCAAAATGACACAATAAAAACAAAAAACATGAAGTAATAAATAAAAAGTGTATATGAATATATATATGAATATTGTGGCGGTTTTGGTGCAGTGGTTAGAGCGTTGGTCATCAGATCAAGGGGCGTTGATGAACTCCAGTTCGAATCCCGCCTCAGCCGCCACTGCGTCAGGCCGTTGTGTCCTTGGGCAAGACACTTTACCCCCATTTGCTCCTGTGGGTAATGTCCACAGACTCTTACATGTCTAATGTGTAATTGTAAAGCGCTTTGAGCACCTGTAAAAGCGCTCATAAAAAATGTAATGCATTATAATTATATTAATATTATACTATTATTATTATATTATTATATTATGACAAACGGCATAATACAATTTTATAAAAAGTAAGTTGGTTTTGTTGACCAAGTGAACTAAAATATGAAGTAAAACATTCTTATTATTGTTAAACTGAATTGGATATTCGAGGGAAAAAAGCGTCAAAATGTAAAATGTAAGAGCACTTGACTCGACATATCTGGCAACGCCTTTTTGTAAAAGATTCTGACCATAAGTTCAGCTATAAAGTATTCACATTGGAGAAAAACTAAAGCATTGTTTGCTTTAAAGATTTAAAATTGACATTATAAAAATGATATATTTTTGTTGATCGATCACCAAAGAAGCTAAACCCCTATTACCTTGTGTCCTCCTCCCTCCTGCAGCACCACTCCTCCCCCCAGTGTGAGGATAGTGAACGGCTATGTGACCGTGGAGCCTCCTCTCACCCACCAGGAGCAGCACAGGCGAACAGAGAGCTCCGTCACAGAGGAACACCCTGACCTTGACTCCTCCCCCTCCTCCTCTCCACCCCCCACCCCCCGCTCTGCTCAGTCAGCCTCCGTGCACAGCGCGCTCACACCATCGTGTCTTTTAGCCTGGCTGTTATCACACATACTGCTCACCTCCTGACCGAGGAGACAACACAGCGGTATCTAAACACACACACACACACACACTGCTGCCTTCTTCCATACCAGAGCAGTGGAATGTACCTGATAAACAAGGAATGAGCATGAGCAGGAAGAGAGATGGAGGAACAGTCCTGCTGTCGGCCTCCACCCACAGCGAGGGAACAGATACAGCCTGAAGAAGACTTTAGAACTTTACAAGTCTCCGAATGTGCAGAATAAGCTCTCAGCCAAGCAACTAATGGACTGTGTTGGAGTTTGCAAACCTCAAGAAAGTATTATGGTAGAATAACAAACACATAACACAATGAAAACATGTTTTAAGAAGTTGTGTGGTGGAACAGAGGGCTGGGTAATATATCAGTGTTGGGAAATGAGACTAGAAATCTTCTTAGATTTTGGATAACAGAATAAAAGTGTTATGTTTTCCTGGTTTTAAAAGCTGCATTACAGTAGGGGGGTGTGCTTTTCTGACTGCACCAGGTTATTTCAGCACGTCTTCCTACTTGGACATTAAATCCACAGTACTGATGATCATTTTTCCAAATGATCATTATGTACTATTTTGAGAAAGCATCAAGTTTCAACCCTAAAATAAAATCAGGATACCGATATCAAGATATTTGGTCATACATATTGGGATATGTGATTTGTCTTCATGTTGCCCAGCCCTGGTGGAACTTTCCACCTACTAACATCTGTAATACTGTATAGAATAAGACCAACTGTTTCTTAATATTGAGAGTAGGACGTACTAATAACAGTTTTTATAACTCTGTGGTAAACGAGTTGAATGCATAGAGTTAAACAGTACTGTGTAGGAGGTGGAGCGCTCAGTTGCCACTTTTTTTGTAAATTGTGCATTTTGTTCATAAAGAAATATTGTATATTTATTATTTCTGGAAGAAAAGAGTATATTTTCTTGCTTTTTTTGAAGATAAATGTAAAAATAAACTTTCAAAACTAATAATTGCTGAAAGATTTCTTTTTGATCCCGGTTGACGCATCATTTGGGTTTGACTTTCACGGCCAGACAATGGAGAAAAAACTGAATGAAATATAATGAACAGCCTCCTAAAGACAGCCAGCAATAAATACATTCATATTCCTATATGAATGTATTTATGTATTTATGTTATAAATCATATGTGAATGATTACATTGGCTATATTTAATAATCACAGTAAGATCAACTTGGATGAAGTTAGTGATTTATTTATTCCTTGATGTATTTATGATTAAGCACCATGCATACTATTCATGAACCCATTAATTAATGTGGTAACAATTAGGCTACATTTAGTGACGTGTGTATGTGACAAGTGGCAGATGACAAAGCTTAACCTGTGTCGTGCTTTCTTTAACACTTAACTTAGTGTATCGAAAAGAGTAAATTCCCATTACAGTATGTTGGTTAAAGAACCTCTGATTACAGTGTACACACACACATATTATACTGAACAAATTACTGAGCAGGGGGGAAAGAGACAACATGTGATCTCAGTCTGCCACCTGCTGGCCAAAAAGGGAAACACTTCACTTAAATAATCTACTACACATACAGAAACATATACAAAGGGCTGGGCCACTCTCTAGAGGCATATTAAGTTCAGTTAAAAGTTGCAAAAATCAAATCCAATGTAGGTTAACTATTCTTGATACTTGAAAACAGCCTCTATCACTGCCTATATCATAGCTCTCCATAAAGTTTCATTTATTTTGTTGGCAGCTCATTCCTCAAAACAGAAGCCTCAGATTGCTTACTATAAGAGGAAATAGGAAGGGTCTATTTCAAGCTTGTTATGAAAATAAGTTATTGGGCTTTTTTATTATCATTTTAGATTTGTTAGAACATGTTTTCAACTTGAATGGACAGAATTTATTTGAAAAGTGGGCTCATTAACACATGAATATTGTAATATATTTGAAGTTTTGAACATATATATTAAGAAGCACAATATAAGACAATCAGACGTTTATTATGCTTAAGTCATTATACTTTTTTAATTTGCTGAGCGCCGATTCAAAATGGTCCGTGGGCCGCATTTGGCCCCCGGGCCTTAGTTTGGACACCCCAGATCTACAAGTACTATAATTGCATTAGACAAGTGCCTATCAGAGTAATGCAACATAACACCAGAATCATCAAACCTCAGGAGGAGAAACAGGAAGGGGTTAGGAGTTAAACAAGGCACATGTAAAGAGGTCAGAGGTCATTTCAGGGGACTTGATGCTAAAAATGCAATAAAAAGTCTGAATCCTGTTTTTACTTGTCAAAAGGGAAACATTATAAACACATTGGCAGATCAGGATGTTTCTCACAATCTTATGAATGAATGTAATATAAGTGCCATTTCTGAAACAGTTCAAAGTTCAAACCAGGTTCACCTGAAGACGTAGATCATGGCAGGTAAAAAGCTTTTCCTCTGTAATCTTGATCTGTCTGCATAGGTAATAAAAGATGAATGATGATTAATGAAGGAGATGTGGTAAGATTGTAGGAATTCTCATGATGACATTTACCTCAATGTGATTTATACCGAAGCTTTTACATTATTCACCTGCATCGTTGGAAGCTGAGAGATCCTTAGGAGCCATATTTCAACTTAATAATAAATCAGGGAGTCATAGTATTTACCTCCTTGATTGCCAGACGCCTAATTCTTCTCTCCTGGAAGGAGCAAGCACCTCCCAATGTTACTAGATGGATAAGAGACACTATGCACTTCCTTACATTTGAGAAAATCCAGTACACTCTAAATGTAAGGCTCTGTGCAGAAGTTTACAAAGATGTGGACCCCCTTCCTAAATGATTACGATAGTTTACAGATCCCCCTTAACCAGGATGACTAGAGCAATAGTTTGTGCCAGCAGTTTTTTTTTTTAAACTGTTAAATATAACAAAAACTTTAAAATGTCACGTTATTTATGAGGACCAAATCCAAAATTGAAGGGCTGGTAAATAAATGAACTGTTGTTGAAATTGAAATATGATTCATGATATCAGAGGGGCTTCCATGTGTTGAATATGCATTCAAATATCAACATTATGACAACCAAGACTTCAAATTAAAAAATCAAAAACAAAAGATGTAGTTACAACGTGTTCCCAGTAGGTGGCGCCAGAGTCATATATTTAATTCAGCAACAGCACAAAGCTCGAGGCGGTCAGTGGAAATGTTAAAAGGCCTCAGAAAAGGGCCTGGAACTGAAGAGCTGCACACAGAAGGGCTTTGCTTTTGGGATACCACACTTTAATAGAGTTAATATAGAGACACACATATATTAATATAGACACATTTTCATCCAAAACAAATGTTTGATCATTTATCCAATGATTATTTCGATGTAGTCCTACATCTTGAATTAGCTAGTGAAGACTGGACTGACTTAACTGATAGAGTCCAAATAGTTCAGAGATAATGTTTAACTTTGTTTTGAAATCACGCCAAAAAAAAAATATAAAAGTAATTTCACAAATAGACTATCATTTTAAAATGTATGTATTTAATGTATAGATTTCTCAAAATAAACCACACGCGTGTTGCAATATATTATTATTATTGTTATTATGACAGTCACAAAATATCGAAGGAATAATAAAGGATTTTATTACTATTACATGTTATTATTATGGTAAATAATATATGATGCAATTCAGTTCAGTTATGTTATGGCTTATTGTGCCAGAGTAGTTTTTTATAGTTTATGTGTTCCTAAGTGCTTTTAATGAATCAAATAAAAAGTAAAAGACACATAACATTTCAAATACAGTCAATAGCATACATTTAAAAATAATTACTGATTTGATTGAGCACTTATTAGTCTGGCAAAATGTATTTAAGCCTAAAAAGTTAAAAGAAAAATGCATTGTAGATTTTTTTCCTTATGTCATTTGATTTGGTTATTTTATTGAACTAAATAGTTTCCAATATTAGTAAGTTTAATATTGATAAAGCTTTTAAATTGTTAAGACACTACCAAATCCTCTCAAGATGATTTAAATGAAATGCTTCTAGTCAATATGAATTGAACAGTATTTTCTGTCATTAGAGAGAAAGTACTGTTTCTACTTTAACCTTATTTAAAGAGAGCCTTCTCCTCGTCTTAAAAGGTTGAACAAAAGCAGTGAAGAGCAAGTTTCTTTTGAACAAACAGTTTTTTCGCCCCTTAAGCCAAGACAGGACAATATTTGCCTTAGCTAGAATACCATTTTCCCTGGACTTTGGGGTGTTGTTTGAAGAGGAGGGGGCCTGACAGGCACTCTGAGGGCTGACCCTCACTCTGCCGGGGACACGCCGCCAGCCGCATATAAATAAAAGATTACAGTGGAAAATCAATTTCAGAGCAAACTCATTAAAAATGCCCCTCGCCTTAACTGATTCCATTTCCTCCCGTTCAACCTGTTAACGCCTTGCTGTTCCTGAGCCGGACCACCACCACTGCTGCTTCATCCCCCCCCCTCCTCCTCCTCCATCCTCCCTTTGCCCTGTCGCTCTCCCCCGGTGGTAATTACTTGCACAAGTCGTTTTTTGCCCTTTGATTTGCACCGTTTCACAAATGAAGGTTAAGTTTGTTTAACCGTGCTGGATTTGCCAGTCATGTTAAAGCATATAATGTGGCAGGTCCTTGGTTTCTGCACACACCTCAGGCCTGCCTCCCCCCCCCTCATCTCCTTCCCTGTTGGCCAGGAGGAGGAGGGGGGGGGGGGGGGGGGGGCTCCAAGGTTAAGGCTTACTGGGCCTGAGGAAGCCTGCAGTGGATCAGGCTTCAGACCCATTGACTTAACTGAAAGGAGACCAGGAAGTTGTTAAAAATCACCTCTGCTAAAAGGATTAAGAATCAAACTGCTGTGTTTGTCCTGAGGGGATGTTAAGGTGCTCTCGGTAAGTCACTGAGAAGATAGAGAGGACGAAATGGGAGCGAGATAAGGGATCATTAGTGAACCTCCCTCCAAGGTCTCGGACCTACAGCAGAAGCTTTTGTCAAAATCTTCCTATACAATGTCTACGAAACACTGTGCACAGCTCATTGTTGAAACAGAAAGAAATGAACAATAGTGAAAGACACACAAAGTGTACAAGTGTTTTCCCATTTCAGCGCCTTCGCCTTGTCTCCGATCAATACCTCACAGAGAAGTCACCAGAGCCAAGGTGAACATCGATCTCAGGCAGCCGGAGCCGTTAAGAGCATTTTAAGTGTGTCGCTGGGATTGTTTAGCTGCAGCTCGCACACAAAGGAGAGCACACGGAGGAGTTTGTTATCACACTGCACAAAACACCACGAGACTTTCACATTCACAGCCAGGCATTGTCTCTCAGCTAATCAGAACTAGAGAGTGGTGCATTGAAGCAGTTTGGAAGTTAATGGCTTTTTGGTCTGAATTTAGGTTTGTCGTTAAAACAAGCTTCAGAGATTAACCCAGTTTATTCCACAACCTAAAAAAGCATCAATGCACACGTGAAGCCTAAAACAAGTTAATAAAGGAGAATACTAAACGTCGTCATGCCAAACCTTTGGCGGTGGTGACGTGAATTCATGCGAACGTGATGTTTATAGCCTAAAGTTAGCTATTAAGAAAAAGTAGGGTTAGTATGTGGAGTTTATCCTGTTGAACAAAACGTGTCAGTATCATAAACGTGAGCTTATTCTCTGCAATATTCCAAAATCTAATAGAAAAAGTCCCATTGGCTCTTTTGTCGAGGGAACCACCGGGTGCTGTGAAAGCCACGCAAAGGAGGAGCAGCTCTGTAGTTGTTGATGAAGGATGTTTACAAAAATATGTTTTACACTGGTAATTATGAGTTACCGGAAACGTCTGTCTACCGTAACCATGTCCTGTGTGGTGGAGGTTACCCCACATTTCACTGAGAGCTTTAAGTCTGTGTCTAGCCGAGGGCAGCCATAAAGCTTTGGGAAAACAAAAGTGTGTTTAGCTGCGCAGATAGCTCTTCTCCCTGTAGATAATCCTGCTGATAGTGTGAGGTGGAGCGGTGAGCTTCACTAACTCACAGCTCATCTGTGTTTGTGCTGGATGAGACATTATTGTTTCCCATTGTCCCAGTCTCTGAGCCCCACCATTGAGCTGTGGCCTTGTGCTGCTTTAACACCGGTCATGTGCAAGACGTCTAGTGAGCGTAAATCAAAACTCAGCTCATAATAAAGGGCTCATGGTATACTCTGTAGGTTTGTAGCCTGTTATTTATTAAATAAAACGTAATCAATTATACAATTGTATTTCTGTGAATTAATTGAATAAAACTGAATTTAATATTTTCCTAGGACAGTTGCCCACATAGCTACAGTCGAGCCTGATAAAGCTTCGAACTCGATGCCATTTAACGCCAATATTATCCAGAAACTATTGAAACACAAACAAGAGGCCATGCTGATGCATTTGGTGACTGTTTCTCTCTTCACAATGAACATGGCTAGTGTTGCTTATTCTGGAAATTAATCAGTCACTCACATGGTTCAGCTCTGGGTCATTGTCTTTGCATTGAAGCAATATATCAACCAATCCATCAGTACGGCTCTTTGATGTGTTGTGAGGAGACAACAGGAAATACGCATAAGCTTGTTAGGAAGTAAATTTGTTACTTTTTGAATATTTATAGTTCATTTTGATATTTAGGGCCACATTTTCGTCAAAGTGTCAAGAGGCGGAGGACCTATTGAACATGGTAAGATTATTGTAATAATTCTATTTAGTTTTTTAACACGTTATCGGGGTGCTTGCGATTTTCGAAAACTCAAAAGTTTGCACGTGAGTGGCGAGTGGCGAAAATGTAGTTTTGACAACGTGGTTGGGCTTGGATGTGGCAACTTGGTGAAACCATGCCCATGACACTTTACTAAGTAAACATTCACATATACATTTTTGTAGGCATATGTAGCATGCTAATGCGTACAGAAAGCCTCATGGAACAGTACTTTTGTAATGGGATTTTAATAATAAAAAAGATCATAATAATCTCAGCAAAGATTCAGAGTGAGTAAAAATCAATGTATGTACCTTCTTTACAATAACCATGCATCTTGTGTGGGAAATAAACGTGTTATGGTTGTATGGGAATAGTATATACAGTATGTAGATATATTGAACCACTGGTTTTCCATTTTAACATGCAGCCAGGGAAAATAGTTTGTTTTTGAGTGCAGAGGTAGAAGGAGTGAATGTGTACCAAGGAGATTAAAGTAGGTACAAAAGAGAGAGGAATACCTCGTGTGTATATGTGCGTGTGCGTCCTTGTGTGTGCATTGAAGGATGGTGGTGAGAGTGTTGTGTTTCACAGTTTTTTGCCATGATGCACTGCTTTATTATTCTGCACAAGGGGCACTTCACATGCGGAATGGGTTCTCTTTGATATCGACAGCAGCTTGAGGGAGAGAGTGCACTCAAAAACAGGCGCGGGCGAATTTATTCTGGGAAAAAAACAGATAGTTGTGTACTTCCCTGGCAGTGGTTGCCGCACATGCGAAGAACCAACCGCTTTGATGCTCCAGCGGTGACACTCCACACGCTAATGAAATATGGTAATTACAGCGGCATGAAAGCCCTCCTAGACAGAACTGGAGAAAGGGTATAAAAAACAACAAATATGACTTTATCCAAAGATACCCACTGTGATTAATTCTCCTTTTTATAAACATATATTTTATACCGTTCACTTGCGACAAAGCAGCGTGAGCCATCAGTTGACCCAGGAGCCGGCGAGGGGGGAAAGGTCTGCTGATTAAGAACTCTATTGTTCCCTTTCAATAGAAGACGCTGTCTGCAGGAGAGCACAGGATAGAGGGGTGTGGAAAAAGAAGACCTCCGAAGAGAGAGTGCTCTAACTTAGAGCCCTTTCTTTGCAGCAGCAGATCTTTTTTCCTGAAATTCACCCAAATCTAGACTGCAAAGCTGAGTCCACAGCACAAACACTTGGCTCTGTCGCACGCCACAGAAGTCCCATTTGTGGAAAAACTGGTAACTTGAAGAGTTTAAGAGGAATTCCTTAATGATTAATGTTTAAACAATGGACACTTGAGAAATGTGCTTACATTTTTAAGTCAAGCTCTAAGAGTGTCAGATATTACCCAGGGAAGGAAATCACCAGTCACAAGGGAAAGACTACAATTTGATATATCTTCAGTAACTTATTTCAAAAAAAGAAATGGTAAGACTGTCAGCGGGGCAGATTTTGATGATTGGCGGGAGGTTTGGTTTGAGATCAAATCAAATCAGGTTTTATTTATAAAGCACATTTTAAAACGATTTTTGATCGAGACCAAACATGCAAATAATAAATAACACATTACTACATTCGCAAAGAACAGAAGACAATAAATTATCACAACAAAATATAAAAATCCAACACAGGGAATTGTCCGTAGTCCTACTCTGCTCGAACTAGAATGCCAGGGAGAAGAAGTGAGTCTTTAGTTTTGTTTTAAAAACCCCTAGAGTCTGGGCCGACCTCATATGGAGGGGCAGATGATTGAGAGTTGGGCTTGATAGTGTTCTATCTGCAGATAAAGACATAAGGGGAACCTGGAGAAGAACCAGAGCTGGCACGGAGGAAGGATGTGAAACCCAATAGAAAATCTTATCAGTATAAAACACATCTTGTTGATATCGTCACTCGTATAAAAAAGAGTCAACCTTGAAGAATGAATACTAAAGCGAGATCATAATAAAACCATTTTGGTTGCCAAGTTACGTCAGACTGCAAAATCTGTTGTGATGGTTAAATACAGTAAGATATGCATTGCATCTACAGATAGGGGTCCTTTTGAAGCTGTAGTCCAAGTCCACAAAATATTTAATTTACAAAAAAAAGGTGAAATTGTACTTGCATACTTGGCACTTAAGAACAGGTGTCGTGACACAATGGCTTCTCACTGAGGAGGAGGACGGAGAGAGAAAGGAAGGGGGTGGAGGAGGCCGTGTGTTTGACCATCAGTGTTTGCTCTCAGTCAGACAGCCAAGCAGTCCCCCATCCTGTCACACACACACACACACACACTTTCGCCTCGCTGACCCACTCTCCCGAGGGATGGAGACCTCCACCTAGAGGTCAGGGAGAAGGTGGAGGTCAAATGGGCTGTGTATGTGTGCATGTGAGTCTAAATAGGGATGTGGGGGTCTGACCGGCTAACTGGGGCTAAAAGCTAAGTGAACAAACACACAGGGATGCGTGCGCGCACACACACACACACACACACACACACACACACACACACACACACACACACACACACACACACACACACACACACACACACACACACACACACACACACACACACACACACACACACACACACACACACACACACACACACACACACACACACACACACACGGTATGCATGCATGCACACTCTTTAAGGTCAGAGCACATGGTGAGAATGTTAAACGGCCAAGCTGGGGACATCAAATATTTTCCTACCCATCACTATCAGCAAACCACCTGCCTGAAATCTTCAAGTGTGTGTGTGTGTGTGTGTGTGTGTGTGTGTGTGTGTGTGTGTGTGTGTGTGTGTGTGTGTGTGTGTGTGTGTGTGTGTGTGTGTGTGTGTGTGCAGGAGAAGCTGCCCGAGAAACATATATAGGCTTAGCTGACTGCTGAGACAACTTGGCTTTATTAGAGCACACACAGATTCAGACAGACAGATAGGCAGGGTGTGTGTGGGCGCCAGCAGAGCAGACAGATGTAGTTTGGGGGGGCGGACTCAGAGAGGGAGATCCTTCCCCACCCTGTGTTTCTCTTATACCCTTCGCACTTTTTATCGCCTCTCCTCCAGGTGTATCCAGGTAACTCCAAGGCCAGGCCGCTCTTAAAACCCAAGACAGTCAAGGTAACGGGTAATTGCGGAATGGTACTCGTAAAACGGCCTGTTTGCCTTCAGATGAACTCCGCCCTGCTTGTTTTAGACACAAAAATGGAGAGTCACGAAGCTCAACATGGCGTGATATCGTGGTACAAGCTTCAGACTAACTACTTTTTTCCTGCTTTCACCTTCATACCAATCCTCCTCTACCGTCCAGCCTTCAACACAAGTTACTTTTTCTTTTTATTCCCTTCTCTGCTTCCCACTGTCTTTATCTCTCCCCCTCCGGCGCCCATATTTCTCTGACTTTATGAGTAACTCTGGCTCCCTCCCTCTTTTAATGTTTGATTCCAGGTGATAAGAGGAGGCTGAGCGATGAGTCGGACTGCGCCTGGTTAATGTGGTCAAAGGGCAGAGGCTGTGCTGGGGGAGTGGGGGGCCGGCTGCAGTCACTCAGCCCGAGACTGGGCCGCGCTGAGCTTTTTTGGGCCGTGAGCTGTGGATGGTGGCCCTCAGCCAATAGCTGCACACAAGCCAGGAAAACACACATGTTGAAGCAATTGTCCATATCTGCTGAGGAGTCATTATCTGACTATCAAGATATCGATCAAGAGTTTGTATATATCTACTGTCACATGTACTTACCCTCAGAACAGCGATAAGATTACTACGTCTCTTTGCACAAAGGCCGATAAACACATGTGCACACAACCGTATAGGCAGATGCACGAAAATAAGCCGGGTGTATATTTGTACACATAAATAAAAACATTGTATACAGGCGAGCACGTACAGGATGTGATGTTACATCACACACACACACACACACACACACACACACACACACACACACACACACACACACACACACACACACACACACACACACACACACACACACACACACACACACACACACACACACACACACACACACACACACACACACACACACACACACACACACACACACACACACACACACACACAGTCTTAGTCCATCTCCTCACTTTCAACAATCACTTGTTTGTTTCAGACCGCAAACAAACAACCCACTCCCGCACATAGTGGTCATTGACACGGACTTTCCTCTCCATTACTCTCCATCTTTCGCCCTCTTGTCCTCCCTAACCCCTCTCCCGCTCTCTGATTTTATTCCTCGCCCTGCTCCGACCATTATAAATTCATCGTATGCCGTCGTGGCTGATTGAAGTGATGGGCTGATTCCTCAGAGCTTCCTGCCTGATGGAGGGTGCTATAGCAAATAGCCCAATGGGTCTGTTTAGATAACACTGACCTCTCGCAAACCACCGCCACCTCTGTGAGTGAGCTTTGTGGGAGTCGTCCCCGAGAGGAAGCGTGATCCAGAAAGGGAAAAGGGACATTTTAAAAAAGAAGAAGAAAAAAAAGGAAAATTGATTTATCACAAAAAAACTGAGTAAAGGAAAGAGAGTGTTTTAGAGGGATGAAAAGAAAGTAAAAAAATATATGGATGGGGGGGAAAGGAGAGTAAAGGGGGGATTGGGGTGGGCCGTGATTTGAAGCGTATTGTAACTCTCACCTGCCCTCTCCATGAACAAAAGTGTTAGTCATCATCAGGGTGAATTGTGAGGCGAGACGAGAGGCCGCTTCGTTGGTCCCCCTGATCTGCATTCTGGCCATGGGGTTACCAGGGCAACGAGTACAGTACACGGCGGGGCGAGGAGGGTGAGGGGGGCATGGAGAGGGCACTCACCCTTTTCCTTGGAAATGGATATTCATGCCTTTGTTCGGCAGGGGTTACGATCATGTTGATTAGGGGGGGGGAAATAGTGTTTAAACGGCCCGCCCTCTCGGCTGGCTCCATGAAACGGGTAAATAATGGAAAGCAGGGTCGGAGGACATTTCAGTTTTCCTCACCTGCCACTGTAGCAGGTCCCTAAATATTTTTAACGGCCACTCAATTTTTCTCTGCCTATACTGAAATCTACGTAGAACCAGCGATTGAATGCAGTGAAGTATTTACTCAATACTTAAGTACAAATTAAATTTATTTGTACTTTACCGAAGTATTTTCATTTTGTTCATCTTTACACGTTTACTCTTAACTTTTAAAGAGTATATTTATAAAATGTAGCATTGTAACTTTTACTTAATTAAAAGATTGAAGTACTTCTTCCACCTCTGTGTAGAACACTTTCAATTAAAAACCGTGATTCAGTGGAACCACACAGAAATAATACTAAATATATTGTGTACTGTACAATTAAGATTTTTTTTTTTTTTGTTAACTGCTTTTTTTTCTGTTAACTTATCACATGATGGCAGGGGACTGGAAATGTTTCCTGTCTCAGCACTTTGTATTTGGCTGGTAGAATGTGCTCATTTTAATACTTTATGAAAAGCAAACAAGTACACCAGTGAAGTCAAATGTGTTTGTTCTGGTAACATTTTATTCAATTTGTTTCATTCAGCTTTTATCCAACCTCCACCTAGACTTACAAAAGGTGCAATAAGCTGCGAACTGAAAACAGAAAAACAAATCTGCAGGTACTTTCTCTTTAAATAAGCCAAGCCATTGTGAGTGCATTTGGTGTTTTTTTTTATTCTTAAAAAGAGGAGGGCTGCTTGATTTCTTCCTTCCCCCTTCCCCAAACAGCCCATTGACCTTGTCTGTCTGTCTGTACAGAAACTACAGTATTCTCTGTTGCACAAAGATCCTCCAAATATGTTTTCAGTCTGGATAATATCTCTCTTTCTGTCAGCCACATATAAAGAGTGTGTGTCTGCTAGCCCTAAGTGTGTTGAGGCGGTTGAGGCCCATGTGTGTGGCATGTATCCATGTCCGTATCTGTGGCCTTGTGTTTAACTACTCACTTTATGATATACATCAGAACACACATACTCCGTCTTGAAGTGTGCATTTAAAAATAATGGGCTTTGGCATTATGCAACTCTTTGCACACACTGAGCCCGTTTTAAAAGTTACGGAGGGCAATATTATCACTCATCTTTAAAAGCTGGGGGCTGTAAAACATCATTGTAACTCCCCTCATGTGACAAGATGTTTTACAATCGCACCATTAAAAGCTATTGAGAGAGCGTGGGCCATATAGAGTTGAGGAGAGTAAGCAGCGTTGAGTGTAGGTGGCTCTTTCTCTCCTGACGCAGCACTGAAAACATTCTTCAGCGCAAGGCGTGCAGCGCCCTAAGATAATGTTGTTCTTTAATTAAACTATCTCTGCTGTGCACTGTAAAGGAGCGGGGGAGAGGGCACACACACAGGTAACCTTGGGCAAACCGATGCATTATGAATTCTCAGTATTGTAAGTTCTTTGTGTGGCGGTGTTTACGCATTTGAAAGAAGTGTGTGTATTAATAATGTGTGTGCACTTTCCACACTGATCGCCAATTAAAACAACCCTCGGCTCAATGAAAACATGAAACTGACTCCTGCAATCACAGTTATGAATCAACCATCAGAGCTCATTACAGGAGTCAGGTGATCGGCCTCTGAAGCAGCTTCGCTTTACAAGATTAAAACCTGGAACTGAATAATTTTCCGATCAAACTGCACAACCCAGCAATGAGGCCTCACCACATCGTGAAATAACACGCATGCTGTATATGCATTAGGCTGCATCACTTAAACAAATACAAATGTGATTTTTAGATATTTAAAATAATATTTATTCTAAAGAGTCTGGACTTACTGTTTGTTTTTAACAATCTGCAGTATGCAAATGTAGATATTTGAGCCAAAAGGCTGAATTGAAATTAGTCTACAATAATCCTCCAGGCTATTATTATTATTATTGAATGAGCTGATAAAGTTTATCCTATATATCCGCTGCTTATTATTGGTAATAATATTTATTAAATCTACAGTTAGGCTGTCACTCTTGCAGAAATTAACGTCCATACATCTCTTTATGAGTTAGTGTTATGTTACTCCAGTGGCTTATAGTTCAAAAGGCCTGAAATACAGCAATAGATAAGTAAATAGTCATGTGAATAAACACAGGTGTCCTTTACACTGGGGACATGCCTGCACATTTTGAAATGGAATTGTCCCTATTACTTTGTTGAAGAATAATCTGTAATAGAAAAATAAAAAACCGCTTACACCTACAAATGTTAACTAACCAAAAAAAAGAGCTTTAGGAAAGTTATATTTGCACCACAAGGAAAGATATAATGCAATGTAAATATAGAAATAATTAATGTGTATTGTGAACTGAAAAAAAATCCCCCTATAAAATGTCCAACAAAAATCATTCATTAGCAACTTTTAATATTTCATGACATAGGTTGTTTTTATCCTTATTCTGGTAATTATCTACACTAATTCATCCTTCCATAACACTGCCTTACAGTGTTGAAGACAATTTTAAAATCTTACGTCACCATTACTTTACAACCCAAAGTGACGCCCTTGTAAATCAAATAGAAGGAGGTTCGTTTTATGGCGGATTAATTACGGCTTTTAATGGGAGTTATCGTCGGCAGATCGCTTGATGCTGCAGAGAAACGCGATCCTGCGGCAGCCTGTGCAGCCTGTAATGTCTCTAAACTGGAGCCGCGGTTGGTCAGGCCGACCACTGCTGAGATGTGAGAGGAATCCCTCCGCTATCTGCGAACTGATCCGTGTCCTGCGGTTTGATCCAGCTCGTGCATCTGCAACCTGACAGGAAGCTGGCGCACACTGTCCGATTCAACACCGAAGAGCACGGAGACGAAGCAGGCCTAAGGTCCGGTGTTGTGTTGTGATCCGGCTACTGTTCATTTACAAGAGCTTTACCTGCTGGTAGCCTATACCGATAGGCTCTAATTCAGGAGGCTGCTGTGCCTGTAGTTCAACTGTCATCCGCCAGGGGGAGATATGCATGAAGATAGAGAGGAGATCAGCACACAGCTTCCGTTCAAATCAGTAAAGGGTGTGAAAGAAACAACGACAAAAAAAAGACCTTTACATAATTGTAATTAAAAGATAAAACAAAACGTGACAAAATTACCTTAAACAAAATGTAAAAAGGCTCATAAAAAACCTACAGGGGTGAGTAACAGGCAGTGGTGTAATGTAACTAAGTACATTTACTCAAGTATACTGTACTTAAGTATACCATTTTGAAATAGTTTACTTTAGCATTTACATTTTTTTGCTACTGCGTACTTCTACCCCACTACAATTCAGAGGTTGATAAAAGTAACTTTTACTCCACTATATTTATTTTATACCTTTGGTTACTTTTCAGACTTGGATTAATAATGTGAAATATAATCAACACTTAAATAAGACTTTAGTTACACCTGGAGTAAATCCACAAGCTACCTAGCACTATATAAATGAATAAAAATTACCTCAACTTTTACCAGCTTTGATAACACTTTAGTGCATTAATGATTATAATATAAAAAATATATGATTCTGAAATAAGGCCAATCTGCATAATGAGTACTTTTACTTTTAGTAGGCTACTTCAAGTTTATTTTGATGCTAATACTATGCAATGCAGGATTTGTACTTTTAACAGAGTATTTCTACACTGTACTTTTACTTAAGATCTGAGTATGTCTTCCACCTCTGGTAACCGGTAAGGATAATACAAAAATTGCATATAGAAATACATTTAAAAAAAATACAGCCTGGGTGTGGTTAATTGAATCTCACCTTTGGCCCCTTCATGTTTCAACCAGTGAGAAACTCAGTGCAGAAAATAATCATAATATGGAGAGTGGATTTTAGTAAAAGGGGCCGAGAGAAAATGCCATTTAGGACTCAAGATTTTTCCATTTGGCCGCCTGAAAGAGACTTAACGCCAATTGTCCTGCTGGTCATCTCACTCGATAGAATGCAAATGCGGGGGTCTATAGGGCCCGGTGCGGGAAAGCCATTGATTTGGGATGAATACAGTGGCTACTCTCAGGCCCTTCACAGTTATTAGGACTAATAGAGAAACATAAAATAGTGAGAGAGAGAAGCACAGATCGGCACAAATGCTCTAAATAGCGGGCTACTCCACAGGCCTCTCGCCGAGTTTGGCTTGCAATTTGCATTCCTTTGTGTGACAACTTGTAATCCTCCCCTCAGCATGCCAAGAAACACACAACAGATTTATTGTCCCAGTCAACAAATAGTTTAAGTCATCCCAAACCTATTACTGCCTAATGCAGTGGGAGCCGGCCCCCCTATAGCCCCGTGCACCGTCCCGTCTCCGCCACCGGAGGCTTGCAAACACCGGAGGCCCCCGTAGGCTGCAGAGCTTTGTGGGTCCCGCGGTCTATTCACACTCCCTGCACTTCTGGAGCTTTATATCATCTCCCAGCAGCTTGGGAGGTTGTCTGAGCCTCAGCCCCGGGTTCTGTGCCTCTCAGTTTGGTGTTGGGACGGTTTCTGACGCTGCAGGCCCACACAAAATGCACACACTCTTAAAGCACAGGTTTGGGAACAACATGCATTGGAAATAACTCCAAATCAGCCATTGTGTTCAGATTTAGAAGCTTATTTCAAAGGGAAACTCCTTAAAAACATGAGCAAACATCCATTTAAACAAAAATAGAGATTAGTATTCAATAAAAACACATGTGGGATATTAAATATGGTCTTACACGGGATATTGTATCCAGAGTTAGGAGCTTAAAGTGAAACTACTTGAAAGGTAGGCCAACATTGAATAAAAAATAGGAATCACAAAACATGTAAGTTAGTATTCAATAAAAACACATGTCGGATGTTAAATAGGGTCTAAAACGTGATATTTCGTCCATTACATTTTATGTTCAACGTTTTTATGAACTGCTCCCGGGCGAACAAACAAGGTAGCTCTCCATAAAAAGCATCTGTGTGTGCATTTTGGGAATAATGTGTATCTGTCCTGTTTGTGCATGTGTGTATCTGTACTGCATAGTAACAGAGTGTAAACTGAATTCTATTAAAGTATTTCTTCTACTTTTTTACGATTGCATTTGTATTGCTGGTTTCTTAAGTATATCATCACTCGTCATATTGTTTTTGGACATTATGACCTAAGCATGGGACTGTTTTGGTCCTGTCATTATACTTGATGGAGCGCAACCACATCCTCACGTGTCTGCAGGAAAAACCATAACAACAATTTATTTGTGTTCGTCTGGGACAGGCGTGGACCGACTGACTGACTGCTGTTTGTTTGTTGTGGAAGAGAGGCAGACAGAAAGATGCTGTTTTCAACTTTTTTTTCTACGCTTTCTGTTTTACTCTAAAGACAAACAGATATGTCTCATTCACCTTTTTTCATTTTATACCAGCATTTAAAGCAGCAAATGAATAGGAGTGAGGCATTGAGTTGAATTAAAGTGAACTGAATTCACATGAATTGAAGTGGGAGTAAAAGGCAGATAATGAAAGAGAGAGCAGCGACAGAAAGAGAGACTGCAGCCCATCTGTGAGTCTCGGCCTCGCACCGCAGGACTCAAAGAGGGGTCAGCCCGGAGAGAAAGAGAGGAGGAGGGGGGACATCTCTCCACCAGTCATCTTCCCACAAACACAACGGGCCTTTGATTCGTTTGTTTGGACACACACATTCATGTCTAATTGTTGTTTTTCTTTTTTAGTGTACCCCACAAGGCGCATCCTGCTGGCCGAGCGGCGCATATGGCTCCGGTCCCGCTCTGAACCGCAGCCTTTCTCCCTCCGAGAGATCCACACAGCCCTAATTATAACGGGAGTCAATGTCCGTGTTTACATCAATGAAGACTGGAAATGTAGCCGGCATCCTAACAAGGCACTTTAGGCACGCACTATTTTAAACATTGTAATTTTGTGAAATATCAAAAATCAAAATTAGCTGTTTTCGTTTATATGAATGCAAACAGACTTCTTCCTTGGCTCTAACGAGGCTATGTGATGGCAATTAAACCTCTGTTTAATGCTCTTCCTGGAAATTCTAGATTAGTTTAGATTGAATTAGATTAGATCATATTTAATGTATGTATCCAAAATGTAGGGAAAGTAAGGCCTGACACGGGTTAAAAATAAAATAGAAAAAACACAAGCAGTAAATATATACATAAGTAGGAAAATATATATCTTTATCCAATAAAACTCTGACGCAGGACGTACCAGTCATTAACCAGACTTTAGTTTAGTCACCTCTCATGTCATTATTGTATTCGAGCAATGGCTGTGAGCTGTAGTTAGACCGGCTCAGATAGGGGATTATTTAAGTGTTAATTATTAAGCCCTAAACTTCCCTTGAATATGTAAGTGCACCAGCCCCCCCTGAACTCATTTGTCATAACTTCCCTCTAGCATTCACTACTTCTCCTGCCAACAAGAAAAGCTCATCTGACTATTTAACACCCATTTGTCATAGTCTAGCAGAGGCCGGATTTCATTCTTTTTTCTTCTTTTTTTTTATTATGCCCTAATCCGTCTTTATCCCCATCTAATCTCCATTCATTGTAAGACAAAAAAACAACATTATGCAGGTGAATGAAGGGGTTAAGAAAATAAGTCTCCATCATTGCACCGAGCGCCTGAGAGCTGCATGTTCTCCATTTCCACACCCTGATGCTGACTGTGTGCTGTGTTTCATACACCAACTCCTGGGCCACCAGATAACATCACCCATTACATCATTCTTTAAAAAAAATTATGATATCAATTTCATTAGCATAAATAGCGTGAGGTAATTAATTGAATAATCATATCCAGATCTAAATGGTCGATTCATAAAGCAGACTGCTGATTTATATACAAACAATGAATTGGTGTTAATAAACTACATATGGTTGCACATAGTAGGGACTAAATATAATAATGCAAATATGTAAGCTATTATTATTGTATGTTGTTTTAATTATAATTCCAATTAAAAAAAAATGGTTATATTTTTCTATTCATTATTTCTCATTATTGTTGGAATTAATATTTATTTTTGTATTTATTTTTTACAGAACTAAAAAAACGTTCTTACAGAATGGGCTCGATGACAGTGCAGCTGCGCCTGTCGAAGTGGTTTTAATTTAATCTGTCAAATGACATTTTCCCAGAGCGCGTCAGGCCTAATGAAGCCTGGGTTTGGGAGGATGTTTGCAGTTGCGCTTGGCAGAGAACTCTGGCTTGTTTCAACATTGCCTTGTGTTTCAAAGAATACTTTTATGAGTTTATTTTCCTTTTAAAATATAATTTCTCAGCTCCTGAGCTTGGCAGAATGTCCACATTGTGGCGAAATAGGCTATAAATCCCACCATTTATGCAGGCCGATATTCATTACAATGAAATATTCAAATTCACAGCAGGGTTAAGGCAGTGTCTCCTTTAATTTCCTGGACGTTTGTACAAGCAAAACATCGTGTTTTTTTTTTACATTTTGACAAATTTGAAAAAATGAACATAAATAATTCACTCCTCAATTTAATATAATCAGGAAGCCCAGAGAAGCAAATGAGGTCAGAACTAAAGCGTCTGATTTAAGAGAACCAAGGGTCTAAATTAAACGCTTCTCCCTCAAGGCAAATGTGAAGTCAGGATGACCTAAGCGACACGAATTCCGTCTGAATAAATTGTCTGGCCACACGGCTCTTGCACACATGCCCTTGGTTAGGTCGTCTCCTTTTGTGAGACTTCCCACAGATTCCCTGCGTAACTCAATCTGTCGACAATCAATACCCTGCCCAGAGCCCATTGAATAAATACATTATTCAATTATTTGGCAAGCTACGCAGCATGCATCCCATTTTCATCTCAGGAAATGTAATGCAAAAATGGATTCAGATTTAGCTCGATGGTGCTCCAAATGGAAAAGAAAATAATTCACTTTTAGTAGACTTTTGCCACTATTTTGTAGCGTACAATATTCAAAGGTTTCAAAGGCTTTATTGTCATAAGCACAGTAGCTACAGTGTAGATATGGCAATGGCAATCCTTAAGTCCTAAATTCCTCCAACAGTGCAACATAATCTATACAAGACATAAAAGAATAAAACAAATGTAGAAAAACAATACAATAGTGCAAGAAGAAACCGAGGAGAATAAAATATTGCAAGAGTATCCAATGTGTGAGCAATGCAGATGAAATATAAGCTAAATGTTGCACAGCATGTTATAAATCTAAATAATTCCAGCACTGCCAGAGGAGTTTATTCCACTATGGTGGAAGCAGGTGTTTCTCCATAGTATTTGGGAGGGTCCCACCATGGGTTTAAGGACACCGCCATCCTTGGTCCCCCTGCTTCACCTTCCTCTCTTCAGGCCGGCCTGCTGCTCTCCTCCCCACCTCCCCCCCTCCTCCTCTTCTTGAGCCTTTGATCAAAGCTGGCCTCTCTACCACAGCTGCCCATCAGGGGGCTCCTCACCCTCACCTACAACAACACTGCCTGCTGGGCCTCCCTCTCTGATGCACACACATGGGTGCAAACACACAGGGATCCCACACACAGATGAAGCCCCCCAGAAGTCTCCGAAAACGTATATTGATTTCTGATAAACAAGCAAACAGGGAAGTTTGTACTCAAAAAAATGTTGTGTGAGCGACCTAGAGATGAGAAACAACAAGTCACTCATCATGCGTGTGTTTCTCTGTTTGTGTCCGTGTCTTGAGGTTTGCACAAAAGAAATAACACAGGTTCATATGTGTTTTGGCCGAGTGAAAGAGACAGGGAATGTTATCCAGAGTACATGCTATGATTCCACTGAGCAAACACATTATGTGCTGGGAGCTGCATTTTCCACATACAAACAGACACCAGAGCAAACAAGCAGCACAGCTTGCTTACACGTGTAGAGCTGTGCGTGGTTCCACCTGTAAGCTTTTATCTGAAGGCCTGGTGCCCGAGTTACTTCCTCCTCTGTACTTTACCTCAAAACTCCTCTCATTTCGCATGCGTACCCCCAATTATAGACACAAGAAACACTTTGGTCTGCCTTCCAGAGGCTACGAGAGCGTTCCCCTACAGAATTTTTACAAACTCTTATGTTTTAGTCATGGTGGCGGGCGGCAAATGTTTGTTTCTTTTCTTTGTCTTTCTTGTTGGTTTCTCTTTGAAAATCCACTGCTCTCCTCCAGAAACTGGAAGTAATCCTGTTGGAACATCTGGTGATGACTCAGGCTGCATATCAGATACACATCACATGTGATTCATTATCCTGAGGTTGGCCTTTCCTGGGCAAATTGGACTTTGTATATTTTCAGACAGTCCCATGCATATACATGGGACCCGGCTGTGATGACACATCGGCCCGATGAAAGTGTTTCCAGTGTTTGTGTCCCGGTTCAAAGGGGCTGATGGGTACCTCCGCTGGTGATGTGACACAGGAACACCTTGGGCCAATCCTCTCCACCCTCACCTGTGCCCCTGAGCCCCCATCTACCCCCGTCACCCCTCCACCCCAACAACGCTGGGGTCAATTAACTAATTAAGTGCCAATTAAAGCATTAACCGCCTCCCGGAGGTTGTGAGGTGGCACTGGGGTGGGACGTGGAGCAAGTGGCCACGGGCTGAACCACAACGAGTTCAAAAGGGTTTTATTTCCTGAAAACACAAAGAGGAAGGTTGGCCAGCGTGGGGAGAGAGGATGACTTCAGTATATTTAATATCATCGCCTGGTAGCAGTCTCAGGAAATAAAAGGAACATCCTTTCCAACTATCAAATGATGCTTTGTTAATCGTGACGTAAAAATGACGAGCTCAATCTGTAAAGAAATAAATGAATTAGGTATTTTTTTCAATGCTATTGCGATTATTTTGGTCTAATACACAATGTGACTTCAGTTTTATGATTCTTAAACTGGGTTTTTATTATTCACTTATTCACAAAAATAAACACTGCTTTGATTTTATATTCCTGTTTTTATTGATATACTGTATGGTGTAAGGGCCAGGAATGTCTTGTCACTTTTAGTTATTGTGTGTGTGTGCTGTGTGGAGGTGTGTGTGCGTGTGCGTGTGTGTGCGTGTGTGTGTGTGTGTGTGTGTGTGTGTGTGTGTGTGTGTGTGTGTGTGTGTGTGTGTGTGTGTGTGTGTGTGTGTGTGTGTGTGTCACAGGGTAATTGAAATCACCTGCATTCCTGTTTATCACTAGTTTTGTTTGTCACCAAGAGGGGGGAAGACTTCTTTCCTGTTGAAATGCAAAACAATCTTTATTTTTGGTTTGCTATTACAAGAGCAACATGTAACAAAATGACTGCACTGCGATTTACAACAAACGGAAAGAAACGCAACTACGGTCTTCTGGCTCTTTAATTTGTTTGGATACGGTGTGTGTGGGACAGACTTCCTTGCATGAGCTATCTCAGCAGATAAATAGTTTTTAGTAAACATTCGCTTCAACATGTGGTTTGATCCGGCAGGTGCTATGTGGGTGGAGGTTACCACACAGTGCCTATGAACCCAAGGACGTCTCAGAAAGTCAATTAAATAAACGTAACTTTGTTATACCAACTAAGTAACAAAATAAGAGTTACTTCCTAATATTTGACCCACGTCTAGCTATGTTAAACCCTGCTTAGACACAACTACCGCCAACACCTCCAGCTCTGTGCGGAGTACAGTGTTCTCTCTGTGTGTGATTTCTTTTTTCCTCCCATGAACCCCTGCTGCTGGCCTGGACTTTGCTTAAACCTCCAAGAGTCAGATGTGAAGGGGGGAACTGAGAGTCAATGAGGTAAAAAGCATGAAGGGCGACATCCATACCTCTTCAGAGGGGTGGATGTACAGGGCGAAGGGCGGATACATAAGTAGCCGTGCATGTCCATGTGAAGCTCAAATGTCTCCCTTGTCGAGTCGGGGTCAATTTGCTCTCAGTTTAACATGTCATTTTAAAACGGCCATTTGTTAAATAAAAACACTTAATCCTAAATCTCTTCCTTGTAGGTTATTGAAGCAATTTTATGGTTGATTTTCACATTTAATTTTAAAAGCAAATCTACTCATTATGTAGACTTAGAGGTGAATTAAACTTTGCTTCCTCGCATCGGGGATACAGCCCCATGGAAAATGAGTTCCTGTTTGCAAGACCCGGGTCCAAATCCTGTCTGTTACCTATACGTCCCTGAGAGCAGCTGTGATCCGACTTCACTGCGATACCTGCTCCCAGCGAGCCTGTGTAAGGGTTAGCCTCGCTCCCCACAGGACCAGTTATTGGACATATTTCCTCCACATTGAGGACCAGCAGGCTGTGTCCCTGGCTCCCCTTCACACTGTGTTTACCCAGGCCGGACGCCACCTCTCTTTCAGCAGGTTCACACGGAGTTCTGGGGTTTCAACTGGCCGAGGGACGCCTGAGTCAAGACATCACATCATCGTGACATGGAAGAGAGGGTAACAGAGCGAGGTGCTGCTAAATGCACACTGCCCTTAACTAAGGAACAGTGGTTTAAAGTAACCAAGTAGATTTACTCAAGTACCGTATTTAAGTACAATTTTGAGGGACTCAGTTTACTTGAGTATATCAATTCTTTGCTACTTTGTACTTCTACCCCACTACAATTCAGAGGTATCGTTAACTCCACTACATTTATGTAATACCTTTAGTTACTTTGCAGATTTAGTTTAATGGTGTGATGTATAATCAACCCTTAAATTAGGCGTTAGTTACACCTGCATCAATAACTATAATCAAAACATGTAATGGGCCGTTCTGCATAATGAGTACTTTTTGGTACTTTAAGTATATTTTGATAATAATATGTTTCTACTTTTACTTGAGTAACATATTGATTTCAGGACTTTTACTTATCAGAGTATTCCTACACTTTTCTACTTTTACTTGAGAACGAGATCTGAGTACTTTTCCCATCTCTGCTACGGAATGGAGGGCAAAAGGACGGATGAAATGGATCAGAGTAAAATAATATTGGCTGAGATTGTGACGACCGAATGCTGTAGTTCTCGTTGAGTGAGTAGGTTAAGCTTTAAGATGTAATCTGTCTCACCTTTAAGGCATTTTGGTGAGACAGGGGATAATGAATGGGAGGCAAAAGTTTTCATAAGCTCTGTGGCTTCCAAGGCATTCGTACAAATGTTATGTGAGAGGGGAAAAGACACCATGGGAGTGAGGAGTGTGAGGAGGAGTGACACAGAAAGGAGGAAGACAAGGAGTTGGGAGGAATGTCCCAATACAAACAACAAGCCAACACAAGTGACTGCAACTGTCAGGCATTATCTGCCCTGTGCATGGCCAGATATTCCTACGATGCACACAAGCATGCAGATTCACACAAACGGACAATCAGAGGAATGCTGACAGCAACTGCTCCTGCAGTGCTGAGAGGGAATCTGAAGAATGGTACAGTGAGGAATTTCAGATATCTAAAGCAATCTTTCACTTTCCTCCTATGAAGGAATTTAAGCTCTTACTGTTTTGTGAACATCGGAGACTCATTCATCAACCAACTCTGTGTGTCCTGAATCAATGCTTCGACTAAACTCAAAACAAAGGAAAGACGCTGCTGTTCTATAAGCAGGACTACAGCAGAAATGTTAAATGTCTTTGTATCCTGGGGGGGATACAGTTATTTGAAAGACTGGCCATGTGTAACACGGGTGTAATATTGTGTAAAATGGGGGTTATAACAGTGTAACTACTGTGAAATACGGGTGTAATATTGATGTGAAATGGGTCAAATAACAGTGTTATAGGCGTTCAACAAAGGTGTAAGTTGTGTGTAATAGAGTACAGGTTTAATAATATTTAAAATGGGTAAAATAGAGGTGTAACGTTGGTGTAATAAAGAAGTATGTGGGTTTAATATATGTGGGTGTAATAACGGAGTAGTAAAGGTGTAATACGGGTGAGATAATGGTATAATAGAGGTGTAATAGAGATATAATGCGGGTGTAATAACGGAGTAGTAAGTAAGTAGATACATTCATGCCGATCTAGATCCCTCCGCTTCGTGTCGGGCTCCTGATCAGCCTGTCGGTGTTCTTTTCCCCATAATGACCAAGTCGCTGCACATTATCCCGCTTATTACATGGCCAGATTCTCAACAAAGTAACGTTATGACTCAATATTCATTGAAATGCTTTTATGGATTTAGAAAACGATTTTATTGATTTAAAAAATAGTTGTATTGATTTAAATTGACATGCATCCGCTAAGAAAAATTGTCCGTTGTTACCGTTTGAACTAACGTAGCAACGGCAGGAACTGTTTCGATAGCGTTTTTGAGGAGCTTTTTGATTACAGATTTGAAAACATCGTTGCTTGCTTTAAAAGTAGCACAATTCATTATGTCAAACCTTGGAAAGTATCTAGATATCCCTGCCCTAATGCCAAAGTAACTGGCAACTGAATATGTGTCGCCGTTTGATGTCTATGCCTGGACCGCTGCGCAAAAAGGAGGTTTTCTGCCCATTACTTCTCCGCTGTTTTCTTGTCGTTCTTGTTACAGTTAAATCGAACGGACTTGTTTGTGCAGATGTGAGCGTCCTTAACAACGGTCAATAAGTGCTTGACAGCGGTCTGTCTGTTCTGGATTGACAAAGTGTCACGTGTTCTGAATTGACCAATCAGAATCGAGTATTCAACTAAGCCATGTAATAAAGGTTAATACGTGTGTTATAATGGTACAATAGAGGTGTAATAGAGATATAATGTGGGTGTAACAACAGAGAAATCTGGGTGCAATAAGGTTGTGATAATGGTGTAATAAAGCAGTCATAATGTGTAATATGAGTGTAATGTAAGAAAAATCAATCAAATAATTTTCAAAAATACTTAAAAGTGATTGCGAAATTAAGGGTTAAATGAGCAGACCTTTATGAAATATTACCCTGCTGCTACCTCCAACTCCTCCCTCCCTCTCCTCTACTGAATGTTTCTTCTGGCACTCCGCTCCCCTGTCTGTGTGCATCAACAAACACATGAAGAGGAACCAGCAACTGTATTAACAGATGGCCAGAGTCAATAAAACACACACAAATCAAGTGTTGGACACATCTGTTGTACGTGGAGTCTGACTAATCTTTCTGTGTGGCTTCGACAGCAGTGATGGAATCGCAGCAGCTCGGCCAGATTAGAGGGGACGGGGCAGATCACCCAGGGGGCCACAGGCAGCTTTGTAATGGATCGTAGAACGGAGATAAAGCCCCGATAGAGGCCAGGGGGGACGTGTTTCGGTCAGATAGAGTCAGTAGCGTGGATAAGAGCCAGAAATGAATGTGCTATCATGTTTTCATTAGCTTACTGTGGAGAACACTTTCTATAAAGTGTTTATGGAGCCATTATCTGAGTCAAGTTGAATTTTTACAAGACACCGGCAAGGTTACAGAAATCCTTAACCACTAAACATGAGGATATGGATAATTCACTTCACCGTACAGCATGTCATTTTATATTGTGATATCATATTAAAGAGTTAACTGAATATTCATCCGCATTATAATAAGAACTAAGGCTTTACATAAGAGCACTGAAAATAAAAATAAATTATTCTTACATCAAATATATAAATGAAACCACTTTCAATAACCCATCTATTCATGTTCATTTTTAAATCATATAAGGCCTCATTTTTCTACCTTAAAACCACACACTTGTTAAACTAAGAGAACTAACTACTTGACTAAATCAAACTATTTCATAACTCTAATGCAACAGTGATAAACCAACATGTCTATAAAACAGTCTTGCTCACAGTTTTCCCATTCTGCCCAGAGATAATAAAAAGATAGCTTCCAGCACGGTAAAACTTCTGACAGTTGAAGGATTTCAAACTCTTCATAAAACACTAAATACATAATAAAATGCTAATCGTTTGGTGCCTAACGAACTTGAAATATCCAATAAACGTTAAGGTGGCCGAGCCTCACACCTGATTTATGCTTGACACATCAACAAGGTGCGTCACACCATCGTACCATCGGCAGGTTTTCGCCTGTCAAATGACATTGTCTTGCTTTGTAATATAGCAAAATGAACTTTTAGGAGATTTAAGACCATTAGTCAGCCGTGAAGAGAAACCTGCATTATGGCTGTGTCAAGTTTGTTGAAATGTTTGGGCCAGTCGACTCACTAACTGTGTGACAGAGAGAAGTACTGTAGCTGCTGGGAGCAACTTGTAAAATATACAAGACAGACAGTGATTAACAGAGATAGTAAAAAAAAAAGGGAAGAATTGTATTGACAAAAACTGAGAACAAACTGAAGAGGAAAAACAAAATCCTAATTAAAGAATTAAAAGGGCCTAATAGATCCTTCCATCTCAAAAAAGTTATTTTGGAGATGCCAATGCCTTGTGTTTTGCTATAATTCATTAGTTATTGTTGGGTACATTTTATAGGAATTGTAATGACATAATGAGGTTGTAGAATATTCTTCAGAGGGGTTTAGTATTTAATGAGTTGCACAACCATGGCAGCATTTGTTGCTGACACGTCCACTCCAGCAGCCTCTTGCGTCAATGGAAAGTCAAACATTACCAGCGAGATTTCATTGGGAATAAGCCATTATGGAAAGGCCAGCCCTGCAGTGAGTGGAGTGATGTGACAGTGAATGGCTGCTGCCGGTGATTACAGGCCAGGTTAATGCTGCACAATGTTAATCCTGCATTTGTCTGAAAACACATCAAACAAAAATATCGCAAAAGCTGACTAGCGGTGAGCTGGCTGCGAAAAAATAAATGTTCCCAAACATCAAACAGATGTAATCAGATGAGCTCGATAAGCATTCGGGGCTCGGTTAATTCCCAACAAATTATCTAATCCAGATGTTGCACTCTTAGTGTAAACACGGTGCCCTGCAGAATCATAAAACAAATAAGCATGAAAAAGGTTTAAAATTTCAAACAGAGCCTAACCCTGGGCCGAGACCTTTCCACTGAGGGGAAAAAAAGAAAAGAAAAGAAAAATCCACACCACACACTCCCCCCTCTGCTGCCTTCTTGAAACAGGAAAATGTAAATATGGTAATATTTAGCACGTGTTTTAAAACAGATCGGTTTTCTCAAGCAGGGAGAAGCAGAGGGAGAGGAGAGAGAGAGAGAGGCGGACGGGGAGGAAAAGGAAGGAAAAAAGCAGGCCACACACGATAGAAAGGCCTCCTCGGATTTGTGTGTGTGTTCCAGTCTGTGCGATGTGGACAGGCTGCGGCTTCCTCTGTTTGCACACGGCCCCACCAAGAGCCCGAAACCCGGCGCTGATGGCCTTGACACGCTCCAAAACACCAAACTGGATCTGTCACACTGTGAGTCTAGAGAGTCAACAACAACTTAACAATAGGAAAACACCACTCCAACGGGTCATATCATCCATCTGTACGCCGCAGCCATTTTTCATGGAGGGAAAATAGGAGGTGGAAGATAAAGGAGGGGGGGGACGAGAGAGAGGAACAGGGAGAGAGAGCAGAGGGAGGAGCAGAAATGGAAACATATGGATGTGTTTAAGGACCACCAGGGAAGGGAAACTTGTGCATTTTCGCATAAACCCTGATAAACTCCAAATATGTAATTACACGGGGTTTAAGGCTTGTCTGTTGCCGATTCATTCAGGAATTTCTGGTTACGTCTCTCTGAGAGTTGGGGTGTAACGGGGCTCTTTATCGTTCTCAAGTGGCGGATCTGCTGGGCTTTAGTACGGCCGAGCCTTCCACACACACTCAGCCCGGGACCTGCTCAGTGTGAGAGTGCCATTGTCCCCCCCCCCCAAAACCGCCCCCCCCCCCCAGCCTATTTAACAAGGCGGTGTGTGAAAGAAGAAAGCATTCAAAAGAAATACCTCCAACTACATAAAAAGGCAAAAAGGAGTGGCACCGTCGTAAAGTACCTGCAGCATGTTTAAAGGTTTCATCACGGCGCAATATTTATAGTTCTTCGATTCCTTGTCAGTGTTTGTAGCCAATTTGTTGAGCTCCAATAAATAGACCGGCCTATTTATCAGCAGACCACATGGCAGCCATTTATGGCACCTAACAAGAGGCAGATGTGTTTTGTATATGTTTTCACATGCAGGTTTGACGCGCTGACAGGCCGAGACAGATAGCTGAGATGTACAACCTCTGTCCCCGCTGCAGCACCGGCTGTAAACACCAGCTCTGATTAGACCGTGGAGAACACAAACATGCCTCTCTGGACATCCCCGAGCCTTATTTGTCTTCCCGTGACAAAGGTTTTTTGATTCATACTCCGGCTGAGTCCCTTTGAGTGACGTGCGCTGAGGGAGTGTGCACCTTTTCCTGTTGCCTGTGAGGTCTGTGCATGCGTGTCTATGTGAGCGTAAACACAAAATGTGCGTTTAAAGAAAGTGTGTATTTCTTTGTACTTCCTTGTATTGTGTCAAACAACATTGACCAATAGAAATATACCTTATGAAAGCAAAAGCCATTGTTCTATCTTTCTTTATTTATCCAAGGGCCCTTTAAGAATAAAAAAAAAAAAAATACGATAGACCACATTATTACAGTATGTATTCTGAGGTGCTGTTACCTTATCTAACATGCATATGTTTTCATTATTCCTGCAACTTTATTGCACCATAATGTTTTTTTTTTTTTACGTAAAGTATGTTTTATGTTGCAGGAACCTGAGACTTAAGATTTCCATTGCCAAAACTACACTGTAGCTAAAATCTGCAACTTAAAGGGTAACTTCGCTGCTGCCTGTGAGGCCTGTGCATGCGTGTCTATGTGCGTCTACCCCTGAGTGTAAACACAAACTGTGCCTTGTGTGTGTACGTTTAAAAGTGTCTATTTCTTTGTACTTCCTTGTATTGTGTGTGTGTGTGTGTGTGTGTGTGTGTGTGTGTGTGTGTGTGTGTGTGTGTGTGTGTGTGTGTGTGTGTGTGTGTGTGTGTGTGTGTGTTATGTGTGTGTCTGAGTGTTGCCAATTACCCCAGCTATAAATACAAGATCCCCATCCGTCACTGAGTTTCTGGGTGGCTGCAGCGCCGCCATAATTGGTTTCAGATGGTCACCCAGATCCTTCTCTCGCTGCTGCAGCGCCATCACACCGCCTGTGTGTGAGAGAAAGCCGCAGGGGAGGAGAGCGAGGCGGAGAGAGGGAGAAAAAAGATGAGTGACAGGAGTGAATAAATACAGAGCGAGCACAGGAATAAACAAGCAGACACTAAATGTTTCTTTTGTCCTGAAACTCTCCTCAGCCTGAGAGTGAGGAGTGAGGGAATGGACAATTGAACTTGTTAACTCAATAAAAGAGTTTTCATTTTTGATGAGATTTATTCAAATCATGTGAGGTTTGGAAGACAGGATATTCGGGTCGGATATAAATGTTGACATATTTCTTATCTGTTATGGATGCATGTGGAAATACCAAATGACATATTTTCTGCTCATGTCAGCTTGAGGTGTCATGCCAATTGTATACATTTTGATAGCTTTCAAATTAGAATCAGAATTCCTTTATTAGTCTGACAGCTGTGACATTTAAATTGATACATCTAAAGAGACATGGCAGGTACAAAGAGTTATTTTATTACATATAGAAAAAAAGCACACATTAGTAAAAGTACAAATTAAAATAAAAACAAATAAGTACACAACCTCGGCTTAAAATAAGTAGCTGCCATTTCAAAGACTAAGTGACATAACATATTAAGGTGTTGACACATTATGAGAATGTTGGGACCTGTGTTTTTACATCAATGGGATTATTGCACAATTAAATTATTTTAAATATCATTATATATTAATCCTTACAGTAACAAAATTAGATACAAATAATTAGTGGTGTTATAAAGTTTCTTTTTAAGGCTATAAATTATTCATAATGGCTTTGCTAAGCATGGTCATTTCACTTGATGGTATTTATTTGATGTGTTACTTAAGGATTCGGTTGAATTAGGCTTAAGTGCTGTTTCTCTCTCCACTCCCAGAGGACACTTGATCAATGGACATATTAACAATGAATTAGCAGACTAGGCCTATCGATCGGCTGAGCAGAGGGCGCTGGGACTCGCTGACAGCTGGTGAGTCGCTCTGTGTGAAAAGGTTGGATCAAAGAGGAATTACAAACAACCCAAAGACAAGAATTGCGCTTCGAAATTCAAATCCCTATTGACAGAAATATAGGTTAAGTAAGGGTAATGTTGTGGCTAATAAGAGAAGGAGTGTGACCTTCAGCTGGCTAACAAACAACACTGACCAATTGAATTATATCTACCGAAATCATTTTTCATGTCTTTCTTTATTCATTCAAGGGCACATTAACAATATAAAATGCATAAAAATACTGACTATATTATTGCTGTATATATTCTAGGCACCGTTTTTATTTATTTATTTATATATATTTTTCTTGCTACTTTATCGCACGATTATGTCTGTAGAGAATGTTTTATGTTCCTCAAGCAGCCTGAGATTTAAAACTTTAATTTCCAAAACTACTTAGTTGCTATTTTGCATATGAAAAATAACGTTTTGTAATCCTTTATTTATTATTATCAGTTCGATTCTGCACCTAAATGCTAAAATGTCATCCAAAAGAACCCCCCTCCCAAAACTGGAATAAAAAACCAACTCTTCGCTTCCTCTCTTTACTGCACCTGTTAATGTTTATGCTACCATTTAAACTACTAATTCATAGCAGACTGGTTCCACCCTTACCATTCTTTACTTTAAAAAGGAGGTTCCACATCCAAATAAAATATGTGAGAACATAACCTCCATTATAAACCTTCACATCTAGAACAACAACTGTTCACACTTTTCCCACAATCCTCGCCTAACTGCGCAGCATCTGGGTTGGCCTCAGCTACCTGTTTTCATCTCGGCCGTGGGAAAACATTGGATAGGAGATTCAGTTGTTCCCTCCCTCTCTCTATCTGCTTCGTGTTAATGTGGAGGCAGCTCACCAATTATTACAGACGTTTCATTGAAGCCAAGAGCATGCGGACACCCAGGAATCCTGCCCTATAAATCCACGAAATCCCTCTCATTAGAGCACGAGCCTCGTTGCTGCGAGGTGGGACGCAGGGCGGCGCGTGCTGTTCTCTCACCGGGGGGGGCGGCGTGCATCCTCCGCACCGCAGTCATTACCCTCTCGCTGTGGTCCTAATTGCATCACTTTGTTGAGAACAAGAAAAAAATGTCAGTGCAAAAACATGCAACGCTCGTTTTTTTTTAACGACGTTACCTCCAACAGAGGTTATCGTGGACAGCGGGTAGGAAACATCTTGGTAAAAGTAGCAAAACCACACAGAGAAACGATTTGGAAAGATCTGTGTGTTAACAAAGTTGCTTGAGTTAAAGTGTGTATCATCAGTCAACGATAAAAACTATAAAAAGATCCTTGTGAGTAAACAGCAATTTACTTTTGTAGTTTATCACTCTTTATTATTATTGTTACACTTTTAGGCAGTTTGATCTATGTAAATCATATTGTACATAATACACATCTTTTTCTCTTCCTTGAACAGTTTTAAAATTAATATAAAGGATAAAAAAGTGCATTGTATAAAAGTGGCATGAAATGGAAATACTCAGGTCAAGTGAAATGTACCAAACCACAAAGAGTTTAATACAAATATTGGGTAAACGCTGACCTCTCAATGGGAAGGGTCAAAAATCCAACTATGCATTTATGGAATCTACATCCCAGCATGCATTGGGGCAGGGGGAATAACACCCTGGACAGGTCAGCAGTCCATCACAGGGCTAACTTCTACAGATATAAACAAACATGTCTTTTATTTCAAGATAAACACAGCAGCTTTGTTATTCATTTGATGAGTAATGTATCTATCCAGCTGTGCTGTAAGAGGCATTCAGGGGACCTAGAACTGAGGGGTATTTCTTTACAAGCAGCAATCTTGGTAAGGTCCAACTCAGTGAAAAGCTATTTTACAATATTATTCAATTTCCTATAATATAGTATGACACGCTCTTATTTTTTATTGTTTGACTGGAAAGCAAGTGAAAAAGGAAGCTAAAATAACAAGCCTCATATTTTTACTGGGGCAAATTTATTACAATCCAAAACATCCGAGCGGATCGCTGCTCCATTTTAAATCGGAAAAGTGAGTTGTTTCTAATACAGTGCAGCCCCGAACTTGATTTACACACGGCTCCATAAATCACTGTGACATTTTCCACTGTGTCAGCTGAATCCTGTTTTTCACGGTGTACTCGAGACTGTCTGTCAACAAGTGATACATCTGTGTCAGAGGGGATTAAGACATGGGAGCCATGCGAGCTGGACTTATAAAGGAATATTAGGATTTTTGTATTTAAAAACAAGACGATATGGAGTATGCATGAGGAAAAGAATACTCAAATACTAGTGTGAACTTGTATTTTGGGGGGAGATTAAACAAATACATGTGTGGTGTTGGTTGTTATAATACGATTTCTGAATTATTGTCATGCATTTGGACCATTTACAGACATTAAGCTAAAGAATTGACAGAGACAATGACACCGAGTCCCCTTTTTATTATGGGGGAGACATGCGAGTTGGAGTTAAGAAGGAATATTTGTATTTAAAAACAGGAGGGTAGAAGTGCGACAGAATCCGAATTCCTTTATTAGTCCTGCAGCAGGGAGATGGACAGGTGTTACAGCAAAAGTGGCATATAGCAGGTAAAGAAAGGCATGAAATAATGAAGAGTAAGCTAAGTTATTACATATGTATTGCACATTGCAGGTCTATTGCACGAGGAAAAGAGTAGAGAGGAAACGGTGGGAGTTCAAGTGCAGGAAGAGAAAAAGGCAGCATACGAGCGAGGAAGCCTAGAAGATGGAGAGGAAAGTGAGAGGAGAAAGACAGGGAGGTGAAGGAGAGGACAGCCGGCTCTCATCAGGAGGAGAGGGGAGAGGGGCCACAGCGTGGAGAGCGGGCCCTTGTGTAAATGGAGATGTACTAAACCTTTGCTAACCTGGATCACCCAAGATAAAATATTTATATATGCTATTGTGTGACGGAGCGCCGGGCTGAGGAGAGACATAATTTGTTTTCCTCCAGGGTAAATTAATTCCCTCCCCATCATCAGCGCAGTGAACTCGTAGTGATTACAGCCCAGCCCCGCCTCCCGAAACCCCCACTTGAGAGATTTTAATGGTCAAAGTCCACCTTTACAATTATACTTCATCTGATCCATACATTTCCATAGATTAAAGGTGAAGCAGAAACACTTGCGGGAGATGAGCGTTGATTCCTAACTGCCTTGTCTCCTCTTACTTCCCCCCCCCCTTCTCCTCTCATCTTTGGTGTTCAAAACAAAATACTCACCAATAAAACGTCTGACAAGTGCGGAAATGTTTACCCCTTTAGATGTAGGTTACAATATTGTGAGAAGTGGGTGTTTATATGGAAAAATGTTATTGACGGTGTATACGTTCGCACTGTACAGCTTCGTCTTCTCATGCACTGAACAGATAAAGAAAAACATGTGTATGCTAACCATATGTAAAACACATAGTCAAGGGAGATGCAGCGTGAACAACAGCGCAGATTGACACTGATTGTCATGCTATTACGGGCAAATAGCAACACTTGCTCGGCAGTCGACAGGGCATAATCATGTGTGACTAACAGTGATGGAGAGAGCGCTACAAAGGGAAGGCAACGTGGTGGAGGTGCAGGCTCTTTGTCTCCCCTGCCATCTTCCTCGACTCTGAGTAGCCTGGAGGGGCTGAGCAGAACGGGCCATGATAAAAAGATGGAAGCCACTCAAAGTTCAAGGCAGCTATGCCCCTTTCATCTATTCCAAGACAATCACGTCGGGTTCTACATGTACATTACTGCAAACTACCAATCTCAGCTTCCTACAGAGAGAGTGAAAGGCAGGGAGAAGTGAAGAGGTGGTGGCACGACCAACTCCAGCATAATACTTTTCACTTGTTCCTCTGCTGGCTGTGGCAAGTCAAACACAAGTCAAAGGAGAATTGCTTGCGTCGTTTCAACTTTTTTTTATAGTGCTGTGGATCGATTCAATAATGTAATCAAGTGCATTTCAATAAAGATCTGTGATTAATCATGATCGAGTTTAAAACGGTAGTATTAGCTGTTTTTTTGGGGGGGGATTAAACAAGTACATGTGTGGTGTTGTAATAAAGGAATGCATGACAAACTGGTAAGAGAAATCAGAGGGTTTTCTAATTTGTATTAATGCGATTTCTGAATTGTTATGAAGTCAGACAGTTTCCGACACTAAGCTAAAACATCGACAAGAGAGCCGATGTGATCACCCTCTGTATAATGAGCGCTACACATGGCATATTATCTCTGCTGCTATCATATTGCAAACCCTGTCCGCTATCTCTCGCTCCTGTGCAACTTCAAGAAACTGCATCAAAGTGAATGGGTGCAGTTATGCCGTTTAACCAAGGTATTACAGTAGCAGAACTGGGTCAAATTGGTAAAATGTATAATTTTTCTAAATTAATCTCGAGCCTTAACGCGTTAAAATAGACCGCCCAACTTCTTGTACATTGTTTTATGTACTACACTACAGCATTAAATACATGGAAAGAAACCTATATACACAGGGGTTGTTTTTGATCAACTAATTACAAAATGTTCTTAAAGTATTCATTTGTAGCTAAAGCAAACTTGTTATGAAGTTATGTTAAGGCACACATGTGTTTAGGTGTAGAGAAGATTGTGGTCTTAGTTATTAAAGATTTAACTGAAGCCATTCACTTATTCTAAACTCACAGGAGACTCGGGATGCAAACCCTGGTCGCTTGAAAACGAAATCTCGAGAGAAAGTACAAACTCATTAGGCACTTTCACACCGGAGTACTTTTCCCAGGAATAGTTCCGATAGTTCCTGGGATTTTGCGTTCACACCAAAAAGATCTGGAACTAGAACTTTTTTGTGCGACCCTTTTCACCCCTTTTTAGTCCCTGTTAGAGAGCAGGGACTTTCCTGGGGAGAAAAAGGTTCCAATTTCTGATTGGCTGGGCGAATTGCACTGAAGCCAGTCCCCAACTCCGGGGACTTCCGGCCGGGGACTTCGGGTGGCAGTATACGCTGTGAAGTTGTTTGCGGCCTGCCAGTGATCCCCAAAGCAGAAGAAGAAGAAGAAGTGACGTCAGTGGCTTCATTTGCGTAATCTTCCCTCAGGGAACTTATGAACGCGATTTTCTAGATAGTTCCTGAACTAAAGATTTCCGGGGAATTAAGGTCCGGGAACCATTCCTGGGAAAAGTACTTGGCGTGAAAGCGCCTATTGAGTGAGTCATTTTGATCACCAAATTTGCTGTTCATTTTGATTAATAAATTTCATTTTGTGCAGGTTTTCGCAGACTTTAGGGGCAGATTTCACACAGAGTGTATTCCGAACAGTATCATATGAAGGAACTCCATCTGCACTATGACTTCACATAAGCTTTGTGTACATATCACATATCTTAAGTCAATCACTGTGAAGTCATCCTCACTAGCTCCATCATACCTCACAAGCAGAAAGAAAAGAAGCAGTGGTGATTCAGCAGCATGGATTAGTCAGACTGACTTCGGGTCAGTCAGGGAGCCAGTAAGTCCTATGTGGTCATTGTCTTGTTCTTAAGCATTTCCTTTGCATTTCCTCAGCACTGGTGGGCCACCGCAGAAAGAAAATTAAGGCCAATTTCCTCTCACACAGAGAGTAAGTATAGGGCCAATGGCAGGAGCTGTTTTGATGCTGCTTCATGCACCAGAACCACAGCTGGAACTGATGGACAATTAACCTTAACTGTAATTAACCCCAACGAGCACTGGAGAATCATTGTTGTGTTACTCGTTCTGATGAGTGGCTATTTAAAACCTAGAAAATACGTTTTATTTGTTGCTGCTCTGAGTAAGATTCATGTCCCGTCGGCCAAGCAGCTCATCGGATAATCAGCAAAGACAGACAGGACGCAGAGTTTGAAACCGTTCCTGCCACGCAGTCTGATACCGTGTGCATTACAGACGTATAGTGCAGCAGCAGCAGCCCGCGGTTTAATGAACGAAACCCAAGCTCCCTGTTAAACAAACAGACCGAACCTGTGAAGAGAACCTCCACATCACCCGTTTCTTCATCTCTCATTAAAATCGCTTGGACCTCCAGAACGAGCCAGACTGCATGGCCGACTTCCATTTCTTTAATCTTTCAATGATAGTTACCGTTGTGCATATTTTCCTAAGGAAACACTAGAAGTTGGAGCTGATGGGCTTTTCTCTTTGTTTGAATGTGGATGAATGAGCTAACTGATTCATCATGACACCGCTACCGAAGCAGAAGATTGTCGGATATGAAGATTTTAAATGATTTTCACTTCATGTTCATCTGCTGGGTCCTTCAACCCTTCTCTTTTCTACTGGTATGGCCCCTTTAAGTTCAACCCGTTTCCCAGTACAGGTTATTGCCGTGTTTTAAAGCAGTTCTTTTAAATGACAGAAGCATACTTTTTCCCATCTACAGATAGCTTTGACACTCCAGTCTTCATAAAGTGAACAGAAAAACACTTTTTGACCTTTAAGGAATGAATCCTAAACCTATCTCTAAAATGTTTTTTCACCTTCCGTATACCCTTAAACTTTGAAATTGACTGTTACATGAATATAAATTGGAAACTGAGGGAAAGAGGAGTGATGGTGAGGCTATGAGGCCTGTAATGGGAAAAAGTAGGCCTCCCCCCCACACCCCCGTCCCTCCCTCCCCCGCCTCCTTACTGTGTGCTTTGCCCCAGCTGCCCATCAAAAACTAATATCCTCAAATTTGACGCTGGTGTTGTCCTTTGAAATTAGAAAGAATCTGTGTCTAATGCAATAAGCCAAACCTGGCTGCTGTGAACTCTAACCTCTTTCCCCTGATATCCACCCCCCCCCCCTGCCCTCCCTCTTTCAGCCTCCCACCCTTTATCCTCCATCCTCCCTACAACTCTGTATCCAGTCTGCTGCTAAGACCGACAGGAAGATCCAGGATTTAGGGACCTGTAGCCAAACGCCCTTCTCCTCCCTTCCCTTTCCCACTGCATAAATCCCCCCCCCCCATTGCACAAATCCCCCCCCCCCCCTCTTTCCTTCCCCCCTGTGCCCCCCAAACCCTCCTGTTTCGATCTCCAGTCATTTTTAAATACAGTAACACAATCTTAGGGAAAGCTGATATAATCTTTTCTAAACTATAAAAGTCAGTCACCCAGAGAAACATCTGCACGGTCAAATTTAAAACAAACTGTCAGGGAGTCCGGTGTCCCCATAAAGGGGGAGTCGAGCGGGAGGAGAGGTGAGGAGGGAGGAGAGAGGGGTGAACGGTGGAAAATACAGGCGGAGGGAATGATTTTTAGGAGGGAGTTTTAGTGCTTTCCACTTGGCCTTAACTTAAACACAAACCTCCCTCAGGCCATCCGGATGCTCGCAGGGTAAAGCTAACTCAGCAGCAATGCTACCAGGCGTTTTTATGGATGTGATTGTCACTCTTTTACTGTCTGTTGACACCTGAGACACAAATATGTTTCAGTCTTCACGGTTGACGTCTTAACAGGCTGACATCAGTGTAAATTCATGATTGGATTTGGCTGTGTAACGGTCAGTAGTGAAGACCATATTGAGACCAATCACCCAAATAGATATCCAGTAGCAATACCAGTGTGATGGTATTATTGTAAATTGGGCATTTTCAATTTGTAACGGCCCGTCCACACAGCAGCTTTAAAAAAAATCTTCCAACGCTTCTCTGCCCATTCACTTTGAATGGGGTGACATCACTTTGCCTCGCTTTTCGCCGAACTGCATTGTGGGGAAGCAAAGTGAAAATTTCCAGGATTTTCAGGATTGAAAAGTTGAGCAATGTTCAACTTTTGAAGCTGAGGTGGAAGCGTCAGCCAATCAAATTCCATTTATGCAAATCTGACAGTACAAGCGCTAGCCAATCAAACCACGTGTAAGCTGGGAGAGCCAGACCGCAGTTCATTTCCTCATATTCCAAACGAGAAATTACGGTAGGAAATCACCCGGTTCTTTACGACCAGACTATTTACCGGGATACAAACCAGAGGAACCAGGCATGGAGGGAGGTGGCAGAGACAGTGGGTGAAACTGGTGGGTTTTCGCCTGTTTGGGGATTTTATATCCAGTTTACTTCGTTTTGACATTGCTATTGCTTTGTATGTCGGGGCGGGAGATTCATGTGATTGGCTGTTGGTCGCAAAAAATCCCCAAGCTTTCAGACACGCCCACCTCCAAGATTTTCAAGATTTTTTCAAAGATGCTGTGTGGACGGGCCGTAACTGTTGGGGGACACCTTATTTCTTCCTTCTCTCTGTCTGTACCTGTACCTCTCATGTTCCAATTAACCCAGCTTCCCCAAAATTTATTTTTGGTGTCTATCTACGCCGGGATCCTGAGTCGAGGCTAATCCTGTTGCTGTGGTCCTGGATCCTCTATCCTGAGTTCTGGATTTGAGTCCTGGACTTCGAGTCGTGGCTGAACCTGTCTCTGCGGTCCTGCCTGACTCTCATCATACTACTTCCCTGATGGCTCCCACAGGATTGTTGACATCCTCGTGGATTCATCTTCTTATTATAGACACATGCATTTCCAAACATTTGGTCTACCTATGTTTTAAATGTATTATCTCTTCAATTTATACACGGCATCTATTGCACGTCTGTCCGTCCTGGGAGAGGGATCCCTCCTCTGTTGCTCTCCCTGAGGTTTCTCCCATGTTCCCCTTTAAACTGTGGGGTTTTTCTCTGGAAGTGTTTCCTTGTACGATGTGAGGGTCTAAGGACAGAGGGTGTCGTATTGTCATACTGATATTCTGTACAACTGTGAAGTCCACTGAGACAAATGTAACATTTGTGATATTGGGCTATATAAATATTGATTGATTGATTGATTGGTCTATTGATTGATTGATTGATTGATTGATTGATTGATATATATGGTATGTAACAATCTGAAACTGTAAAGTCGACCAGATAAACATTCCTTTAAACCAAAGGAATTTTAAGATCTGACACTGAGCACACAGTTAAGTGGCTGTAGAAGAAGAAAGCAGGAAAAGCCAAGTCTGTTAAAGTTGGTTTTCTGAATATTGGATTGTTTTGGAAGGAGGTTGGGTGTTGTGCCAACCAACTTACCAGTCATCGACATGGAAAACGTGTTGGGTCAATGCACTGACTAGAATTATGTAACTGCGCAGGTCTGCGGATGCTAAATCTCCATTTCCCTCATACATAATTTCCATACAATATATTGTCTTATTTGGCCCAAAACATCAGTAAAGTAAAGCAGTATGAGCAGTACAGCAGATAGTAAGTGACTGAGTTCTGGCAGACTATACAGTATATAATTCATGCTCCAAATAATCTGTCTTGACCATACAACCGGTACAGAATGGACATATTGTTATTCATCTAAAGGCCTCGAATGTAAGCAGGCCTCTACAGAAAGCATTATCCTGGAGTGAGTATAGCTAAACAATCCAACACACTTCAGTCCAATTCCCATGGGTTTTAGGTTAGAATGCCACTGAAGTAGACGCTGAGCGGGGGGGCACAGTGCCTGCTCTGCTCTGCCCCGTCTGTTTTCAGCCGAGTGTTGGATTGCTTTAATTGATTTAATGGGAGAGCATGGAGTCACAGTGGGAGATGTGGAACACAGGATGCTTTAGGGATGTGAAGTGTGTTGCACTACCTCAACTCGATCTTAGACAAGCCTGTGTCATCCGGCAGATACGCCGATATGTAGTGATGACACATATCGCAAACACATCACACACGAGCAGAAAGTGCCATTTCTCTCACATATAAACACACACACACGCTCGGCCCCAGCCTAGAACACCATGCACCCTGCTAATGGTTTGAATAACACCAAAAGTGGCGTGATGAAGCCTTAGCCAGCTGTGTGTGTGAGTGTATTCACACAGTTGCGGGCGACAGCAGCCCGTGCTAATGCCACCCTGAATGATGTGTCTAATTACTTGGCCTAGAGATAGCTTTTAGCTAAATCACCCCGCCTTCTGAAGAGCCTGTATCAACAGTGACAAGGGCCTGGACAATTACATTAGCCCTCTGCCCATCCACCAGGTCCATCACTAGCAATCAGTGTGATTTGCAGCCGCTTCATTGTTGCCTCCCTCTCTCCATGACAATGATGTTTTCCCTGCTGGAGAGACGGCGAGGGAAAGGTGGAGAGTCACACAGAGAGAGAAAGAGAACAAACCTGTACAGAAACAATCCTTCCCAAAATGCTATAATAACTATCCTCAATTATCTGAAAAAGAAAATGAAAAACTAAAAATGTTAGCAGGGGATATCAAAGAAAGCTGTGTTCTAGAAGGACAGTTTGTCTCTGCCTGCCACAATATGAGAATCAGTCTTTTGATTATTACCTTATTATTAATGTAATATATGAATTGACTAGCAGCCTTTTCCTGCATAATAATCAATAACTCACCTTAACTTTTTCTATTGTTCTGGTTTTGATTACATTTTTCTTGTAAATGAAACGTGTTATTCTTGTTCAAAATGTTTATGAACTTAACAGTACATTCTACGCATTACTATATGTCATTATGGTCGTGCTAATAAAGCTATTTGAGTCGAATAAGGGAGATATTGCAAAAAGGAGAAAGAGGCGAAAGAGAAATGAGGCCGATGTGAGAAGAGAGAGAAACAGAGAGGGAGGGAGGGAGGGAGGGAGTAGTCAATAGAGGGCTTATGTTAATGTTTTCCCTGCTGGTGTGTAGGCTGCAGCAGAGGGCTGGGTAAACCTGGGTGACAGCAGCAAGTGGAGTGAGCTGGTGACTTTAATTGATACTGGAGAGGGGTCTTCAGTGCCAAACACACTCACGCATAAACCACATTGTACAGTAGCCACCCACATAATCTGCACACAAGCCAAAAGCTCCAAATCACATTAGAGCCAAAGCAGAGATTTCATTCAGCTCTACTTAGTGGCTCTTACATTTGCCAGCTATAATGCGAGTAAATGCAGAATAAGGCTCCCAAAGTGGCCCTTTACCTCAGATTGCTCAACATTCCTCTCACTTTTTCTCACCGCCAGTCCTTCTCACTTACACGTGATGCTGTTCAAACACACGAGGGGCACACAAACACACAAAATAAAAAAGGGAGCATAAGAGTCGCCAGGGAGTAACTTCACGGTGTGTGAAAGAGAGTTCTGATGGAGTACAGGAAGACACAAAGTTAGAGGATCCAGGGTCATACGATGACCTTTGAACTCACAGCCATGTCTTGAGTACAAGGAGTTAAGAGGGAATGCCGCAATACCTCAGAGAGACACTAAACATCGGCAGGAATTTTAAAGAAAATGAGAAGTGAGGCCGAGGCTTAATTTTAATGGAAGGGAGGGCAGAAGACTTGATGTGAAGCTCATGACTTACGGATGCTGGTCATTGTTGTTCCTTTACTCCCCATGTATTTAATAACATGTAATGTCTGTAGATGTAAAGGCAATTTCATTCCAGGAATGGTTGAAGAAAAAGAGATGTACTACCTGAGTGTATTTCAGTTGAATGGCTAGAAGATACCAACCGTAACACATTTCAAAAACGGGGTTTGATTAAGGAAAATCTGAAGCATTAAAGCTTAAAGACGAGAAGGGGAACCTGATAGAAATCTACATTGTGTTAGAATGCACGGGTGAATTTGAGTGATATTTCACTTTGAGAAGATATCAGTAAGTTAATTATCAAAAAAGTGTGAACGCTTTTGTTTTCTACAACTGGTGTTTGCATGTTAAGGCCCTGACACACCTACCCGATTTTGGGAGTCAGAAGCCGTCAGAGGCAGTCGGGCATTCGCGGCCTCCTACTCAGGTTGGTGTGTCCCGCACCATCGTTGCACATTTTCACACCTCCCGCGACCTGCCGACAAAGAAAGTCGGCCAAAGAAATCACTCTGATTGGCTGTTGCCTCTTTTGACCGCTGCCTGCTGGTAAGGACAGTTATTGCCACTCGTCGACTGAAGTCTTTGCGGTGTGTTCGTAGGCGGGCGGGCGTAGCGGACGTAAAAGTCGGGACGCCTTCGATACCCGTTCTTTGGTCTCAGGTTGGTGTGTAGCGGCCTTTAACCAGGTAAACATCATCGAGTCACCATTGCAGAGTGCGCATGTAGAATAATCACATTGCGGTGACAAATTAACTCAAACGCGTAATGTTACGAATGATACAAGACCAAAACTTGAAGGTAATAACTGAACATCAATGAAGGTGGCTCGCAGCTCCGAACATTAGCTGTACGACACCACCTCTTACTCTAACATGACACAAACCATGCTTTGAGTCTCACTTCTTTGCTGTCATCACCATTCGTATCCATACAACCAATGTCTTTGCAATATAAAATGGATACAAGTGAACAGAAAAGTGTATCCAAGCTTTCAATGTTGCTCTCAAATAGCCTATAAAGCATGTCACTTTAAATGCATTTTTACAGGTAGTACTTTTTAAAAAATGTAGCTCACACTGCAATATTTATCACAGCGTACATTATGCAATTTAAGTTCTTTCCAATATTGTGCAGATTATATCGATGAGTGTGCTCAAGTTGCGGCTAGTAATCTTGACCTTCTTATCAGTTAAAAAATATGTCATGGCTCTGAAGTGATGAAGACTCCCAGAGACACAGCGGAACAAATGCTAGAGAAGCTGTGATGAACTCATGCAGATGAAACTTCCCTGAATGAAATTGAAAGTGAATAGAGAAGAAGCATCAGAGGAACGAGGAGAACCCTGAGTGGGACACGGACACTATGGGGAGCAGAGTGGTGCCAAGTGGGGTTGGATCACTCGACAACTGCCTGTCCCACCCTATTACCCTCCGAGCTCCCCCACCCTTACCCTCTCCACAGCCCCCCCGCCCTCTGTGTGGTAACACCACCAGTCGCTCCACAATGACACCTTTACTGGCTCTTACTGGTTGAATGGAGAGAGACCGACACAGAGAGGGGACGGTTGGGTGCTCTTCACATGGAGGGCTTTGCAATCACTGCGCATATTTAATGGGTGTCATTGTAGCAGACGTCTGTGGGTGGCTATCACTAATAGGATTACAAGAAATGTAACAATGATAAAAACATGTTTTTTAGACGTTGCATGGCATTTCTTGCACTGTTTCTACTATTTTCCGCCCAGAGGATGATTGGCCAACTGATAAGCGGCAAGGTAACATCATGCTCCAGTACAGGAAAAGTGGATTTTGTGGCAGGAACATTTCCAGCTCTCTAAAAATCAAACATTAGGTTTCACTTTCTGGCCCTGAGGATCAAAAAGTGAGGGGCCTCTTTCATATAAAGTACATGTACTGTAAGCATTTGACAATCATTCTGAACTAGGAGACAACCGTTGTGGAAGAGGCAGAAACACCAATTTCAGTGCCAGTAGTAGCCTCAATATACCAGCATGCAATGCATACTTCTCACTTTTATTCAGAGCCCAAATGTAGGAAATCACAAAGTGAAGTAAATGAGAGAAACTGACAGAAGGGCACCCAGTTACGATCGAAGAGCCTTTTTTGCTTAGGAAGGTTCTCTTTAGAAAGATATTATCTGTAAACCAGGGAAAGCATTCAGCTCATGATCCCAAGCCCAATATGCATTCTGTGTAACCAAACCATTGGTCCCTACAGTATGTATACATTTTCTGAATGCACTGCAGCTAACGAGTTCTTGAGACAAGTGATGGAAGCAGCATCTGACACCATTGGAGCTTTATAATATCCTTTAGCATAGGATAACCTAGACCTTCCTTTACAAAAAGAAAAAGAGAATGGTGCTGTCCCACAAGTCCTTGCGGCTGCAACTAAAAGTGAACAATAAACGCTGTTGTCCACGCTTATGAAGTCTAGATGCGCTTTAAGTTGTCCATCTATGGAACATTTTAGTTTTCCAAGGCAGAAGCCCGTTAATCGCGCCCGCTGAAGCATCATATAAGCCTCCTGTATGTAAGAGCAGTCGGATTCTGTTGTCCTGATGAATTATCCTTCACTTACATACTTAGAAGTTAGCACCATGGCGTTTTTCAGTAAGCAACGGTGGTAAGACAAGACAAAGGAGAAGACTTTTTGTATCAATTCGACCGCAAGTCCCAATCACCAAATAACTCCAGAATATCAAAGAAAAACTAGTCATTGATATAGGTTGGAATTAGGGTGGGGTCAGGGTGGTGGATGGGGGGGTAAGAGCGCAGGAGAGGAGTGAAAAGTGGAGCGCTTCTGGAGGCACCCCGGCTCTCCCGGTGTTAAGGAGGTGCTCCCAGAGGTCAGAGACAACCAGTCAACAACAGGAGCTGGCCTGCCTCTCTCTCATCCCTCTCTCTGGCTCTCTACCTCTCTCGGCCTCTTCTCTGTGCCACACAAAAGGTTTGTTGGGGGGGTGGTAGGGTAGACGGGTCGAGAGAGCGGCATGGCATTTTAATGGCGGTGGAGAGAGTGAGAGAGGAGAGGAGGTGGTGGGGTTGGTTGGTGGTAGAAGCAGAGAGGACCCCCCCCCTCCCTCCACCCTCTTCTCACTCTCAAACACACACACACACACACATACATACACAAACATGCAGCCATGGCAGCATCATTGTAGGGGGCTTTTTATCTAAATGATTGCCCTCAATTAGATCCCTGCTCAGAGTAGGTGAGAACAGACAGATATCTGGAGAGGTAGGGGGTTCAAACCAGTAGAAGGCAAAAGGGGAGAGAGGGGGGGTCAGTATGAAGAGAAAGAGTTTTCCTCACTATCTGAGGAAAAGGAGAGGCAACTGGAAGAGGGAGAGGGAAATCAAAATATTTTTGATGAGTCCGTAGACGGGTATTTGCACCCAAAAAAAAATTTGCTTCGTGTATTTAGGAAATTACAGCCACAAGCTGTCAAAAAGATAGTCACGGGTATGTGTACCAAAAATTATGTTTATATACAACTAGTTTGCTTCAGTTAATATGTTTTGTCGGAAAACCTTCTGCACCAGCTAACAATCTACCACCTGGACAAAATGTTTACTACACATCCGGGTTGCAAGAAACACAAGAGCTGTGATTGGTCAGCTTCTGCTTGTGTTTTGTATCGTTTCAGGTGCAGGTAGAGATGTTTCAACTGTCATTATAGCTTGCATAATCTTTAAATACAGCCTCTATCAAACTAAGCAGAGCTCTCCTGAAAATGAATTAGGGTATGTATAATGTATTATTTTTTGTTTTTTATGTTTGAGCTCAGCTACCTCCCAAAAGCTGCCTCATCTAATTCAGCTTCAAATTTGTTCCTGTGATTCTCAAAGACTTCGATTAACCTCATTGTTTGTAATTGTAGCTATGGCAATACTTGCAGGAGTGTTAAAAAGTACTCGGGTCTTTTACTGGAGTCGAGAAGAAATCGCTATGCAAAAGCACTCATTTTGCAGAATGAGCCGTTTCAGAACATTGTATAAAAACTAGTAAAAAGCTAGGAGAGTAGGATGCTTGTGTACAGGCTTTTTTCATTCTGCAACCAACAATAGCAGCCCACCATCACACACACACACACACACACACACACACACACACACACATGCAGGACAGCCATTCCCACCGCTGCCCACCAAAGCCCAGTGTTTACTCTGTTTTGTTTTTAATCACAGCAAGGCTAAACTCTACATGTAATTTTCCACTCTGCATACACCTAAACACAAACACAGACACATAGAAAGATACACATACACATTCACACACACTCACACATACATACAGTGCACTACACTCAGCTCTGCAATTACCCCTCAATTAGAGATAATAACATGACCACTTCCTGACCAATCACCTGCAGCCTTGCCGTGACTCACACAGCGTCCCTCTGCAATCACACACACACACACAGGGGCAGATGGTTTATAAAGTTAGTGGTGGCTGTAGAAAATCGTTGGGTTATTTTGTCTGACCGCCGTGCTTTGTGATTTTCTCTGTATCAGGCAGGTGGAGCAAAGCCTTTCCCCTCATTTCATGGAGATAAATGTTAGCTTTCTGTGGTTTCCTGTATATGCTGACTGCTGTCAAGGCTCTCTCTCACACACACACACACACACACACACACAATACAGACACATTTCCTGGAAAGACTGAAATAACCTTTTCTCCTTGTCTCTCTCATGGATGAGTGAGAGAATACAGTCCTCTCCCGCTCTATGGCTGCAGCGTTATATACACTTAAGTCCTTCTCTTTCCTCCTGTTTGCTTTCTCCTGCCTTTTATTTTCCCAAGCAAAGACATCAGAGATTCTAAAGTTAGCACAGCCTTTCCCCAGACCGCTGAGTATAGAGGCCGCTACCTGGAGGACACAAATTGGTATTTAATAGCTAACCTTATTCCCACTGCAGCCATTTTCAACTTAAGTCGTGCTCAGGCTAGGAAACCTGAGCCAGCAGTTAAACCGACATTACGGCTGAAAATCTCACATAGATTTACCAGTTATTAAATTATCCAGCAATGGAAGTAGTAAAGCATTTGTTGCTACAGTAATAATGCGATATATCAGAGGGGAATTTATAAAATAATAGATGTTTTTCCAATTTATGAAGTTAGGCATACATTTTGGTTCAAAAGTTGGAGTAAAAGTATTATTTTAACCTTTAAAAGGGTCCTCGTGGTTTATGCTTCCCGTATTTAAATTGTTCCACTTATAGTTATGATAAAAAAAATGTGTGGCCCATTTGTGATGGAATGAAAACATTTGTTTATTTAAAAAAAGCATTGCATAAAATGTGTATCTATGGCTCTTAAGTTGCTGTAACATTGTACATTTCCCCTCTGCAGGACGAATAAAGCTATTCTGATTCCTATTAAACATGCAGGTCGATGAAACAAACCACCAAGACATTAAACAGTGCAGTAAAAAAATATATTAAACAAGATGTATCTCAGTCAATTTCTGTCGCAGCACATTTATTTAATCTTATACGGTATAGTAAAACGTTATCTCGTTCACAGTTCTTAACTATTTGAGCAAATATAGTGCGCAATATTGCAGGAGGTTTTGCAGGGGATTCTCTAGCAAGTTATTAGCTCTAATCTTAGAGATAGGTTTAGTACAGACAGAAAGTTAAAAAATAAATCCATCTTAATGCCTGCAGTGACACAATATTGAGACAAGTCCTCAAACAGCCCCCCCCTCTCGTGCTCATAGGATCATAAAGTCCCCCAATACAAGACATTAGCGGATTGACACTATCACACCGGCTATCCGGCAGAGCCCCTTTCACACTTAATTACAGGCTCCCATTTCCCCCCGCCGAGGGAACAGGTGCAGGGGGAGTGGGAGAATAGTTCAGGCCCACTGTCTCCTCGGGCTTAGGGCCTTTTCCTGGCTCTGAGGGGCCGGTATTGACAGAGACAGGGGGGGACGCCAGCGGCGATAAATCACTGCGAACGTGTAAATGCCACTGCACCGCATTCCGCTAAAGAACAGGAGGCCAAACGGCTACAAGTTCCTTTCTCTTTCTCTTTCTGTTGTTTTAAGGACTGCCCCCTCCTCCCACACCCCCAAACACACACACACACACACACACAGTATCCTCGCCTGTTTTTTTCCCCGCTCCCTCCATCTCCCTCTCTTCGCTCCCCCAAGCAGCTAATAGCATAATTTGAGGAAGAATGTTCTGTGAGTTTCCTGTGAATTCGACCATTAGTCATCCGAATGACCTCTCTGTTCCTCCCCTTTCCCCTCCGTGTCACCAGCACAGCACTGCTAGGGCGCAATGGCTGCCTGGGGAAGAGGGAGGCAAATAGGAACCAGAGCTCTTTGTGTGTGTGTGTGTGTGTGTGTGTGTGTGTGTGTGTGTGTGTGTGTGTGTGTGTGTGTGTGTGTGTGTGTGTGTGTGTGTGTGTGTGTGTGTGTGTGTGTGTGTGTGTGTGTGTGTGTGTGTGTGTGTGTGTGTGTGTGTGTGTGTGTGTGTGTGTGTGTGTGTGTGTGTGTCTGTGTATCTAAATGTATTTATTATCGCATGACTTCATCAGTGCCCAGATTAATGTGTGTATGAACATCTGAGTAGTGATGTGTGTGTGTGTGTCCATGTGTGTGTATGATGTGGAAGCTCCCCCACTCAGCGGGGTGCAGGGGTAGGGTCCCAGCACTTACCCCCTGACACTGAGCTGTTAACTGGGAAAGTAGAAAAGGAGATGTGCAGGGTGGAGTGGGTGGAGGGTGTGTGTGTGTTCGTGTGTGTGTGTGTGTGTGTGTGTGTGTGTGTGTGTGTGTGTGTGTGTGTGTGTGTGTGTGTGTGTGTGTGTGTGTGTGTGTGTGACAGCAGCAAAGGGGAGGCAACTGAGAGAAAGACCGTTTGTGTCACCACCACCATGATCGCTAAAATGACTTGTTTATGTTCCTTTCAGCTCTAATAACCAAAGCAATTATTTGCTTTCACAGCACAGTTACTACTTTGGCTGTGTGTCTGTATGAGATTTATTTGGATTGATTAGACAACAAGACAGGAAGAGAATGGGGCCGCTGTGCTGCGCAGTTACGACAATTACATATACATAAACATCATTGTCTGGGATAAGCTGGCCTTTACTGTGGGGAGCGTGCAATTAGCTTTGGGGGAGTGAAAGCAGGGGTTGTATTCAAAAGGAAAACAGACGTCGACAAATTTAACTCTCAATGATGCAAAGTTAGTTGGATTTGGAAAAAGATGGGAATCTGAAACCAATTATGTACAAAAAGAGATTCAGAGAGATTGAGAGTTAGCTTTATAACAGATGTTTTTGTAACTCATGATTGACTCTGGATGGGATTATTATTAGCAGCTCCACTCAGGTTTTTCCAGCATAATCCTCCGCGGAACAGGTAATTGGCAAACCTTGTTCCATTACTCCAAAACATTTATTTAAAATCATCGGTTCATTGGTTTCCCCAAGTACCAGACTGTGAGGGTAACCATGTTCATATCGAACCAACGCAGGGAAGGAAACTGATATAAGTGAGGATTGTAGAGAAAATACATGCAGACGCTAACATTTGGGACATTTAAAGCTCACATCACAACTGCTGCAACCATATACTGTACCCCAGAACCACCGGGCCCCTCAGTGGCCCTAAATTGGGTCTACCTATCCATACACTCCTCCCGTCCTCCATCCCAACACCCTGCACCTCCAACCCCCCCCACATCAAAGGCCATCAATCTCCCGCAGTACAGGGGGAAAGGCAAATATTTAGAGAAGGACTGAGCCCCCATAAATCTGTAGTAGGAGAGAGAGAGAGAGAACATGATACCCACCGTTCTCCTCCAACCCTTCGCCGCCCCCACCACCACCACCACCACCACCATCGTCCCAGTCCCTCAGCAGTCCTACGTCTTGACGGCTGGAGGAAGCCTTGGGAGGCCACAGGAACCAGAGAGGAAGAGAGAAGGAGGTCTGTGGAAACACCAGCGAGGAAGACGATGGAGATTAAGAGGAGAAAAAAAGAGAGCCTCCCACACTCAGCAGAGTCTGTGAGTCAAACAATAACACACACTCATACACAGAGAAAAGAGTGCTCACACACACACAGCATGGAAACATGAACAGAACTCCTCTCCTTGGCCCTTGATTTACTACATCTCTAAGTTCCACTCGAGTGAGACTAGAATATATGCAGTATTTATGTCTTTTTCAATTGAAAACAATATGGCTTTCAGTAATAAAGAAAGGAACTCTGCACTGACAGGTCAGGGTTGAGAGGTCACCGGGAGAGTAAATTGGGGGCAGATGAGATCCTGAACAAAGCTAGGTTAGCTCAGACAAAAAATGCCACCATAGAGAGACTGATGCTGCTGAACAGTTCGAAAGAAGGCTATCCATACAGAGAGACAAAGCCAGGTTGCCACACAAAGATCCAGCAGAATGTTTCCACTGGAAAATAAATAACAATAAACAAGTTGAAGCATTTAAAGTACTTATTTATTCTACTAAACACCTTTTGGTTCTAACATGTAAGGCCAAATCCAGTTGTTTGTTTTATATTAGATTTCTTGTTTTTTATATTTTATTTATAAAACATTATTTTACGTGGATTTGTAGTATTGTGTTACTGTATGTTCAATAAAGGTGTATTTTTGCTAAATCTTGAGACATTGCCACTGTATGTACTAGGCAGGGCCGATTTTTGGCGCCAGATCTGGGGGGCGCTGCGCTGGTAGCTCTGGGAGGGGAAAAACATTTTTGACCTTTGGAACTCATCCTAAACTCATTTGGCCTCGATGTAACAACATTCATATTAAGTAAATGTAACACCCTTTTCACCCCGGTTACACTTTTTATTTGCCCTGTACGATGGGCTCACAGCCAAAGTGCGAGCGTGGGAGCGAGACAGCGAGCGAGCGAGAGAGAGAGAGAGAGGGCGCACCGGTACCGGCGCTGTTGTTATTAGCATCTAGTGCTAGCTGCGCTAACGGATATAAGAAGTTGATGTTTCTACAACCATGGTTGAGGAGAGCTCTCCTGTCAGACTGAGAGGCTCAGTGAGGTAAAGGACTCTCTGAGTGCTGGGGGGAAACGATTATTTTGAAAACGATTAATCGGGCGATTATTTCATCGATTAGTCGACTAATCTAACGATTATTTTTCTGTTGTTCGATTTATAAAAAACATAATGTATCTCAAATAAATACCAAAAAACATTACTTCATTCATGACAACTGCGCACCAGCTTACGTGCAGCCCTGGCCTGGACATTGCTTGGCTCCGTTAGTTGACATACATTGATACTATAAGCTGACTAACGTTAGTCTAATGTTATGTTTGACTCGTAAACGACCACAACATGAGTTAGCTCTCAGTGCAGTTTGTTCGTTCCGGGTTAGTAGCGGCTAGATAGCGGTGTTCTGCAGACATAAACTAGCTACCATTCCATCCAACATTAAATACTGACAAACGTTAACTAACACACAGCTGGCGCCGCTAGCTAGGTAGCTAATATTAACTACTAACCAACCAAGCACGAACAAACCGCACGGAGAGCTATAAGATAGTTAGCACTACGAAGTGCACAGAACTCAAGCTGCACAACACACTAGGGCTGTTCCTATTTATGAATATGCTTTTATTTTGAAGGAGAGGTAGCACCCCCCGAACAAGCTCTTACTGTACGTTGATATTGGAGATTTCAATAAATTCAATTTGAAAGACCTAGGGCGAGATGTCTTTGTTTGGGGGCTTTTTGCAGGGCTTCGTGCGCAATCCTGTGAGGAGGAGGTGGTAGCCGTTTCAGTCTCCAGTGTTTAAAGTGCGATTGCGAACTGCTTGTTGTTGTTTTGGGTGACCCACGTGTTTGTAGCGATGCGTCGACGAGGAAATATGTCGTCGACGATATTTTGAAGTCGACGCATCGCTACAGCACTATTAGATAGTTAATTTTAGTCTAAGTTATCTCAGTGGGTCTCAAACGTTTTGACCACAAATTATGTAAACACATATTTCCAAGGCACTCCTTTATAATTACTAGGATAAATAAAAACAGGTTTGAAATCATTCCAATGTATACTATAGGACATTAAACCAAAAATATCGTTTAAAGTTGGAGAGATACAAAAATATGCATAAATAAATAAATAAGATATAAATGAGCAACAAAAATAAAATAAGTTACATTTATTTGTTATTGGCTATGGTAGGTTATTGGTTATGTTCATATACTTATTTGATTATTAAAATGTAAACATATCTTTTTCATATGGGTGTTTTAGAGTTGTACCCCCTAGATCAGGTCTCTAGTAATTGTGTGCTCAAAGTGCACCAGATTGAACCATTTTACTTTATGTTCAAAAAAATCTTCCCGGGGGACCATACCCCCGGACCCCCCTAGAGGATGTGACGTCCACCCCCCAATTAAAACAAGTTCATACAATACTGAATACATTTGAAGCCATTTTGACGTATATTACCTATCTCAAAAGGTTTCTGTTTTTGTAGTGTATTTGTCTTTTGTAGAGATTTTTCATTTATTCTTTATATATAAAATCTCGCCTAGGGCAGCAAATTGTCTAGAACCGGCCCTGGTACTAGACCTTAAGAGCCTTTCTGCTGGCAGACACATAGAAACAAATTGTCGGGGCACACTTCGCAGGCGCACACACACAAATTCCACGCGCTCCGCGCTCACATTATGCTGGGCCCACATGCCTTAGCACCGCTGCTATGACTCCATCCTAGGGGAAACACTGCAGCCCATGACACAGCCAGGTCAGGACACTCCGCGTGCAGCACTGTAGCAGCCAAATTAATAATATACAGACAAGCAGTAGACAACGTGTGACTTGAAGTTAAATGGAAGTGGTTGCAAAACCTAATTCCACATCTCCGGTGTGGGAATATTTTGGATTTAAGCCAAATCAACGAGGACTTGAATGAGCCGGGTGGTATGTTGTATTTCTTTTTAAAAGCTAGCAACAAAAGCTAGCAACCTTAAACTGCACCTGAAACACAACCTACCCATTCCGTGTTCCCAGCTGGGAGCAAACACGGCAGCTCGAGAGCCCCCACCTTCCCTACAGTTTGCAATCAAAGATGCATTTGCCCGACAATGCAAACATGTTGGGGTTCCTTGCTCGAAATCTTTGAAATACTGTACAGATTTGGATATGGCCTGTTGAGGCATCCGGGTCTTAGTATGGACAGTGGGATGTACACTTGACTGTTGTTTTAAGGAGGGTTTTTTTGCTTGTGAGACAATGTGTGCTCATACTTGTTTATATATATATGAGAGAGAGAGCTCTGTTTTCCAGAGTCTATTTAATTGATTGTTTTGGTTGTGTGTGATTTTAATTAATTTGTTATAATTAAATGTATTTATTTTATTTATTATATATAATTTATATATTTGAATATTATTTCATATTTCAATTGCAAAGTTGAATGTTCAATTCAAAGTTCTGTTTGAAAGGATGTACTTGAATTATTATTATATATTATCCTTCTTAGTGGTGCCGACAATATTATCGTTTATCGCAATAATTTCCGGGAAAATGTATCGTCCAACAAAATTAATTATCGTGACAGGCCTAAGTAAGAGGGATTTAAGGAGCTTTGCAGGGCTCTGGATGCCCCCCCACTGACTGAGCTAGAGTCCCAGGGGTGAGGGGCATTGATCCCTGGGCAGAGTGTGTGTCCTGCTCCCTTGACAGACTACTTGATTGACTTTTTAGCCCCAGAGGGAGCGAGCACGGGCAGATAGAGACACACGCATGCCTTCACACCAGTGGGATATAGTAATACATGCACATGTTAGTGAGGACGTGCATAATTTGTTGGTCAGGTCATATGGGCACACGAGCAAACAGATGCAGTAAGATGCAGTATAAGCATGCATCACACACTCCTGCTAACACTGTCACCACCACAGCTGCCATATTCATGAGCGGGATGTGCGCCGAGCGGCATTATCATGGCCCAGACCCGGCCTTTGTGCTGGCCTTTGTTGGCTTATCTGCCCGCCTCTGCCTCCGTCAAATGTCACGTCTCTGCAGACTCTGTATTTTGAGCATCAATGTCAATAATTAGATGTACAACATTATGGGAGCCTTTGGAGCCTCTGCTCAAGACACATTGATACATATTTTATGTGTGGTTTTGTTTTACCCTCTCCCCTGCAAATCCCTAAACACGTCTTCGCATCAATATTAAAGCTTGTTCTTCGTCAATGGCGGCTTATATTTGTAGGGATTTTGTATTTTATTTAGTGACACCATTTCTGATACTTTAAGAAAATGTTTCTCTACTTTCTCTTTTGCCTTCTTTGTTAACATGTTCCTTCTCTTCACGTACCAACTCTGTCGATTTGTTCCCACCCTGTCCTGCCGTTCTTAATGCGATTGCTAAAGAACTTGCCCAGCTGTGTGTTTTTAAAAAAAAAATGGTACAATATGGTAAAGCAAGATATTGCACTGGTCGTGATACCATTTAAATATCTATTTTTGTGTCATTACAAAACAAACATTGTTCTGCCATAAAATTCCGGTATGATCACCTGTCTATTCATGATTTTCTTTTCTGCTAATGTTGCCAACTCCAGCTCATGACTGCACTTTTCTTTCCTATTCTTCATTCGAACACACACACACACACACACACACACACACACACACACACACACACACACACACACACACACACACACACACACACACACACACACACACACACACACACACACACACACACACACACACACACACACACACACACACACACACACACACACACACACACACACACACACACACACACACACACACACACACACACACACACACACACACACACACACACACACACACACACACACACACAGGATGTGCCTGGGGGAGGATAAGGGTATGGGGATGTGCTGGGAATGGGCACCTAATTGCTTCTTACTGATCCAAATAGCACATCAGAGGCAACGGCACTTCAGTGGACCTCCGAAGAGATCCGCCAGGTTGGGCCTGTTCATTACCCTGCTGACCCCCCAGCTCAACCCCTCATACGCACACATATTACAAACACAGCTCCACCCCTTCACCTACCCCGGCTCATTGTCTCCGGGGTTTAATTGGAGCGATGTTCTCCATTGTGAGCCGGCTCAATGGCAGTGGAGGGCTCCATTGTGGGACTGAATGAGGGCAGGAGTGTTCATTAGGTGAGTCTCTGAATAAAGTATTCTGGAGGTAGGGTACTGAGAGCCGGGGGCTGCACCCAGACCTCCGGTGTGGGTAAAACTGCATGCTCTCCTCTCCTCTCTTTCCTCCCGGCTCCCCTGCTCCTCTCCCGTTGTCTCCTCTCCTCAACAGCCTGACGCTTGGCCCTGAAAGGCAGCGGCTGCGTTTTTGTTGGAAGGGCAGGCTTTGTCTGCGCCAGGAGGATGAATCGTGGGGAAAGAAGAGAGACTGGGATCAAAGACGGACTACAGAAAAAGAGAGGACCACCTCCTCTGGTGGAGGGAGAAAGAGAACCGATGAGCCCTGAGAGAAGTTTTATCATTCTCCGCTAGGTCCCCTTCCCTCACTGGTGGTCCAAACCAAAACACTTAATCCAACACTACTGTAAAATGTGATACTCTATTCATGCCTGTTGGGAATATTCCTTACACATCGCCTCACCTGAGGTCTAATGCTGCGTTCCATTTACATTGAAAGTCGGACGTCACATCGGAGTTGACTGCATTCCAGTAAGTCGGAATGAGATGGACAGTCTTTTGCCTTGTTTACAGCATTGGCAGTAATCTCAGGTTTGCTATTGTTAGCAATACCGGTTTATAACTATGCCTTATTTTGTATTATGTGAATACAAACATCATAGCAGCATGAACACAGATAAAAGACGAGCAGTACCATATATACACTTTATCTAATGGGACAAAAATAATACAGAAGAGCTACAAATTGTATATTATCGAAGAGTTCTCTTAATGTTTATAAGCGGAGACTCCATTTTGAATGATGATCTTAGATATGGCAACGTATCTCCGAGTTAACAAGTAGGAAGTCCGTCCTCAGGTGGCGTTCCAGACTGGGAACTCGCACCATGTGCACTGGTTCAGCTGCAGAGCAACACTTCCTGGGTTGATACAGGTTCTTCCTCTTCTTGAACTGAGCCTGAACTACTTATACTGCTATATAACAGTGCAATGAAAAGAAAAGATGGCTCTCCAAGCTGAGATTTAAATGACAGGTTAGAGCAAAAGGAGAGTTTTTATTAATCAGAAAGTGATACGCGTGATAAATGAGCCCTCATCACAGCAGCGTCTAACATTAATACATATTAAAAGTGAAGGAAAGAAAACAGGTGGGCATTTCTGAACGTCTCACTGCTGGAATTGGCAACATCCACACTCGTCTGGCACCCTGCCACGTGTACGCTGCTGCTCTACAGATTGGAGATTAAAGGGATTTACCTCTCAGCTATATTTCAGTTTTTCTTTTTCCTTTCCTTTAAGTAGCGGCGCTTTGTAACTCAAGTTAACCTAATCCGCTTGAAAGCGAAAATTCTAATCAACTTCATCCTAATTGACCTTAAAATGTTTAATTTACCGTAGGAAAGTACACACCATTTACTTTCAGCATTGGCTATGATGTCGAGATGGAAACCTTTTAATGTAGAAATCGGATGCCAACGTTTGCTGTGACTGTTACTTTTCTCTTTCCAGACTGCCGGCTGAAACATTTAAGCTGCCACAGAGCTGACATGCTTTGGCAGCCCGCCGTCAGCCAGTCGTCCGGCCGTGCCAGTGTCTGAGTGCTCTGTTGTGAGCGTGGCGTGCAGGCAGGCGACGTGTGTGTGACAGATTCAACGTTCACACTGACCAGAGCCCCTTCACCCACGCCCTGCCCAGCCGCTGATGTCACCATGCCTCCGCCACACACACAAACACACACATGAAACCGCTATTCCACTCTCCCTTAGCCACTACCTTCCGCTGTTTACATTTCTCTTGCTGCCCAAAAAACAATACCAGACATCTCGTTCGCCACATCGAACGCACGTTCACACACATTCACACACACAGGCTTGGGGAGTAACGGGATTACGTAATCAGGATACAAATAAAAAGGCAACTGTATTCCCTTACAGATACATTTCAACAGATGTAATCAGATTACTGTTACATTTAAAAAGAAATGGGGATTACAATACATTTTCAAATGAAGAAATTTATATATTAAAGGTTGGATGTACTGCTTGATTATTCTTTCTGATTTAGGCTACTTCTGACCTTTATTTGAAATATATATTTTCAAATGCAGTTGGTGAAACCCTGATTTATTAAACAAAAACACTGGGTTTGATTAATGTTTTAAACTAAATCAGCATTTGTTATCTCTACTATTCTGTAGGCCTATAGCATATGACTTAAGAGGACACATTTGTGATACTAAATGTCTTGTTGTCTTCTTTTCTAAGGGCACATTATTCTGCTGTCTTTCATAAAACACTTCAGTTAAAAACATGGTATTGATATTTGTTTTCTCTCTCTCTCTACGTGCATTGCCTTTGATATTGAGGTAATCCAATAGTAACGGAAAGAAATCATCAGGTGACATTACTTTTATATTGTTATACTAAGATTAGGTTACTGATGAGTTTTTTTTACAGGTAACGAGTAACTGTGACGGATTACATTTTTAAAGTAACCCTCCCAACCCTGCACACACGTATAAACACAGGCCCGACCGCACGCTTAATGCTAATCTGACATCATCAGGGAGGTGTGTAGGGTTACACAGGCTTATGTGTAGACACAGAGCCAAGTCTTGGAACTGTGTTATTGCTGCCACACACAAACACATATTACTGCTCCTTAACAAGGGTGCGTTCAGGTTTCTTAAACAGGATGGTTCATCCGTCCCTCCCGTCCACACTGCGGCTCCCTGACTTCTTACAGACTCCCTTTTCCTCTCCTCTCCTCTGGCAGTATTTATTTTTCTGTCTGAACAGCTCACATAAAGCCCTGCATGGACAGTGTAGCGTCTCCTTCTGCCTGGCTTGTCACGAGTATTACTACACTGCTGGTCCGCGCACACATCAACACTCAAACATGAACGCATATTCAAACGTACACATACCGCAGGTGTGAACACATACTCTTTCACAGCAGCGTGCACACTACCACCCACAGTGCCCTGGCCTACTGTATGTGTGGCCACGTTTAGGCGTTCGGCCTACGGTAATGTTTGTGATATTCATTTAAACGAGCAATGGCTAACTTGATCCGCACTGAGAGGGCTTGTTGATGTGGGTCTGCGTCGGGAGTCCCCAGTGACGGTCTCCTGTCCCTTCCTGTTTAGCCTGGGCGTCTGCCGCACATAAACACTCTGGGGCCTCCTCTGTTGCAGGATATGTGGACGTATGGTGATGGGGGGGGGGGCAGGAGTCATGGTTTCAATCCCCCTGGAAAGCCACCTCAGAGAAGACCAGTGTAAGGACTAAATGGAAGGGGGATTGTGAAGGGATGATCCTTAACCTACACTGAGCCCAAAACTAAACTCTCCTTTTCCTCTGTGCTTAAAGATACCCTACGGAACTTCCTTATAAACAAACAGCGTTACAGTGTGTTTACATTCAGTGTGTCCTTGAGACACAAAGGATATTTCTGTATATGCTATTTAATTGTATAGCTTAAAACCAAAGTGCCAGAGACCTCCATTATTGTCGAACAAGGTTCTTTCGCAAAAACAAATTAGGGCACTGTGGTTTATTTTTGAGTCGACGGCGAATACACAATAATTCTGCCATTGATTTCACTATCTTACCAAATCTGGATCGGAAAATAGTCCCAAATAAAAACACAATATTGACTTCTGTTTGACTGATATCTTCTTTTATTTAAGAATTACTCATTTTGATATCTTCCATCTACATTTAGTGTTAAACATTTCCTAAATAAAAATATAGATCAGTTATTTTATTAATGATTTATGTTTTCACTAGCTACAAATATTTAGAGATGGACTAACACATTGTTGGTTTTGGTCTAAATACAGAACCTGTTGTCAGATAGATTTATCTATTTATAATTCATTTGTTTGTGCATCTTTAGATTTTTTTTTACTTAACAACTAACAATTTAGCACATCCATGGTGTGTGCAGGAGAGCACCACAGATTGTAGTCGTAAAAGATGCACAGGAAGAACGACTTCCCCGAGCTGCTCCGCCACCATCCTGACTGTGATCACAGGGAAGGATTTGGTCAGAGATAATGAATTCAAGAGCACAAACCCAGCGCCCTCTCATCTCTGACATGGGGGGAACCGCTATGACACCATATGCAGGGGCCGAGAGAGGGACCACACAGCCAGAGCTCAACCGTTCATCAGTGTGAACATCTAGTTACGGTCTGAGAATGATAAGACGTTATGGGACACTGCGCACTATGCACCGTCTGGGGTGATTAGGATAAAAGTCCCTCCCTCACTGCTGCAAAGAGGAAGTGTTTAAAAAAATGTATTGTTTGCCATTCTGTCAGCATTTGAAACCAGCCGCAAAAATATGATGTCCAAGTCGTCACTGTTTCGCTTTTTGTAGAGTTATAAACATTTGCTGTCAGAAAAAATCTATAAAATGGGCACTCTGCTTCTACCACAGTGATGAAGTGATGCATTACACAACCCTTCCATCATAAACTGCTCTGTATGGAAGTCATGTCATGTTCTGCAGGGAACACAGGCCGTGGTATGCATGTGCAAATTCATGCACATTTGCTTTCATGTCAGCACACTTCCATGTGTACGTGCTTGAATTACAGCTGAGGGGACTTGGCAACACTTGTCGCCTGTAGCACTGTGAGAATGTTTCGCAGGCTGTTGCGTAAAGTTCTCCAGTTTGTTTGTTTGCTCTGCCTTGGTGCCATAAAAAGTCAGGGACGGGCAATTGGGACCGCCCTGTTTACATGCCGAGGCTGGGACTCCAGAGAGATGAAGCAGGGAAGGTCTGGGGAACAAATGTTACCTCACCACAGAGGGGGGGGGGCACTGATTATGGCGGCCGTGGGGAGTCTGACGTGTGAACGACTGGCTGTGGTGGCACCGGGGAAAACGAGTACCAGAGAGTCGAGGGATCCCAGGCAGAGGTGGGAGAAGTACTCAGATCTTGTACTTAAGTAAAAGTAGAAAAATAATCTGTTACAAGTAAAAGTGCTGCAATCAAAATGTTACTCAAGTAAAAGTACTGGCATCTAAATATACTTAAAGTACCAAAAGTATACTCATTATGCAGAATGGCCCATTTTCTATTAATACATATAATATGTTTTGATTATAATTAGGGGTGAACATAACTGGCAGGTACGCATGCGCTGCAACAATCTGAAATGCGTACCGTCACTTGTGTCACAAAGCGCATTTGCGTACCGACGTACTTGTGAAGCTTTTCCAGAAGGCGGTTAGATCACCGGACAACAGAGTCGGTCTCCGTGTGCACAGACGGGGCTGCTGTTACCGTCGGTCTGTACAACGGAATTGTGCCAAAACTACGCCAACCGGCTGCGGAGGGAGACTCCCCCCCCCCCCCTTCACCGGAGAACTGCGCTAAAACAGCTGATCACAACGTTCACGCTCTGTGGTCACGAAGTACTCCACTAGCACTCCACGATTTACCTTTGAATTGTAAATACTCAGGTAAAATTAAAATTGAACTTAGGTACAGTACTTGAGTAATCTACTTAGTTCCTTTACACCCCTGATCCCAGGCATCAGTGAGGGCCGGCTGCATGCCAAGACAGCCTCATCACTTATATTTTCTCCTACACATTGAGTCCTTGGGAAGCTTGACTTAAACCACATCGCATGGCCGCCATTCATTGTGACCAGACAAGAAGTGAGAAAGACAGGGGAAAAATAAAAAAGGATACGAAACACATCCCCCAGCACTGCAGTGAGTATCCTGCCTGAAGGAGTGCCATCTGGGGCTGAACGTTGAAAGGGAGCGAGGAGTACAGAGAGGAGGAGAGCTGGGGCCGGGGTCCGTAAGTGAGGGAAGGTGGGAGTCCAGCTGGGTCCCATTAGGGCTGGACCACATGTGCCTGCGGGGGGGTAGTGGCGGACCGAGGGAGCAGAGAGGGCAGCGGGGAGGAAGTGCTGAGAGCGATGGGCCTAGACCCTGTGAAGCTTTATTAGGCCTGTCGTCTGCTCCTCTCCACGGGGCTGCTCACACACTCCTGCAACACCCGCCGCCCTAACCCCACCCCCCCTCACAACCCTCCACTGCCCTCGGGCACCGCCAGGGCAGAACAGTATAAAACTATTAGAGGGAGGGAGACGGGACTAGACCACCCAGACACACACACACACACACACACACACACACACAAACACACCCATAATGGCTACCAGGAGGAGGCCCCAGCATGAGAGCTGCAGCTGGAAAGAGAGAGGGACATCAACACACACACATGCACGCAAATAGAGTGACACGAACTACACACACTGAAGTGGGGTGCATGTGCTACAGGGAGCATTCTGTCTTTCATTCAAATGTCAAACCCACGTGTGGCACGTTTATTTCCCTTATTTGTATCCGATTTATTCGGACAGTTTGAAATTAAAATCTGAAGGGCATAACTGGGAAATTTGCATCTGTATTAACGGTTGTGCCAAAATGTGTTCCTGCCATAACCACCTGTGGGTCTTCCTCCCCTTGTGGTTGAGAGGGGTGCAGACCTTTGAGTGAGTGCGTGTGTGTGCGTGTGCGTGTGCGTGTGCGTGTGCGTGTGTGTGTGAAAGCAGGAGAAAGACAGTCAGAGATTGTTCTCATGCATACTCTTTACATGCCTTTATTTGTATATGTGCTTACATTTCACAGTCCTGGCATATCTGACATGCCTGCAGGCTCATCTGCCTCCTACCTTCCTACCACCCATCCCTCCATCTATCCCTATATTGCCCCCCGGGGGACGCGAGAGAAAAGCCCGCCTGGAATCTGAGCCCTTCCTGTAATGCTGACCATCACCATGAATGGATGTGTCTGCTTTGTTGGAGTAATGATGGTGATCATCCTGCAGGGTAACAGACGGATAATGAGCCTCATGACCAAGAGCTGTCGGCCTGGTATGTCAACATTAGCATACAGAGTTCAAAGTGTCTGAGTGCAGAGGAAACGTCAGGTCTGACTGTATGTGAGAGGGATCAGAGAATCTGATGGAGCTCCATAGTGGCTGTGCTTCAAAGCTCCTCTTATTGCTATGACACGGCACATAATAAATTATTGGTAGATAATAAATGAAAATACACCTTCAAAAAAGATTACGGACTTCTTGCAAGGCAGAGAAAACCTGCAACTACTGTGGCTAATATTACAATATTTTTTAAAACATTTTTCTTGTTTTGCTTCTGTCTGGAAATTGCCATATTTGGCGTAATTGTTAAGTTATCAAAAATGGTTTGATTTTTATTTAAGGCGGGACAAATAAAGAAAACAATAGACGAGGTGTTTGAAAGGCCAAAATAAAAAATAAATAACAGAGCTTTTTGCACCTGAGAATACACTTTACTGAATTTAAAGGATTAAAGAGTTCAGAACTAATTATAAAACTCTAATATTCATTCCAACTTAAAGATTTGCTCAAGAAATTCCTCTGCCAAGCTAAGTGTGAGGGGAGTGTGTTACTACGTGTGTGTGTGTGTGTGTGTGTGTGTGTGTGTGTGTGTGTGTGTGTGTGTGTGTGTGTGTGTGTGTGTGTGTGTGTGTGTGTGTGTGTGTGTGTGTGTGTGTGTGTGTGTGTGTGTGTCAACAAGTACATATTACCTTATCAAATGGCTCTACCAGGGCTTGTCTCTTTCTCTTGGCTCCCCCCCTTGCAGGTCAGGACCCCACAGCCGTCGTTACAAGGTTTAATACTTCAGCCATTCAATCATTAAGGCGTTTTATACGGCCTGTCCCCGGACTTCTCTCGCTTGTAAAAAAAATAATATTTGTCTTTCCAACTGCACTGTGGACCACAAAGTCCTCATGTTTTATTTTAGTCAGAGCAGTAAAACCCTGTTCTTCCTTCTGCCAACCTACTTCCACCATAAGCTGTTGTTCTTGTTTTTCTAACTGTACATGTGTGTGTGTGTGTGTGTGTGTGTGTGTGTGTGTGTGTGTGTGTGTGTGTGTGTGTGTGTGTGTGTGTGTGTGTGTGTGTGTGTGTGTGTGTGTGTGTGTGTGTGTGTGTGTGTGTGTGTGTGTGTGTGTGTGTGTGTGTGTGTGTGTGTGTGTGTGTGTGTGTGTGTGTGTGTGTGTGTGTGTGTGAAGCCACAAGGGGAAGCACAAGAATCCAAGGTGGAGGTCAAGGCTGCTTGGGATTTTGAGAGTGGGTTTTCTTAAGTCCTTACTTCTCAAAAGGTCTGAGGCAGAGAAGGGGAGAGAAAGACTTCAATCATGGAGAATTTCTTTTACAAATAGTATATTTGGATAATCCAATAAGTTGAATTGGAAACTGTAATTGTTCTTCTAAATGGATGCCAAGTTGGCGTGTATACTGTACTTTTATTCTAACCGTGCCACATTAATGAGCTGATAGTATACATGTGCTAATTAGCGTAATACTAGGACATGGTCTTTCACTGTATCCCAAATGTATTCCAAAATTACAATATTTCTTGGTTTCTGCTGTTGGTGCATGTTGATCTTCTGTCAGTATGCTCTTTTATTTGTGTTCGCTCACAGTTTTTCTCTTGATCAAAGGGCAGAAAAATGTGTTTTACCCTCTTTACAACGGCTTTGAAAAGAGAACAAGGAGAGTTCTCCTTTAATGTTGGTCAGTTGCATTGAAACAGTGCTTTCAAAAGTTAACTACAATGAGGTGCTTTTTTTGTACTTCACATGTCACAAACTTCCATTTGAATATTCAGAACAAAGGAGAAAAGGCAAAGCTCAGTATAGTGCAAGGTAAGTCGACAGATTTTAAGAAGTTATACAAGAAAAACGACTTCCAACTAACACTGACTGTAACATGATGAACTTTACTCATCCTGGTGTCATACTTGTCAACCCTCCCGATTTTCATTGCCCTCTCCCGGTTTCCTCCCGGGCTCATATTTCTCCCGCATTTCTCCCGATTTCTGATAAAATCAGATTTACACACGACTGCTTCCACTCGGACTTTAATACAGCTACACCATTGTTTGGTTTCCATGGTAACACATCTCTTTAGTAGCGCGCGCAACTCAAAGTCTGAGAGGGTGAGGCAGATATTCACAGAAAACAGAACAAGAATCGACAACTACTCTAAGCTCACTCCTTTCCTGTAAAATACAACTCCAGCCCACACATATGCTCCATCAAGGACGGTGCTACAGGCCGCAAGGCAGTGCACTCACAACTACAATAAGCATGTTAATGTTAATCTAACAGCTCCGGCGATCCACTAGCACCCCCCCCCCCCCCCCCCCCACCCCAATTTTGCATTTTGAAATGCTCCCGATTTCTGAGGTCTAAAGGTTGGCAAGTATGCCTGGTGTGCCCTGTAACATCTTTGCAGTAAGAATAGTTGTGTTTAATACAACATTTTAAATCCATGTACATTTGACTAAATTCCAGTTAAATGGTATGGTTTCTTCACAAGATCCCAATGCAAAAAACCTTAGAACGAGTAAGTATGTCTTTTTTTTTTTTAATCAGATGGAAAAGTATTTTGTAGATTATTCAATTTATGTCCTTCAATCCATTTTAAAAATCAGTTCAGGTTTTTTTAGATCTTCCATTCAGCATCACAAGTAACACCAAGCTCCGATCGTATGCCCTTATAGCAGCAAAAGAGAGTAAGGATGCTCCAAGCCATCAGCCACCAATCATTGTCAACCAATATTTTCAGAAATAATCCTTGATAATCCATGATATGGCGTTTCATCACGGCAGTATTTAGTTTAGACAGTAACTGCCGGGTCCTGCATGAGCTCAGCCCCCTCCTTTTTTATTTTTTATAAAAAGCTTCTTTTTTTTTATTTTTATAAAATACTTTTTTTTTTATAGCTTTATACCCCAAATCAGAACTTTTGAAACAGGAAGTGAAATAGAGGGATATGAGGCATGGCTACAATGGGTGATCTGTTTGGTATTTTGAGCAAAACACTTCATAGACATGTTTTTTATATATTTTATATATATCTGAGATCTATGCTATTGCCTAAAAATAGCATGATAGGAGACCTTTAATAGAATATTGCAGCTGAAAAGATAAGTATATAATACTGTATGTCATGGTGTGAGAGACAGCATGTCAGTGTTGAAGGACTTTGGAGTTGAGGGAGGAACCAGCAGTGTCTGGAGTGCATAGAGCTTGACCTGCTCTCAGCAGAACCCATGGCTGAGATTACCACTCTGTGATAGAGAGAAAGTGGCCTCCTATCACAGATAATCACTGCTCCCAGTAAGATGCCGCTGAGTTGAATGACCTCACAGCTGAAGCCTTGTTATTTCTTTGTCACTCACACCTGACTGTAGATACTGTGTTTTCCTTTCACTGTAAGGCAGCTTAATATGACGACTGGTTACAAGCAGCACAATAACATTTTCTCATCTTTAAGTTTGAAATTTTTTCTAGACAAGGCTCATAGAGAGGCGAAGTCCCTCCCTTTCCGGTGGACCTCCATGGGACCTTATTTCGAAAAAATTATGTATTGAAGTCAATGGCGAGAGAAAGATTATCTTTCGATCCCGTTTGAATTGTGCCACGAATTACACATATGATGTTTGTCAATTTAAAAGATAATTTGAAAGTCAATTTTTTCTAAATGTTTCGTAAAACTGGGAAGTAACAAAATGTTTTGTGTGAAACGCTCAATGAACTACATCTCTGGTCTCGCACACGTCACCAACACCAAGATGGCCGTCACGTTGGCACATTTCACTTCTTTCTTTCAGAATAAGGCGAAAAGTATTAAAAGAGGTGAAAATCACTACAAGTCTGGCCATGTTGAGAACTGTACACACACACAAGGGGAGTTAGTCGGTGCTGTGAGAGCCAGCATGCGGGACCGGCTTTACAAGGTGTCGGTGAGTAACACGAGTGTAATGTGTAACGTTAAGGACATCACTTACACGACTCTGGGATTTGTAGTCTTTCTAGTTGCGTATTTTTCATAGTATTATATTTCAACAGTTTTACGACAAACTGTGACTTTTTTGACATGGAAATGATTTTTTAATATTGACAAACATTATATGTGTAATTCATGGCACAATTCAAACGGGATCGAAAGATAATCTTTCTCTCCCCATTGACTTCAATACATAATTTTTCCGAAATAAGGTCCCATGGGTCGGAAATAGAAGGGCGGGACTTCGCCTCTCTATTAGAGTTTAATATATCATATTCAATTAGTCTCAAAATGTTTCATAAATGTTTATTTTTAATACAAAAAAATCTCTTTTCTTGCTTGCTTTGTTATGCAGTTTCCAAACACGGCGGATAATCACTAAATAAACTGAATTTCCAAACGCCTTACTAGCTTTTTCCTCAGCTGCCCCTGAGCATTTATACATGACACTGAATCATTAGCTTCAAGTGCATGTGTAACGTTGCCTCATTAGCTAATCAAACCAGAGTCTCAGACATGTGAGGAGAGACATCTCATTAGGAAGAACGCTGTTTAGAGGGAAGAGCCATCTTGGGGATTATCTTAAACTGTTGTGCAGTTATGTCTTTCTCTCCGTGCCACAACACAAACCCCAGCTCGATGATGATCCTCAGAGATAAGTCTCTCGTGCGCACATTTTCCCAAGGTCAGAGTTCTGATTTCTGAGTGATTAACAGAAGCGCTAATTTCTAAACCAGTTTTTTGCATTAAGAAATCATTTGAACACTTGTGAAGCTGTTGACCATGTTTTGAATTCGTTACACATAGGTGAAGCCAGCTGCAAATCACTGGCAATCACAGCAGCAACGCTACAATATTGTTCTGCCTTTATTTATGTGATGAGTTTGAAAAATACTGGAGAATATAGGACACCAGCAGCGTTATACAAATCGGGGGGAGGGGAAAGCAGAGAGATGTTGATGTAGTGTGTCAGGGGTCGGCTTTGTTATGGGTATGGATTTGAGAGGGCTGATGCACATTAATAACATGTTTTATCCACTTGTACAGTAGAAGCACAGTCCCATAATGGAGCAGCTCAAGTGTTTATATCAGGTTTTGGATCCAACATCGTAACAGTTTTTCTTTTTGCAATGGGTTGTTATTCCGGGGTGCAACTAAGTAATGATTATATCATCACTTAGACCGGAAGAGCAGACTTACGGCTCTGGGAGGAAAGTCAATGTTATTCAGGATGTTTTTGCACTGTGTAGTTTCATTGTTTCTGGGAGCTAATGAAGAGGAAATCTATAGGAAACAGCAACTCTATTGCTATTTCTTCTAAACATTAACTCATGTCCCCAGCTCTCTGCTTTTACCACCCAGCTTTAAAAGCACTACATTCCTTTTGGCTGCCTGCCCTCTTCTGTCATTCCCTCTATCGTCCTCATACACCCATCCTCCCTCCTTCTGACCTCCTCTTGCTATGCCCATTTTCCCCCTTTCATTCAACTCCCGAATGTATTTCTCACGTTCCAGTGTTACTATTCTCTTCTGTCCCATTCACCAACTTCCATCTCTGTCTCCTCACATGCAGAATGCAGTGTATGCACAGATACACAAACATAACCAACCATGATATGAAGGGTTATATTTCACACCTTATCAGATTTTGATACCACAACAAACAGTAATCTGTAGCTACTGCATAAAAACAATGACATGCCCGGCTGCCTCTTATCAGGTGATTACAGTGCCAGTAAACTTAAATCATTGCCACCATCCACCTTCACAAACATCATCAGCCATTAAAACTCATTGCTTTTTCAAACAGTGTGAAGCTGCCAAAAAGGGAGTTGATGAGTGTCGATGACAGAACAGCGCCCACTGCAGCTGGCTGGGATGCACTGACTTCTTTAGGGTCTTCCTAATATGTTGGCACTCGAAGGTTGTCTGACGTTATATTCTAGGGATGTTTTGTACCTATTAGGGGTGTAACGGTATACGTATTTGTACCGAAGATATTTGGTATGGGCCCTTCGGTTCGGTACACGTGTGTATGAAATGTACCGAACAAATATAACGTTAAACGTAAAAGATTGAGAACACTCAGTCTCAGTTGCTGTGTAATTTGCTCACATTGGGTTCAACGCGTCATAGAGCAACCAAGTCATGCGTTCACATTTAGTCAGGAATTTGAGGAACTGGCGAAATGGCGAACGCAGATAAAGTTGAGCTCCTCCATCATTGAAGTCTCCGGTTTGGGAACATTTTGGTTTCGCAATTACGTACAAGGATGACGGAAAAAGACAGGTGGACCCCACCAAAGTTGTTTGTCAGCATTGTTCAACTAAAATTGTAAACGCGGCTGGCAATACATCAAACTTGCACACTCATTTGAAAAGGCATCACCCGAACGTGAATATCACCGGTACCAAAAGAAAAATGACTGAAGTGCAAACCCAACTCCCGCTAGCATTTAAGCCTCCACCCCTCGCAAAAGGTTCAGACCGAGCCAAAGCTATTACAAACGGCAAATCTCCTTATGTTGCCATGTTAGCAAAGCACTACCTGGCTGTATCTGCTACCTCTGTCCCTAGCGAGTGGGTGTTCTCCAGAGCAGGAGACATTGTTAGTGCCAGCAGATCTGCCCTTTTGGCAAGCAATGTGGACAAGTTCATTGTTCTTAAAAAAAACATGAAAATACAATGACAAGCAAGTCATAATGTCAAGCTGGCTGCTTAGTACTAATACAGTAAAGTTCAAGTACAGATTATTTCAGTTAATCGAAATGCTGCACCTTAATGTTTAATTTTTTATATTTTTTATCTATTTGAGTGAATATTCACAGTTTAATAATAATTAAAAACCCAAAACAAATATTTGATGTTTTGTGAGTACTAGTTCAGTAAAGTTCAAATACAGATTATTTCACTTCATCGAAATGCTGCACCTTAATGTTTATTTTATTATATTTTGTATTTATTTGAGTGAATACATTATTCACATTTTAATAATAATTAAAAACCCCAAAAAAATATTTTATTTTTTCTGCTGTACCGAAAAACGGACCGAACCGCGACCTAAAAACCGAGGTATGTACCGAACCGAAATGTTTGATAACCGTTACACCCTTAGTACCTATCAAGTTGTTGTTTTTTCTGCATTATCGCTGCCTCAAGGGAGTTTTCCTCTTCTTTTAAAAATCAACCATAAAAATGTGTTGCATGGTTAAGCCTTTGCCTTCATTGCCTAAATAAAAACGATATACCATTGACTTTGTTTTCATCATTCGTACGTCGTTTGAACAGATTTCGCGAGGCTCTGCTCCAGTGAAGCAACGCTCTGTTCATGACAGCAACATGCAAGATAGTCTCACCCTAAACTGGAAAACAAGTGCTCATACATTTGGTAGATAACAAGTCTCATATAGTCTCTCCTGTCGGGGCTCAGCTTCTGCTCGTCCACCCAATCTCAGACCTGAGGATAGTTGGAGAATTGATGGCGGCTGCATTGTATGAGTTGCAGTACATTTATGATTTCCAAGCTACGACACCTAGTGGATGTAAAACAAAGCATTGGATCAGGCTCAATAGAGCTCATAAGCTGATAGTGATCGGGTAAAAAATGCCTTTATCTGTCCAGATACCTATCTTTAAAATCAACATCCTAAGTATTTTCATTATTTGAATCTCTGTGTGGGTGTCATTGCAAAGTGCCCACCTGTCTACATTCCCTCTGTGTGTCAAATAATGATGTGTGGACAGGAATGAGGAGCATCTGAAAGGTTGTCTGTGGAGTCATCTTCCCTTTCCAGTCACACAGGAATGTCACATCCATCTGCCCGTCCGTCTATATTATAAAATACCCTAGATAACATTGGCACGTCCAACTTAAGATTCCACAGAAAGGTGTATTACAGCAGCAGCAATTTTCTTCTAAGTTCAAATATTAGGCTTTGAGTGTGTTTATGATTTAGTGATTCAAGGTTTTACAGAATTAGTTTTAAGATGGCGTAAAGTGCTGTGCACAGTGACAGTAACAGAGAGCGAGACATGATGACAAAAGGGGAAGCAAAGGTGCTAAAGCAGCCAGGGAGAGAGAAAGCATGCAAGTAAGAGACTGTTGGGGAATTTAGAATGAATGTTGGCATTTCTTCTCCTCTAACGCAACACATCATTATCAATAAAACTGAGAACCTGAGACAAGAGACAGGCTAATACAAAATGGAGACAAAAGGCCAAACAGAGAGTGAGAGGGGAAGACGGAGAGGTGTGGAGGGGGCTGATGTTTGTGAAGGGGAACATGAAGTGGCAGGCTGAGTATTCAGTGTCAGGGTTGGGTTGGGTTTCTAGCTTCAGCATTGTCAACACTTTCACTCCTTTCGCCCAAGTCTGCGGCCCACCATGGCCAGGATGGGGTTCACCCTCAGAACAGGAGCCGGCGTCGCCCCGCGTGCCAAAACCACTCCGACTTTACAACACATGGACCCTGCGAACATGACACCGGCGCTCGGCAGAGAACAGCATGCCGGACCAATTCTGTCACGGCCCGGGCCATCTGAAATGAATGTTCTCGCCCCACATCGCTTGATCTCGTTGATCCATCCCCTTACTCCCGCCAGGTTTGGATTCCCCCCCCCCTCACAAACACATTTTGTCACACATGAGTCCTCTAGATCAAAGCCTAATAAATGTACAATGCTTCACTTTTCACTGTGTTTAACTTTTGTAGTCCTACTAAACATGTGTGCATTTGACTGAGAAGAATCAAAAGATCAAAGATGCGGGCAGCATATGAGAGAGAGAGAGAGAGAGAGAGAGAGAGAGAGAGAGAGAGAGAGAAAGAGAGAGAGAGAGAGCTGGCTGTGAAGATATGAAAAAGAATTCTGAGAGTAATACTTTAGGAGCAAGAACATGTGTGCATGTTAAATGTTGCTGTGGGAAGACGATAGGAGAGTAACAGTGTAAGAGGGGATAGGGTCTGTGGCTGCTAGTGTTTAGGTTCAGCAGCATCTGATGACAGCTAGCTGCTCTTGAATGTGGCTTTGAGCTGCCCACACTGCTGCTGCAGCCTGAATAACCAGAGAGTCAAAAGACTGCAGGAACACCGCATGTTACAGCCTAACGGATAGCTGCCTGGATGGATAAGTTGTTTAGAGTCAGAGGGTGTGTAAGTGCCTCACCCTCACTGTGAAGATGGGAGTTCTGCCTCCACTGCCATTAGGGGCTGGTGCTGACTCATCTAATCAATGTTTTAATACACTTCAAATTGAGTTTATAGGGAATTATTTCCACAGGACATTATGACAGGAGAGGTTTAAATTGTCCGACTTCAACAGATTTTCTTGTCAAAGCCGGTAAATAACAGAAACACTGTGATGCAGTCACAATGAACTAGCTGATGATAATCTGAAAATACTTAGGCTGATTTCTTGTTAGACATGTAAGACAATATTATATATATTCAAAACATAAGTCTGTGGGGGCTTTTGAGTATCTAAAAGTTACTCTTGTGGTTGAGTTATTAGTTATCTAATTACTTTTTCGATGAGTATTATGTAAGGATTATTTTTGGTATGTAGTGAGCTCTAGAGCCTGCCTCAAGAGCTGTAGAAATTAGTGGATCGACAAAAAAATCACCAGCCTTATGGACTGACAAAATAAACTTGGACTTGAGATTAATCACCACATTTTTGGCAGATTACTTGATAAAATAATGGTTTTGTGTGTGACGTATACAATCCTACATAATTTCATACTTATTGTACAGTGTAGGGCTGAACGATTAATACATTTTAAATCGAAATTGCGTTTTAAATTTGTATTTCTTGTGTGTCAGTCATCCACACCAATCAGAAGTGCTGTGCTCCACATGTACCAGTCATTGTTAACCAATCAAAAGTGGCCCATGATAGATGATCGACAGATTGATCCAATCACCTGCCAAGTATTTTTGAAAGTGCCTGCCCTTTCCAAATGGCTCCCAATGGAGCTTTCCTAGATGGTTTGGTGAAACAAACCATCTGAGTCAGGTTAGTAATGCTCCATCACATGTTTTACATCTATTACAGGGTGAGTCTTAAACTGAAGCTTGACTTTAAAGCAACCCAACGGAAGTTTCATGTAAGTTTAGTTCTTTCACTCGTAACTCGGGCTGTGGGGGTGCTAGAGACAGGAGCATGTTGATACGACCTTCCTAGCCGGAGATATGGCCGCATTTAAAATAAACTTTCGTTGGGTCGCTTAAAAACAAATATCGCAAATCGAATCGCAATATCTGTCAGAAAAATCTCAATTTGATTAATTCCCCAAATCGTGCAGCCCTAGCACAGTGTACTCGATCCTCTCATCTAACTCTTTGCAAGTGTGTTACCAATTATGTTGAACTATTCCTTTAACGGCATCATCCCACATCTCTAAACGTAACATAGCTCTCAGCTCGCTTCATTTTTCTTTGAAAGAGTGTATGAAGGGAAACACTTCAGCGTTCAATACTTGATGGCTTTTTTATTAAGTCTGGATATTATATGGTCAAGAGGAATGAGTTATATTGGCTAAATGGAGTCTGTTGTTTTAGGGCCCGTGCGGCTACTCGATTAGAGTAGTCATTTTGGTCTACACCTCATTTTGCAGCCCATAAAGACCAAACCTCAGAGAATGTGCATGTGTAAGCGCTGCATGGAATAACAATGACACAAGAATAGAAGCAGTAGTCTGAGGGAGAGAAAAAATGATTGAAAAACAAGAATAGAAAAAAGGATCAAACGACCTTGAGGGAAATATGAGAAGCTTTTGATTATTCCCACAGTTGGGCACTTAGCATACGGAACTCCTTTCCCTTTCTGACTTTCTTACATGCACACACAGCCATTAACACACACATAAACACACACAGTTCGCCGATCATGCTGACCACCCAGCCAGTATCCCCCGGGCCCCACCTCTCACCTCGCTCAGGGGCGCTAGAGCTGAGAAAAACTACACCATTAACTTCCTCCCCTACCCGCCTCCTCCTCCCTCCTTACCTAGTTCCTCCGTCCCTCTTCTCGCTCAGTGCTCCCATTCATGTTGTAACAACTCGTAAAGGAAGGAGACTTTGACCCCTCAGTAAAATGTTCCCAATCTTTCTCGTTCATCTGTTGTGTGCAGGAGGGTTGGATTCAGACTCGCTCTCCTGGAGGTGACGGCTGTGTACTGACTTCCTGTTCAAAGTTCCATTGTAAATGTCCAAGCTGCTAAAAGTGGTTTAAGTAAAATAAGCTACCGACTTCATAATGTTGCAAAGGCTAAAGTCGTATTTTAGATGCCATCATCCTTGTCAAGCAAAGTAAACCACCCACAAAGTTGTTCATCGTACTGATATGCTAAAAAGTAGGGTACGATAAAACATCACATTCCTTACAAATAAAAATGATCCTGTGAAAATCATTACTCTAAAATAATTTTAATTTATTGTCTGTAAGTCCACACCAATCAGAAGTGCTGTGCTCCACATGTACCAGCCATTGTTAACCAATCAGAAGTGGCCCTTGATAGAAGGTGATAGACAGATTGATCCAATCACCTGCCAAGTATTTTTGAAAGTGCCTGCCCTTTTCCAAATGGCTTCCAATGGAGCTTTCCTAGATGGTTTGGTGAAACAAACCGTCTGAGTCAGGTTAGTAAGGCTCCATCACATGTTTCTATTACAGGGTGAATCTTAAACTGAAGCTTGACTTTAAAGCAACCCAACGGAAGTTTCATGTAAGTTTAGTTCTTTCACTCGTAGCTCGGGCAGCGGGGGTGCTAGAGATGGGGGGTGCTGATATGCTAAAAAGTAGGGTACGATAAAACATCACATTCCTTACAAATACAAATTATCCTGTGAAAATCATCACTCTAAAATAACTGTGTGAATGACTAATTGTAAACAGTTTAATTATTTGTGTCCAAATATATGGAATCGACAGAATGGCATGTTGAGTCCAAAATGTGCTTTTCTAATGTAAGGACATTCAATGTAAGGACATTTATCAGCATGCTTTTTGTGTAAATCCTAGCCCGCCGTATTACAGCACACTCGTTCCAGATTTTATGTTTTGACAAGCTGGTTTGGCACAATGTTAAAGAATAAGTCATATTTTTGGTGTAATATATCATAATTACTTTCTTCTCTGACCAATATATTGTTCCAGGATACAGGATCGTACAATTGAGTCTGTTGCTGTACTTTTACTCTCAAATACCTCCTTGACCTTCCAACTGGATGTTTTTTCATTTGATGTATCGAATGAGGCAGTGTGTTTTAAGTTTGTCATTGTGGTGTGAGGATGGGATGAGATTTCATTCTTCAGCGTACAGTGAACGAAGTTCCAAACCCCAAAGTGCCTGCTATCAGCTGCATGTAAAAGGAGAATATTTGATGAAGCAGATCCAACTTCAGCCACAACCCTGCATCACAATTCTCCTTATTTTAAATTATGATGTACAGTTAGAGTGAAAGGGAGAACTACCCAACCAGGGTGGGAATATAAATAAATATATACAAGCACATAAGGGCCATAACAAAAACATCAGCCCAATTAGTTAAAATACTTATGGTCAAATAAAAGATAGATAATCTGGGAAATGAGGCCTGTACTATCTCGTTTTAGTATCCAAATGTGAAACCAAGTATTTCTCAGAATTTTCACTGCGGCCCCATTTTTTCGTTGGTAAATATAAATCAACAACAGCAGTAAATCACAAAACAGACTTTTTTATAGACCTGTGAATGATCAACTTGTGTATGTTGTGTTGATCTGTGCACAGCGCACGCAGATATAGATTCAATTGTGTATTAAATACAGAGGGTTCGGAAATAGCTTTTTCTTTTGGAATTTGATGACTGGTGGTTATTACAATTTTCCACTCTTAAAAAAGGAAATGTTCACACTAACATGTATTTAAAGGGGACCTATCATGCAAAATGCACTTTTTAATGTCCTTTATGCATAAATATGCGTCCCTGGTGTGTCGGGGAACTCACGCAACGTCAGAAAATAAAACCCTCCCTCTTTTCCTCCGTACCCAAATCTCTAAAAACGGCGGTACAACGGAGCTGATCCAGATTTGAGTCCGATATGACGTAATATCGGAAATGTGGACTCACGACACTATCAAAAAGTTGCTATCAGAAACAATGCCCGACTGTTTTGGACGTAATATGGTGGGTGTTTACATTAGCATCGCTAACACTCAGAGCTAACCTGTACTGCACAGAGCATGTGTGTGAAGAAGCAGGAAATAAAAAGGAACTCACCTTGTGGTATAACCGGCAAGAGAGAAAGCCTTTGAGCTCCATACTGTTTCAGAAAGAATCCTTGATAATCCATGATATGGCGTTTCATCATGGCAGTATTTAGCTTAGACAGTAGCTGCCGGGTCCCACATGAGCTCAACCCCCTCCTTTTTTATTTTTTATTAAAAAAAAGTTAAAAGGTCCCATGTCATGGCCATTTCTACTGATCAGAATTCCATTGTTGAGGTCTACTAAAATAGATTTATATTGTGCAATCTTCCAAACTTACATTGGTTTCTCATACAGCATCTCTGTATAGTTTGTGTATTCACTCTCTGTCCTAAACGGCTTGTTGGAGCTCCTGCCCCCCCCTCCCTATGAGCCTAGTGGCCGTCAACGAGACAGCAAGACATAGCGAAACCCAGCCCGAAACCAGCCCGAACACACACACCTGCAGCCTGGCTGGGAGTTTGTGTGTGTGCTCACACACCGACTCACAGCCTCGCTGTGTCCCGCCGTATCAGGGAGGAGAATTCGACGGAGCTGCAGCTGAGAAAAGATTGAGTGTGTGTGTATGTGAGGAAGTCCGGGGATTGGTAACGGCTCCGTGGACGTAACTTAACGGCTCCACAGATTGGTCCATTTGGACCAATGGGTCCATTTGGGTATGGGCACGTCACTGTACCCAGGAAGAAAAAGAGAAATCTCCAACGAGGCGTTCTGGGGCAGCACAGACAGGTATTTTCTGTGTTAGAGTTTTACTCGCTACAGGGTGTACTTTGAGGGTTTGTGACTGCAGACCGTTTACATGCAGAAAAACTTAATAACACACAAGGGGACGGGTAATAACCGGAAAAGCATGACATGGGACCTTTAAAGCTTTATACCCAAATCAGCCCTTTTGAAACAGGAAGGGAAATAGAGGGATATGAGGCATGGCTAGAATGGGTGATCTGTTTTTTTTTAGCAAAATACTTCATAGACATGTTTTTTATATATTTGTATATATCTGAGACCTATGCTATTGCCTAAAAAAAATAGCATGATAGTTGCACTTTAAATGCACCTGGAAGAAGCATGGATTCAGCCTTTCATTTGACATATGAGGGTAAGTAAAAAGGTTGACAGAAGCACACTCATTCACAGCCATGCAGGCCATCAGACAGACAGGTCCTGCAGTCATTAAGTCAGCAAGACAGGGAGTCAGAGGGACAGAGATAAACAAAATAAATGCTTGAAGAGAGTCAGATTTATTAAGTAAAGGCAGCCAGAGCCATGTGTGGGAGCAATAGCAGCGGAACCAAACAGAGGTCAGAGGTCAGATGGGATTTGGGTTTCCGGCTTCTAGATCCCAGTGGAGCTCAAACATGTTTCCCTCGCCACAAATGCATCATCTCTGCCTGGATCTGTTCTGCTCTGTGTCATCTACTGCTAACACACCTGTGTTTCTGTTTTATACTTAAATATCATAAAGAGAAGCTGAAAAACCTTGAAGAACAGTGTTTTTTTTGTTACACTGCAGAAAATGCTCTAACTGGAATCACTGAACACACAGAGGAATTGTGTGTAATGAGCAGGAGGACATATACATGCTTGGTTGAGATGATTGGTCCTGCTGTTGCTGCTGTAATTCTAGTATATTTTAATGTTTGGTCGCTATAGTACAAGTTAATCAAAATGTAATGCAATTAAATGGTGATTAAATGCTCCACAATCTTGCCCAACACACAATGAGCAATGTATAACATGTAAAATGTGACATTGTGTGCAGTTTGCAAAATTCTGTTTCTGTGCAAAAAGACACTGCAATTACAATGTGTTTTTAATGTTTGTGTTGTTTTTACATGCATGTTTTTGTTTGCATTACTCATGTCTATAGGCACATGTGTATCTTGTGAGTCCTATGTATTGTACATGTGTTTATGTGGGGGCCGCTCCCACTGCAGCACTCTTTATAAACACATCAGTTGGGCTGACAGTGCGCAGCGGGAGGGAGAGGGCGCCTTGAGACAGCCTGGGACAGAGGCCTCGTAAAAAATCACTTCTAATTTATTTCCCTGCAAATTGGAAAGTGCACGCTCACACCTGACTAAATCATCACGCGTCAACTGGAGACGGCCCCCCACTGCACGCTGACGAAACCTGATCCCAGTTTTGCTGCGCAGGCCCAAAGCAGACCTGGCAGAGAAAACACAGCGTCACGCCGCATACAGAGACACTCCTTAATGACTTCTGCAGATGTGCTGCTCTCGATAGCCCCTCTAAAGCCCACTAGGGCTTTATCAATGTTTAATTTCAACTACATTTTTGTGGTTTGTGTGGCCTTTACATGTCTGTTTGCCGTTTCCTACCAACCCAGCGTCCTTTATAAAACCCTTGTGCTTCTTCCAAAGTCATTTCCACCACACTTCTGGATCTACCCCCCTTCCTTGAACCATTTGTCAGTCCTCTACAAGGCATGAGATCAGCAAAACTTCGGATTTACATCATTTTCTTGTCTTTCCTTCTGTCTCCTTCTCTCTCCCTTTCTGTACATTTATCATTATTCACTCCCTAACTATCCTCTGTTCCACCCCTTTTCCAAAGAATAACAAGAAGCATTAAACAGGGCAATCATAAACTTGACAAACATTAAACAAACAGCAGGGTCCGTCAGTTCGACTAGAAAACACAAACAAAACGTGTGAGTGAAACATAAGATATGTTTCTGCATTATCCAAGTGCTACAGAGGCAACCAAAACACAACACTAAGGCCTAAGCGGTTTGAAAAGACTAAAACAAAACTTCCATACAAAAAAAAACACACACTAATTTATAAACATTGCAGCTGATAGATAGACACACACACACTGCACATTTCAATTCACCTTTCTTTCTGGAATTTTAAATCTATTCATAAAAAACGAAGAGGATTTTAAACGTGGCTGACTTTGAAAAGCTGTCAATGCATAACAAAAAAGAGAAGATATGACAATTGGGTTAGGTTTATTGATTGAAATAAAAAGTGTGTTAGTTCTTTGTTCTCCCATGTCGATAAGACAATTTAAAATGTCAACAATCATATCATTTTGGCCTTACAAACAATTTCAACTAAACCATAAGAAGCATAATAAAAGTACTGGACATTTAAGTGTAAATAAACTATTTACCTGTATTTCTATAACAGAAAATGGGTCCAGTTTTGAAAGAAGGCTTTGACAGAGTCGAGGCCTGGTGTCACACGAAATATAAAACATTATTTTAAAAAAGCTAAGCAATGCAAAGTAAATGTCCCGTAACTATAATCCCCATAAGTGTTGAATTGGAAGATTAAATCACCATCCTCCAAACACACGCAAAATAAAACCCATTGCAGGCCTGTAGGTTAGATGGCCCAATGTTGTGCAGCCACAAGAATACTTTCCATAAACAACAATAAAAGGAATGAAATGTCAAACTTACAGTTCTGTTGTTGTCCTGGAGAGTCGTTGTGGTGCAGGGAGCAGCAGGTCCGAGGCTTTTCCGGTCAACGAAGTCCCAGCAGGTGTCTTCATCAGAGGCCACACACTTTTCCGGTCACTTTTGGGTCTAGCCTAACTCAAATCCAGGGCTGACACTTAATCTCACACACTCATTGTTAGTTGATCAATCTTATACACAAAAACTGACTTCAAGAAACGTTTGTTAGCCGAAGCTACCTGCAAAGCAACATATAGCTTAGCGGTTAGCACTACTGCTAGCACGGTGGCTAACAGCTAAGTAACTTACAGACTTAAATCAAACACAGGCTCTAACATGTAGTAAATTACTGAATTTAAGTAGTTAAAGGTGAATGTTTGCTAAATTACTGTTTCTACTACTTTCCCGTTTGTGTTTTCAGCTACTTTCTAACCAGCTGGTTTCCTACGTTCTGCGTGGCCCCACCCTCACAAAGTCTCTTCCTCCCTTACAGCCAATCAGCGACTGGACACTGATAATTAGTAATAAAAATCACAACAGTTGAAAATAAAGGCGCAATATGTGATTTTATTTGACCATAAATATATATATATAGAACATAAATTATACCGTTTGTATTTTTTTTACATATAAAGAACTGTAACCTAATCCATTATTTCCCCGGGGATCAATAAAGTCTGACTCTGACACTGACTCTAAACACACACTGTCTGTTATTGATGTAAAACAATGTGTTTGTTCTTGAAATGTGTTGCTTGAACTTTGGATGCTCTTAACATAATGAATAGCATCTGTTTAAATAACCGGTTGTTTTCATTGTTTGTTTTTATCTCAAGCTGTTTGCTTATGTGTTCTTATGGTTTTTTTTTTTTTAATGTGATGTCTGGTGTTCATGCAGCAATTTCCCTGTTTCCAAGATAATTCATTCAATTTCTAAAGTATTTTAATTTTATTTTTACTTTATTCAATAATTGTTGTTGTTGTATAAAATCAACAAAAAAGCAACCACTGACAGCTTATTTCCAGAAAACCTACTGCCATTGTTTTTACTGACTCATCAGAAAGCCCAACACAGCGGACCAATCAGTCATGTGTGTGTATTCAAAACACAGTTTTGACCTTCACCTTCCCACCACAAATACTGTTCCCCTTCATTATCTAATGAACACTTTGGCTGAGGAGTCACAAACCAAACACAACAGAATATCCCAGCATGCCATGTAAAAACAAAGCGTGGCGGGAGCGAGACGAATGAACCGTGGTATGTGCACTCCCACAAAAGTTCACAAGTAAATATAAGGCTGATAAATGGTGCAAGGACTTTCCAGTGTGTACTTACACATCATGTTTAGACATACAGTTCTCCACATAACATCAATTCAACATAAAAACGAGGTAGTAAAAACAGAGACGGACAAACGAACAGCTTGAAAACATACTCTTGTGTTTTGGAAAGAGCTCCCTTTTGGACACACTGAGGCCTGCTTGTTAGTCTTTGCTGATGTGGCTGGCTTGCGTTTGTTGTGCTTCTGTCTGTGTTTTATTGCAGGTACAGGGCAGGGTGGTCAGATGTTGAGGGCACTGAGAAACAGTTTACAAACTCACCCCAAGGCCTCGAGGTCAGGAGCAGGGGGCAGCAATTGCCTGGGAGGACAGGACGGAGGCACACTTTTGTTTTTACAATGTCGTCTTGCTGTCCTTCTGTTTTTCTCTATTCCCTTCCTTTCTCCCTCACACTCACATTTACTCTTTTTGGGTATCCTGCATGTCTTTCGATTAGCCATAACTGGTCATGAACAGCAGAATTAATTGCAACAGTTTTCTCTTTGTATATGACAACAAAGAGAATGCTTTATGAGTGTTTTTGTTGGAAAATATTATTTCAGCTGTTGGTCATGTCCAAATACAAAAACAAAGATGTTCCCTTTGTGTAGGTGCACAGAACGTAAAGGGCTTACAGTCAGCAGTGTCCATCAAAATCTTTACACTACAATACATTGCATTTAGCTGCGATTCACAATAAGTGCAACAAAATATCAAGATTCACATTAAGGAGAAAAACATACGTGCTTATATATACAGTCTATGGTGCTGACATATTCACTTCAAACAAGAAAGACCATTGGTGCTGGTGCATTCAATATTTTCCCAACTCTTTAAGTACAATTTTTAATTTTTGTATTTGATGGCCAGGTACAAGGGAAGCAGGGGCGGATTGGCCATTGAAATACCGGGAGTTTCCCCCCCCGTTGATAATTGACTAGCGGTACCTAGTTGGGCCGGTCGAGTTTCCCGGGCTGATTTTTAGTCCCAGTGCGCCCCTGAAGGGAAGTGTTCAGTTTGCAACAGAAGATGTACTCTCCGCTGTCCTGATATCATGAATCACAAATGTTAGTTTTTTCAATTTTAAAGTAAAAGATTGTTATGCATTAGAGTCAAAATGATCAAGATTAACCAGGTGGTTTCAGGTGCCAGGTTGGAAGAGCAAAAAACTCAACTGCTGTAAATACAATTCCCACTGTAGGATGTAGGTGTTGCCTGTAGGGGGTGCACTATCTCTCTAGGAGAGGTCAGAGGGCGCCATAAAAACACCGGAAGTGCAACATGGCGCTTGTTTGTTGGGAATTGACGCTTCTTACGTGTTTCCTATGGTAACGACATTTATGAATAATCTCATGTTGTTTGACAATGATTTAGCTCCAAGCAGCTATGTTTGTGATATAGATCCACAGTTTTTGTTATTGCTGATTTGCTTGCCAATGCTTGCTGTAAAACTTGCCATGTATGAAACTTTGTTGTATGATTATTTCTGATTTCCTGCTTTTTGATTGTCTTACATTGACTTGTATGGAAAATGTTGTTTCCTGAAAATAAGGAAGTTGTTTAATCTGTAAAGCACTTTGAATCTACACATGCTGAAAAGTGAAAACATTATGAGTCTGTGGGTTTGTTATAATAGCTAAATGTGGACTTGGAGACACTTACTCTACAAGGAACTACCACAAGGCGATTTTGAGAACTTTAACAAGTATTTATATGTCTGTCTGTAGCTGGATTTTTGTGCAAAATACAGATACAAAGCTGTAAATGTGTTTAGTTATGATCAAAATAATATCAGATAGGTAGTGGGAGGAAGGATAGTGGACATTGGCCAACCACACTTTACACTTTTCTGATTTATCGTCTGGCTGGAGTGTTCCTATTGCAAGACGGTCTCTGTTCTCACTATTTTATTAAAATAATCTTTTAAATAGATTGGAAAACATTTCTGCCTTCTAGCTGAATAGCCTTCTAAGTTTTGTTTGTGATTAACGTAAAGCTGAGATGGTTGGAGGGAAGTTGCCTGAGGGAAATGTTCTGTTAAATGCACAGTAAAATTATCGTAAATAACTTTCTTACTGAGTTTAAGTTGAATGTTCGTTGTTGCTTTACGGCTGTTTTGGTAGAAATTCTTCAGAGAAATATGCCTCTTTGGCTTGCGAGATGTTCTGAACTCAGTTGGGTTGACAGTAGTACAGTAGCAGCCGAGAGCCACAGAATGCTGGATGTCCTTTTTAACATATGAATAATTCACAAAATATTTTCTTCTGTCTATCCTCTTTGTATCTCTCACATCCTCCTCTCTTTTGGACATGTGTAACGTAATCTCTGCTGTCTTTGTGACCAGATGTTCAACTCTGTATAACCCACAGCTGCATAATCCAGGCAGTCCATCCTTGACTCTCTGTCTCCATTGGCACTGTCACAGCTTCAGTTAGGAAAAGTCAATACACTCTATTCAAATCACTTCTACACCCTGTCAAAGCCCTTTACAACCATGGTGCACTTGCACAGGTGTTTTCAGTGATTTATATCTGTGTTTATCTACTAAAAGCACAAAGGCTAATAATGAAATTGATAACGGCTGATTTATTATTTAGCTGTTTCAATTTCAGATTCCTATTTGTTTATACCTATTTGTATATCTTAAGTATTGTATGTGTGGGATTTTTTTCATAGCCTTACTATGCTTCAGCTATTGTTAATCAAATACACACTTACCATCTTGAATCCTTTATTGTGCATTTTGTCTCACTGGGACACTGTCATGGCTTTACTGGATCACTTGGATAGAACAGATCGATGGTCAATGGTATTAGCTGCTTTTTCCTGTGCTGACAAACCAGGTAGATTTCTACAAATAAGGCTTATATTTACTGTAATATAGCGAAAACATTAACAGTATGCACTTTATGACCATTGTCATGGTGACCAGTAACTGTATTAACTGATTATGTATGTAGCAATAGCCTGATATAGCTCTACACGCTTTTTACCTCACAGATGGTTGAAAACATTGCAAAAAGCAATGAAACATTAGTTTCAATGGTATTGTACTTCAATTTGTGTTTATATTGACATACTGTAGTAGATTACATGTGGACAACCCCAATTCCCTTTCCTTTTTCCCCAACTGGCATTGATGTAGATCCCCAGAGTAGTGACCCAGCAACCTACAGACCAATTCCCCGTCCTCTCATATCCTGATGTGTGTACAGAGGCCACTGGCCCGGCCCAGCCAGGGCAGGTGAAGCTCTGAACTCCATTACATAACCACAGAGGAAGTCATCCGTCAGTGTAGTGGAGTGGGGTGGCACTCAACTATGTCCCATTTTTTTTTCTCGGCTGAAGCTGTAGCTTCCAGTGTGCAAAGGGTGACAGCGCAGCGAGCCTGAAGTGTTTGTGTTAGCCTAAATCAGTTTGAGAGGAGTGGAAACAATCCAGGGGGCTCAACTGTGTGTGTGTGTGTGTGTGTGTGTGTGTGTGTGTGTGTGTGTGTGTGTGTGTGTGTGTGTGTGTGTGTGTGTGTGTGTGTGTGTGTGTGTGTGTGTGTGTGTGTGTGTGTGTGTGTGTGTGTGTGTGTGTGTGTGTGTGTGTGTGTGTGTGTGTGTGTGTGTGTGTGTGTGTGTGTGTGTGTGTGTGTGTGTGTGTGTGTGTCCCTCCCTAATGATTTATTGTGACAAATGATCAGCCATAAACAAACAACAAGCAAGCCACCCGGCTGTCCACATACACAAACAAACAAACAAACCAACAGAGGAGACAGACAAACAGGCCGTCAGGCAGAGTGATGGCCGAGTTTAAGATGATCAATCACAGTTAGATCAGAGCTTATTAGAATATGGTTCACGATCGAGGGTGTGTAGAGCGGTGCAAACCTGGAAATGAGTCAGCATTCAAGCACTTCCCACATCAATGGGTCTTGCGATGCTAACTTTTGTGTCAGGCCTACCAAAAAACGTCATCCCTCTATTGTGTATGTCTGTGCATATTAGTACTTGCACGCATGTCTGCATGTCCACCTGTGTTCAGGAGTGTGTGAACATGTGTTTTTTGGTATGGTTTTGCGTGCATGCGGTTGGTTGCCAGTCTGATCTTAGTGTATTTCTGAGCGAACAAGTGTGTGTGTGGGATGTAACCTAAGCCACAGCGGCACAACACAGCAGCCTGTTCAAAGGCCCGTTTGTATTATTACAGCTTGTCCAGCTGCTCAGGACAGACAAACAAGACTTAGAGCTCGGAGCTGCAAAACACAGACCTCCCACCCCAGCCCAGAAACCCCTGTGGCCCGGCCTGGCCCAGCATCGCGGCTCAGAAATGCACAAACAAACGCCTACAAATAGACAAACTGTGGGCCATGAGGGGAAGTTTTGTTCGGAAATGATGAAGGATGAATGCAAATTGAAATCATCCTCAAAAGGAGAGGCTCTCCTTGTTTTTTGTTCTTTCAGAAACTGCTTAAAGATTGGCCATCTGGGACATTTCTACTGAATTTCTACCAGATTGTGCTCCCTATTTTGCTCTGACTCCCTAACTCATAGATCATACTTGTTTTAGTTGAAAGAATAAGCGGGTTTTATGATGCTTTGTTTCCAATTTGATCATTTATTTAAAATAGATATGGTATACTTGTGTCAACATTTGTATAGTGAGTGGCAGCAGCCCCTCCCGCCCCATTCTCTCCCCATGAACAGTATGGAAACTGCCTATACATTTCTTCAGCACACTGTAATGAGTAACGTTAGATCCTGTCCAAATATTGAGTCTCCATTCCACATTTGCTTTTCAAATCTCACATACTTCATTGAGCAACGATCTTAAAAACAAAATATAGCTCTATATACACAGCGATCTACTTATAAAGCTGATGAAAATTAATGCCTGTATTTCCAGCGCAGACTTTACGCCGGCAATATTTCTTCTCAGTGTGTACTCAGTGTGCACTCTGTTGCCCTGCGAACAGCTCTCTCCTCTGGAGATCTCCGCAAATGGATCTGATCGTAGCGATTAAGATCAGAGTAAGCTAACACTCTCGCTCCCTCACACCTCTCGCTCTCCCACCTTCTATTTTCTCTACTTTTCTCCTCATTCGTCCTCCATCCTCCATCCTTGTCACTCGTTCTCCATCGTCTTCACTCCTCCATTCCTCCTCCTCCTCCTCCTCCTCTCCCCATGCTCCTGCTCCCTCTCCCTCTCTGAATCAGGGTCCCTGTGTGCCTGTATGTAACATCAGTAAAGCTGTCAGGCAGCCAGGCCAAGGTAAACAGCCCAGCGCTGGGTTCAGGGGTGATGGGGGCCGAGATGTTTTTCCTCAGGAACCCAGGGACCCCTGGAGGCTTCTGGCTGGGGCCAGGGAGGGGCTGAGGGGGGAAGACGATCCCCTCAGTTGCCCCCCACAAGAACACACACCGACCGGTTTATATTTTTTCTCTCTTTATCTCCATCTTGTCCCTTTTGTCTCCGCAGTCCTCAGCACACAATATGTGTGTCTGTGTACACAAAACTCTCATTTATGTACAATCATTCATCACCGTCTCACACTTCTTCCCTAAGTGCCTGCAGTGTTAAAGGGGCCCTATTATGCTTATTTAGGTTATTATTTGTATTTAGTGTCTCTACTGGGACATGTCTCCATGCTTTAATGTTCAAAAAGCTCTTTATTGTTCTCATACTGCCTGTGCTGCAGCACCTCTTTTCACCCTCTGTCTGAATCCAGAGCCCAGGCTGCTCTGATTGGTAGCTGACCGGCTCTGTTGTGATTGGTCAACCGCTTAGTGATGTCCTGCCTCTTAGCCTATCACATACAATGTGTTGGAACACTAGCCAATAATACCACAAGTGTTACATTGTGATGTCAATATGTTACGGAAGGGAACTTTGGGATTTTAGACTTTAGATCTCAAATATTTGAGATGCTGAAATCACAAGTTGCATAAGATTTTCAAATGAATGCCTCTCAAGGCAAAATGAAATCTTTAAAGGTAGACTTGGAATGGGATTTTGGCCTTGTGTTCTTCTGGAGGAATTCAGCAAATCAATGATGTCACTTTAAGATAAAAGAAAGGAAGAACAGGAGGGGAAAAAGGAGGAGAGAGGGGAACAATAAGGGAGAGAAATAGATATAGAGAGACAGAGGGAGTTAAAGGGTGAGTAAGAAAGGGAAGGTAGAAGGAGATAGGGGAGAAGTGATATCCCTCACCCAGGCGTGACCCCTCTCAGCCCCAGTGAGCTGCTCCCTCTGAGGGAGGCAGACGGCCCGGAGAAGGAGAGCATGAAGGGGTACATCTAGAGGTTACAAATCAGAGCCGGCACTAAAAACACAGCACCAGAGAGACAGAAGGGAGAGAAAAGAGAGACAGAAGGCTGGGAGTTGATGAACAGTGGGAGAAGAGTTTAAAAAGGATTTAATGGAGAATGTAAGTAAGGAGTTCAGAGAAGAAATGGAGGAGGCAGGGAGAAGAATTGTTGAATGAAGACAGGAGCCGGTCAAGCCAAGAAAAGCATGTAGAATTGAATTAGGGGAGGGAGAGCACCGAGCAAACCAACAGGAGAGGAAAGCAGGGGTGCAAGGAGGAAGAGGAGGCTATTAGCATTTGTACATCAGCCGTTACATCCCTTGGCGGCTGTCGAGGGGTAAAAAAAAAGCAAACGAGAGGAAACATTACAGCGTGGGTGAAAGGATTAGGATAATTGGAGAGGAGTAAGAAAGGGAGAGCAGATTCAGCAGGAGGAAAGGTTAAGACCGGACTTTATTTGTGAATACTGTTTGTTTTAAACTAATGGAGTAGCAGGTGGGAGTTGGGAGTGCTGCAGAGGAATGGAGTGGTTTTAGGAGTCCCTGGAAGATTTGTCCTAACTTGTGTTGGGCTGTTGAAAGAGTGCCCACTTTCTGTTAGGGTCATATAAGCAATGTCATGACTTCATCAGAGTTGTATTGTTGTGTTATAAATATTTTTGAATGGTATGAATGATTTTTTTCTGTGTGAATTATAATCTGGTATTCTCTGTTTTTGCATTTCAATTATTTGCACTGCAGTATTTTTCTTTTTTAGAACCATTGTTTTTATCCAGAATACTTTGAGAGAGCGAATGTAATTTCCCTCTGGGAACAAAGTTGATTTTTCTGCACTTTTGCACCATAAATAAAGTCATTAACCAATCACATTGTGCAGAACAGTTTGAGTTGTGCGTGTATTTATGAGAATTGTTCAACTAAAACAACACAGTAAGGCTGAACCGAGACGGCAAACTTTATTGCTTGTTTATTTCCCCTTTTCGTTTTATTGACACTAAGCCAGAATGTTCCTAATAACACATGAAGAAGAAATAGGAGGGAAAGGGTAATAGCCTCCATGAAGGAGCACAGTATTGTATCAATGTCTAGCAAACACTGATATTTATCAAGGTGCTTCAAAGCTTAGAAAATGTTTTTAGACATTCCAGTCTAAAGACCTTCATTTCTGATATTGAATTGTTCATGTCTTTAATTCTATTTGATAGTATGCAAAGCCTCAAACCGTTTTCTAACATCTCTACACAACTTGAGTTCCCTTCTTCCTCCTCTTCCTGTTCCTGTTTCCCAGCATCCTGTTGCTGCTCCTCATCAATCCCACCCTGCCACAATGCTCTGTGACAGCAGCACTGACGGCTCCTGACAGGCCGCCACCCGGACGGCCTGTCCCAGCCAGCAGCTCACAATACTGCAGAAGACTAACAGACATGAACATGCACAACTCATTTCCCCCTCTGCGGAACCTTGTTGGCGCCTGGCTGGTCGGCAAAACTTTATTTCTCTAATGCAGTGGTTCCCAACCTGAGGGGGCACCAAAGATCGCAGGGGGGGCGCCAGGCCTCAGATGATTTGAGGCCAAATATCATATTTAGACTTTTTTTTTTTTTATGTAATTGTAACGCAATACATGATTGTCAATAAAAGCCTTGTCTCTACATTACAATAACATATACAAAATCATTTATTAATTCATTTGAATAAAAATTCAAGTTAGTAGCTATTAAAGGCATAAAAAGACAGTAATGTATAATTCTTTCTTTAATAGAAATGTTTTTTCTGCCCGTAAAGTATCCAAACCAGGCATTTCTGGATAAGTGCAATTTTAAAACATAGTCATTGTCCATGCCGGACATTTTCAGTTGGATTATTTGTCACAGTTGCTCCTATCAGATCGGTATCCTCCATTTTGTAGATTATTTACAACTTTTGAATCCACATAAACACATCGGCAAAATTCGGCTTACTTTGAACATGTGTTTTAAACAGTTTAATCCCTTTGTGGATTGTTTCCACTTGCGTCGTCCTTTAATTTCTTCATACAGCGGGAATCCAAATGAATGAATCCTGAGTCCAATAACCATCAAAGTCACTCCAATAGTGCTCCTTAATTACGCTTTCATCCTCCTTTGACAAAATACTTCACATTCATCCAGTTTGTGACAGTAGGGGGGGCGCAACTTCCAACAGGGGTCATTTGGGGGGGCTCTTGGGGAAAAAGGTTGGGAACCACTGCTCTAATGCACAGCTGCAACCTTCTTACCTTCCCTGAATCGCTGCAACATGGCGTGGTCTGTGGCAATGTTTGTCTGTACATCACTTTGGTCCAGACTGAAATTCCTTTAAAGATATTTTATGGATTGCCATGACATTGTGTGCCAATAATCATGGTCCCCAGAGGATGATGCCTACTTATCAGTTATCCCCTGATTTTTTTTTCTGGCACCACCATGATATTTGTGGTTTCAAATAACGATTGTCCATTATTGGTTGTATTTCCATGATGTGTGTACAGACATTTGTTGCCCGAGATCAAAAACCATTTCAGAAAGAAAACCAAGATCAGTATTGGAAAGCTTTAAATGATTATAACTAAGATATTTTGAAATGTGATGCTTCCAGGTAGAATGATCAGACAGACATTAATACATAAACCAGAGAATGCAGATTTCAGATGGATGCTCATCCTCCATTGATTTCTACTATGAGTAGACCTGTAGTGCACTGTCTAACATGTTGCTCAGTGTGCAAACACACCCCTTAAAAGCAGTGAGGAGCTTACATTAGCATCACTATCCAAAGCTAATGTCAAATAGAACATTGAAATTCATCACAAATACAATATTCACATTTAGTCTTGGTGGCAATATCTGAAAAAAACATCTGTACAACTCTGCTTTCCCTCCCTGTCTCCCTCTCTCTCACACACACACACACACACACACACACACACACACACACACACACACACACACACACACACACACACACACACACACACACACACACACACACACCCACACACACACACTCTTGATCTGCTTAGATCTGCAACATCTAACTGCCACTTAACCTCACTTTCTCTACTTACCCATCTGCAAGCCCCTTCAGCTTCCAATCCATCATCCAGCCGCGCCTCTAGCCCTTTGAAATGACTCTACTAGTCATGAACAACATTAACCTCCCCCATCCAAATACACACACACACGCACACACACACACACACACACACACACACACACACACACACACACACACACACACACACACACACACACACACACACACACACACACACACACACACACACACACACATACATACATACATGTGATCAGATGCCCCTTTACCTCTACTCAGAGTGCAATCTGGGGCTACTTCACCCCTGCATCAGCCTCTCGCTGTGGAGGCAGTTGTTTCTCTGCTTTCCTTTCTTTATGTGTGTCATTTCTCCTCTATAAGGAGACTCGGAGTGGCCTTATCATCTTTGGCCTTTTCAATTTCCTCGCCTTTGAACCTGGGCGTTCTGTGCACTCACACACCGACACACAGATGTACTCACAGATGTAAAAATAGACTCCATTTATGATACATCAGCGCTAATTGGATTCCAACCTAAGAACCCATTGTCTTGCAATGAATGATCCAGCTGTCTTTAGCACATTATTATGTTTGAATGGAAAATATTTTTTAAATAAAAGCCAGGCTTTGGTCCTAGACGCAGTTTGATATCAGGAATTGCTGCATGTGAAACTGAGTCAACACGTGTGCGATGTTTAAAGAGCAGCGCTTTGTAGTGGGAATACGTGGCTGCCATTCATAACACTTTTATTATGTTTTGTCTACATGCACGTCTGCATAGTTACACTTCACCACATAAAAGCTGAGCATGTCGAACATGACCTGATTTGAAGAGGGTTTATGAATTTAAACCTCCTGATACTTTAAGTGTGTTCATATCAATACAATATGTATAAACTGGATGTGCTGCATAGTCTTCCCTGTAGATGGAGAGAATAAACGACATGCATTTCGTTTGCACCCATAGCGATAATAAATAAAAGGATGTATAGTGTAGCATAGTATCTTGATCTCTCTTCATACTGTATATATCTCTGCCTGTTTGTTCCTGTCCCCTGACTCTTCCTGTACTCTGCCTCTCCAGTGAAGTGCTGCTCACTCTTTAACTGCTGTTGTGGATCCTCAGGGCTCTTATGCGCTGAAGAATCATATGGGCCTATATTGTGTGCAATTGTGCAGGCACTTTTGGCCAATAACTCGCATAGGAAAAGGCAGCCATCTTTATATCTCAGCGCTAACCAAGTTTGAGCACAATAGCTATTATTATACAATTCTAGTTTGTCCTGCAGCACCCTGTTTTCAGTGGAAGTTTTAATAATGACAATTAAATAATACTGTTGGATACATATACAACCATAACAATGTAAAAATTTGATTACGACAATACAGTGGGGTATTTGTATTAATGAAGATATTAATGATTACAAAAACTGATTATTTCTCAAAGTGTAATACAGAAAAAACCCTTTGTGATATGAGTAATGCTCAGCTAAATAATTGCACAGATTATACAGCCAAGTATTGTCCGTATTGCACAGTTTAGGATGGGTAAAGGTCTGGTGATTTGTACTTGACCGAAGGTCCTACATACTTCCCTTTGTGTTGTGAATACACGAGGAGCTTTCCTCAGGGCCTTTGTGTGCATGCTCGTGCTCTGTCTTCACCTCAGATCCGCGCTGGTGGTAGAGTGTGAGCTGCAAGACAAAGTGAGGTGTTGTTGGGGTGCTGCTGAGAGGTTAGAGAGGAGAGATGGTAAAGATAGAAATGGTCATGGACGGCATGCACGGACACAATTTCTAATGGCGGTTCCAGCTGAGAAAACAAAAATACCCAAGGAACACTAAAACCTGAGGGGTGCAAAATATGCGGGTCTGGCGAGAGGTCAGATTCCCCACCGTATCTAATTCAATTTTACAAACTGTAAGAAAACACGCTGCTGCTCTCCAGGCACTGGGGACGTTCGCTGCAAAAATGTCAATTGTTGCACTACTATAACGAAACTGTGAGATAACACCACTTTTTGAGCCCAATGAAATCTCACTTATTTGGCAACTAGCAGTATTTTGAATAGCATTTCAATATTTTTGAAATATGGGAATCAAGTAGAATACATCTTGTTTCTAATAACAATACATAGCAACCTTTATAGACTAAATATTTAATGGAAAATATTGTTTCTGAATAAAACACTATTGTTTTAGTAATATGCTTGCCTGTGGGAGCTCACAGATCAAGCAAAAAGACAAAATAAAAAGTATGGGCTCAATTCTAGATGAGGAATACAGTTTCTGAATTGTGGAAACATATTTGCCTTTGGGGGATAACAGATCAACTAGACAACCAGAAGGTTTATTCAGACTTTTCTGCATCTCAGAAATGAATTAGCTGCAAGAAAATGCAATATAAAGTGACATATTTAGTTTGCAACTAAAAGAAAAAAGGGATGTATTCAGGTCCTAATGTTTCTGTGCATTAGTTGTTTTTTATTTAAAAGGCATCTCTTCAGCCTGGTTTAATGCTATGTTGCAGCTATGTTTTTCGCAGGGTCAAACAATCATGCCATGGGGAAGGATAGGGCAAGATAGCTATAGGAAAATTGTTAAATTCTACTCTGGTTATAAAAAATAAAAATGTAGATATTTTTTTGCCCGGACTTGGATCTTTTCCTTTGCGTAAGACTCGCTCAGTGGTGCCTCAGTGGCAATTTTATTTAGAGTTTTCTGTTTTATTTCTTTAATTTTCGCCGCTATGTTGTGTCTCACAGATCCAAATGAAAGATATCATCCTTATAATTAATTAATAACAATACATAGCATCCTAGGATTCAGCACTAGATGGAGAATATATTTTCTGTTTTTTAGTTACAGAAAGTCATATGTCAGGAAAAAGAATCCTGCAAGTTGATGCAATATTAAGTGACATTTATTTTTTTGCAGCCAAAAGCCAGAATTGATCTGTTCATGTCTACATTTCTTTTTAAAAGGCATCTCATCAGCTTGGTGTAGTGTTAGTGGCACAGAGTGTGAATGCAGCCCTGTGTGGAGGCCTGGCTGCAGGCTGCAGACCCGCCGGTGGTCTCTCGGCTGGTAAAGACATTAGTGAAGCATTCTGGGAGAACGGGGAGTCCCATAGACAGCGCTCACTTCTCTAAATAAACATTAGTCTTAAAAAGTTTGGCCCCACGACCTCAGCGTGATCGCATTTCACTCTGGATGGTAAACTTCAATTTTATCGCGAGGTTTCCCCCCTCTCTACTTTTGGAAAACACACTTTCACGCTGAAAAAGATTACATAAACAAAGTTTCATTTTCACCGTGAAGGCTGCAGCGTCCTTGGTATTTCCTATATCACACCCTGAGCTGACTTTTGTTTAACTTTACTGATTTACCCCCCCCCCCCCCCCCCCCCCGTTTGAAGTATAACCATTACACTCTTAAAAACCATTATGCGGAGACCAATGCAAGTGATAGTCAAGAAAGCAAACACATTAAATAACATATGTCCATTTTCTTTAGATTGATGTGTGTAATATTTTTCCAGGAACAAAAAGGCAACATAAATCCTCGGATTTTAATAACTGTAGGCTATATTAATTCGACTAGTTGGCTAAAATATTCTGTATTTAGAAGATATAGGAGCCTATATATTTATACGCATACCTTCATTTTTTTTTATTGCAACACCATCAACTTACAATTCAAGACGGAATACAGCAAATATTGTATTTATCCTATCCCTCTATACCCTCCTTACTTCCTCCACCCACCCCTCTTTTTTGTGAATACAAATAAATGTTCAACTTAGACCCTCAATAACTAATTCAATGTAATCCATAAAGACATGTAAATTCCTTTCTGGTTTGGCCTGGAGCAAATCGTATATTTTACTTACACACTGCATAAAAAAAATACGAGAAAACGTTTATTTCCAAATCAATAACCGGTATATAATAAATGTTTTGCACCGCTGCCATTTGTCGCAGTGCATCCTAGCTGAGAATATAATGCCTCGGCATCAAAGGTCAAATGCAGGCAGCCGGTAAAAGCTCCCGCATGTCACCGGTAGCAGCTGCGCCTCTTTATCAAAGCGCTGCAGAGGGAAGTGCTCACGCGCCTTTTACTCCAGTGCGCGCGGGTGAAACCGAGGAGAGGAGAGAAGAGTTGATGGAGACGAATCGTGTTGCCCAATGTGAGGCCTGAGGACCCCCATAGGGGACGTTGAAAGTGACCCCATTGAGCACCAAATGGTTGAATTTAATTGAATAATAGTACAGTATGTGTGTGGAGTTTTTGGATTACGTGGTTTCAATAGTCCGTGTTGATTTTACCTCACACCAGTGCTGGAAGTGAGGGGAGCCAGAGGGTAACTGTGCCCCACATGAGACCACCTGAGCTCTGCAGTGTGTTCAAGTGAGGGGGTCACAAAAAGATTAACTGTTCAGTTTAACACCATTTCTACTTATGTGGTTTGGAAATCTCAATCAAAAATGGAATGAAACTCCTAAAGATGAATTCAATAAATATTGAGAAGTCCAAAGCCAGAAAGCTAAGATGCATAAAAAACTATTATTTCTAACTTTCTATCGAGTATTATTTCTCGTCTCAAGTATACGCTATGTTCATGTGGCTTTTGGAACTTTGTTTTTTGGAGGGGCTTATGTTTAGCTGTCACATAATTCAAATTGTACTATTTTATTTTTTCTGAATCTCATGTGTCCGCAGCTCTGCAAACGCTCTGTCTGTTAACATAATGGTCTTCTGACATGTGTGCATATCACATTGGTTAATTGACAAGTGTGTGCCTCATCGTGTGTGCTATCTGCAAAGCGTTTTTGTTGTATCACTACGCATGCGCGTAATTTGCAGGTGGCTGATTTGAGTCGTTTTAATCGTTTTGTGTGGATTGGAGTTGAATAATGTGATAAATCCTTTGCATGTAAAAAGTGCAGTCATGGGCTATACGGCCGTCGTGTCTTAAGGAAAAGAAAGTGCAATAAAAAAAGGTGTGCCAAAAATCTATAGTGTCAACATCGGTTCATCTAATTTTGTATTTAGACTAATATCTGATTATAAACAACGAATAGATAACTTTGATGGCACTTGCTGTAAACACATCCTCACTTTCTAAAACAGGCCTGAGTGACACCTGCTATCATGTTCAGTACAGGCTAATATCTGCAGTCATTAACACCCCTGCCGTTTGTGTGTGTGTGTGTGTGTGTGTGTGTGTGTGTGTGTGTGTGTGTGTGTGTGTGTGTGTGTGTGTGTGTGTGTGTGTGTGTGTCGGTGTGCTCGTGCGCGTGTTCGTGCTTTCTCCCATCTTTTTTTTTCTTCCTGCAGCAGGTGTTCGTTTATGGTGTGTCAGAGACGGCGGGGCGAAGATCTTCCAAAGTTAATATTGTGTTTCCAGAGATGATGGGGAGTTCACTGTCCTCGCTTTATTTACACATTCTAAATTAATTAAGCGAAGGATTCCTCTGTCTGTTGCAAAAACACGGAGGGGGGGGGGGGGGGGCAGCAAGGAGGGGGGGGGGAGAGAGGCTGTGATTTATAGCGGCGATGCTGCTCCCCTCCTCCAGACCGGCCAACATTCCTCTACGCACGCACACACACACACACACACACACACACCCACACACACACACACACACACACACACACACACACACACGCACACACACACACACACCGAGGAATAAGAGAGAAAGGAGTGATGAGATAGTCCTTTTTTTTATAGAAAAGTGAGAAAAGCAGCTTATATGGCTTAAGATTGTGGACGTATGAAGGTAGGACTTTGTGCACAAGTGCGAGCCATGGGTTTGTTTTAATCTAAAAACGGAAAATGTTTGTTGTTTGTTTTCATTATTAATAGGCCCACACTCCCTAGTCCAGATTTACAGCAGTTTCCAGTTGAACAGACATCTCTGGCCTGGTGTTTATTCCATGGGCTTTAAGAAAGTTGAGGTATAAGGTTCAGATCAAACATACATATATAAAAATAGTTAAAAACGGCTTTTGTCCCTAAGTGATCCACTGAAAATATAACAAGCTGTAATAATAATATAGAACTCAGTTTTTTAGCAGCACCTGCATGAGTGCATTTTGCAGCATCCTATTTGATCATATAAGATTTATAAAAATACTGAAATATTCAAGGGGGCTAAAACCCTTAAAGATTTATAATAATACTGTAGCCTTTTACATATTTGGGAAATAATGGCTTTCAACAGTTTTGTTTACGAGCGTGACCTTGAGGAATAGTACATCTCTTTCACACACACACACACACACACACACACACACACACACACACACACACACACACACACACACACACACACACACACACACACACACACACACACACACACACACACAGTGTCAGCAGCCTCTGTCCTTGAAGACACAGTGCAGTGTATCGATCAGAGACGTTCCGGTATTGGCAGCATGCAGAGGGAAGATTTAACCAAAACGATTTCATTTAAACCCCTGCTGTCACGCGCTGTTTGACACGAGACCCATAACGATAATTTGATGATGATAATAATGATAACAATAACACGATCTGTCATTCCTATGACTTTATCGCAATATCAAAGAAATATATATATTTGAAAGATAATCTACTTTAATGTTGATATTTAAGCAGAGGGGGAAAGTAACTTGTACTTCAGTACAATTTTAAGGTAGGCCTATACATTTTATGCTATTTAATAGCCTACGTTTTCTCCACTACATTTATTCGACAACACTATTGTTTCTTTGTTTAGATAAATAATACAAAATATAAATCTGGATTATGATGTAAAATTATTAATAAGAATATAGTATACAAATTATTCAGCTCCTCCGTTATTAGCTGCAAAATTACAGGATGGATACATTAGGCTAATGGGTCACTATCACTAAGTATGATTGAGTGATATAACATGAAATGGTAATTCTGCAAAACGAGCCCTTTATTTTTGGGTGCTAATATTTGTGTAATTTTGCTTATTTTTGAATGCAGGACTGAATTCGTACCTCGTGGTATTACTCATTTTACTGAACTAAAAGATCTAAGCTCTTCTTCCTCCTCTGTATTTACGTCCATAAATACATTATAGCGGCACGAGTTTAAATCCGCTTATTTCCAAGCAGGACATATGGGAACAGTTACACGGAGATGGGAACTGGCTCGAAATGAATAAATGTGTTTTTGCTGACTGTCGAGTCATTTGGCTGTCACTTCACATATCACTCGCTCATTATGTCGCTTGAGAAAACGTCACGTAAAATGACGGATGTCGTGATCCCTAAATAAAGACACGCTGAAGCTGTGTGTGGTCCTAAAGTGACATCCCATAGGGAAACAAGGATCCTTCTGAGGGGTGGATACATGAGATCATATCAGGATGAACATGGAGAAATTAAAAAGGCGTTTGAAAGATGCGTGCAGTGTTTGTGGTTTAAAGCCATGAGTCGGGAGAACTCGGATCTTTTAAGTAAAATAAATACCAAAGTGTAGGAATACTCTGTTACAAGTAAAAGTCCTGCATTCAAAATGTGCAGAAGTAGAAAATAATTGGCATGTAAATATACTTAAAGTACAAAAAGTAAAAGTACTCACTATGCAGATTGGTCCATTTCAGAATAATTTACAGTAGGTTTTGATTATAATTATTGATGCATTGATGTGTTTATCAAAGCTGGTAAAGGTGCAGCTAATTGTAATTGTTTTTATTTAATGCCCAGGTCTATTATGGTCTGTAATCTGAGAGATGGACAGCATTGGTGCGTAAAAAAGCTGAAAAGCTGTAAAAATAAAATGGGTTCAGTCTCCAATCGTCCATTTGCTAAGCCGGTGCATCCTTGTGTGTGTGCGTAATGCTTTGTGTCCCATGATTTTTTATTGGCTTACTTTTCGTTCCTGCCGTTATTTAAATGCTTTTTAACCACCTCTGCAAACGCTTCATGTGGATTTTAATGGACTGATGCGGTGCGTAATGACTCCCTGTCAGAGCGAGTGTGCACAGAAAACTTCAATGGGCTGCTAATGTTTTTTTCCACCTCATTTACTCTGCAAATTATATATGCAGGATATCAATTAACAGCACGGATACAGCGGGAGAAGCTCTATCCTCAGAGTTATTCCTTAAATCCGTACGTGATATTTATCAATTGGCCAATTTGCACCTACAGGGAAAGGAAAAGAGAGGACATAAAGGCGGCTCTGAATAAAGAAAGTAGTCATGTGTTGGTTTTCGTTTCAAAGACTTGAGCTGAGGGAAAACAGAGTCAGCCCTCCCACCCTTCATCCTTAATAATCATCTGTCAAAACACCCACAAACTAATTTAACCATTTGCACACAGATCTGGTAAATAAAGGAGGCTTTACATGCCCTTCTGTCTGGAAACATGTGCTCCAACAACTCTGAAAAAGACCAATAGGCCTGTTTTCTGTGGCCGGCCGAGTCCCACTGCTTCCTTTATTTGGATCCCGAGACAACACAGATGACATGAAAGCGGAGCAAACCGAGAGCCTTTAGAGAAGATTGCTTTTCAGGCTCCAAATGTGTGTGGCTGGTCTCACAGGGGACCGCTCGCTGTGCGCACATTCACTCCTGTGGGCCAGGGGTCCGCACTGACAACATCAACAAACGACCCAAAAAGCCGCATTATGGTGGATTAGGAGCCTGATGAAAAATGCTGCTACAAATTGGCAACGAAAGCCCCAAAAGACCGTGGGTATATCCTTGTTCACTTTCAATTACAGACCGCCGAGGCCTGCTAACGTGCCCATTCATTTAGGGCCTTTGTAACACGCAGAGAAAATGGTCCTTAACAAGCGAGCGAAGGAGCCACACAAGAGGAATAGTTGCGCACTGTTGCGTGATATTCATTGCTGTTTGTCGAGTTTTAAATATTTAAACTGGATTTTGTGCGGATTTCACACCTTAAAAGAGTCTTAATTAACTGTAATACTGAGAGATGGATGTGTTTCGTCTGTTTATCGTCCTAATTGGTTATTTTCCACATGCATTCATTATATTAAGAAGCTGTATGATTAGAACAAAAATAAATATTTAGATTACCTCAATGTGCAAAAAAATGTACATGTATCATATTAGAAACATCGTTTTAATACAAGGAAACTCAATAATATTTTATAAAAAGTAATAAAAAAGCCTAATATTTATAATGAAGGAACCTCTTCAATTAATTTGTAATATTTTAACTTTTTCTTTTCCAAAATCAGAGAAACATATTTATTTTAAATACACTTTTTTTAACCTTAAATGTAACCCTGGCTCATTAACTTTCAACGCAATAAAAAATAACGATTTTTCTTTTCCTTTCTTTTCAAATTCACAAACATTTATTATTCTTGTCATTACAACAACAAAAAATGACCTATGAACATTTAGGTGTCTCTCTCTATTGGCAACACATGACATACTGTATGTTTCACAGAGTAAAGTGTGAGATACGAACAACAATTAAAAGATTGAGAGAGGTAATGGGCTCTTTTATATCAAAAAAACACATAGCCTACGTGTCCACCGACAACATGAAATGATCACAAATTCACTGTGTAGAGGAGATCCAGGGGAGAAGGGGAGGGGGGGGCTGATAGTGGGAAATTGATATTTTTGTGTCAGAATCCCCCCCTCCACCCCCCCTTTTGTTTCCATGTGCTTTCTAAGTAAAACCTGAGTTCGCCGTCTCTGTCAGCCTATCAACAACAACAGTGCCATGTTCTCACGACGCACGAAATAAAAACAATATAAATCATATTAAAATTCTCAATTATATTTTCAAAAAGCCGGAAATCATCCTCTTTAGCCATGGTTGACACATAAAATAACAGGATCTATTTTCTCCCATTGACAAATGGAGGCCAGATTACAGGCCAGTTAAAAACAGCCTCCTCCGAGTTTCTCTTGCTTTTGTCTCTGAATATTATACACATATTTACAAACCATAAATAAACCTCTCCTTTTTTCATTGTTAGGAAATGTGGAGAGCCAAAACGTTCTTTTTCTTTTTTTTTTTACCAACAATATACAGCCTACCTTCACTTAAGACGACGCCACAATTTGGCATTTTAATAAATTCATTCTTGACATTTTTTTGTTTCTTTTTAGAAAGGACAAGTGTTCATATTGGGGTTTTTGCTGGAAAATGTCTGTGGCCCTGGTTGTAATATGCTGTCCTGTGATAGGGTCAAATGGTTTGAAGCAGAGGCCAGTGCTGGGGTGAGGATAGCCAGGATCTGAGCCTGGCTGCCCGGCGGCACGCTGTAGGAAGAGGCGGTGGAGTGGGCCGCGCCGATGATATTGTCAATGGAGAAAGAAGGCCGACTCGGGGCGCTGGAGTCCGTCTTGAGAGGCGGCAGGGACGGGCTGAGCTGAGGGTAAAAGGGCTTTCTTAAATCTGCCCCTAAAAGAGAGGGAAGGTGATGCGGCGCTTGAAATATGGAGGCTGATGAGGGCAAGGTGCAGTGGGCGTTGGGGAACGGGAATGAGCCCCCTGTGTGGTGGTGCGGGTGATACGGGTTGTGGGCTGCGTGGAAGTTCTGCAGCTGGATTCCATAGTTGTATCCGTACGGGCTGTATCCAAACCCGGGTAGGAAGCCAGCAGCCTCCCGGAGGATTTCGTTAGCATGGTGCCTCTTGAAGCGCTTCCTCCTGCGCAAGAAGCTCCCGTTGTCGAACATGTCTGCGGAATCCGGGTCGAGAGTCCAGTAGTTGCCCTTCCCGGGGTTGCCTGGTTCTCGTGGGATTTTCACAAAGCAGTCGTTTAGGGACAGGTTGTGGCGAATGGAGTTTTGCCACGCGGGGAATTTCTCTCGGTAGTAGGGGAATCTGCTGCTGATGAACTCGCAGATCTCGCTGAGAGTGAGGCGCTTCTTGGGGCTCTGCAGGATGGACATGGTGATCAGGGCAATGTAAGAGTAAGGGGGCTTCACAAGTGCGTTTTTTCTGGATTTGTCCCCTATTGCAGTGCCGACCTCTGCGCCAGAGCCCATCTGGTCTGACGGACAGTCGGAGCTGCTGAGCCCGGGAGAGGAAGCCCTCTCAGCCGCGTTTTGGGAGTAATTATCGTCCGAGTCATTGTCAAACTCATCGTGGATGTACTTTCCGTCTTTTCCCACGGATATGTCACCCCCAACCACGTCGATGTCCAAATCTTCGGACAATGCAGAGCTGTCGGACATATCCGTCCCTAAAGTCATCCTCGGAGACGCCGCTTCTCTTTCCCCTCTCTCCCAGATTTCCCTCCTCTGGTCCGGCGAGGAACTGACTCTCCCTCTCCCCCCTCACAACAACACCAGAGTTTTGCTGCAGTTTTATCTCCAACTACTGAATGCACACATGGCTAGAATCTATTGAAAAGATAAAGAACTCTTTGACCTGCAGTGGATTTGGAGAGTCCTGGTCGTCCGGGGCTTGTCAAGCAGGGCCGAGAAACTTCTGACTTTCAGCCGTAAAAAACCACAGTCAAAGTTCAACGGTCTTCCTCCAATCTGGATTCGTGTTTTCTTGAAATGCGATTGTTTCCGTCTGTGATCAGTTTATGCGGTAGCTCGTTTGAAAAAAGCTTCTTTTGGATATCCTAACTGTCTTTCCAAAATATATTTTACGCACGGGGTTGGGTAGGTATCCAGACAGACTATCACACTATCCTCCTTAGCTCTCAAAGGGTATTTATAGGAGCACGCTGATCACGTGGTCTTTGAGTCACTGTTACCAGGAACTGGAGCAAATTGCCCTGCAGAAAGTGATATTCTGATCTTCTCCTGAATCTAAAAACACATTTCGTTAAAACAAAAACTAATATAGAGATCCAGAAATACATTTAATTTAATACATTTTTCGTATGCATATGGATTAATTTTCAGGTTTGTTTATGTATAACATATTGGAGATCAACCTTATACTGTAATTGATCAATTCATGTATTTATTAATATAAATTTTGCCCAAATAATTTTAGAATATTAATTACAAATATTTAAAACATTGTTTTCCTCTGACAAACCAACGAATTGAATCAATTCAAATGCTGTTTTATTTCTAAACTTGAGGTTGCGTGAGTCTATTAAAATGGCTTTTTCCTTTTTTCTGCAGGGTATAGTGAGCAATATCTGCTGCGATCACTTTTTTATGAAAATCCTACCAATTCGTTAGAACATAATAGAAATGCATATTGAGAATCAAATGAAATCTCCCTTTTGTTTTAAATATAAGCCAAATTAAATTATAAAATATCTGAAAAATAAACTCCTCACAACATGAAAGGGAGAGCCTGAAATACAATTACTATCATTATTATAATGATCAATTTTATTATATCTACTATAGTAAATGTATCATCATTGTATTTCTGTTGCTTTTCAAACGCAATGTTGTTGCGGAAATGAAATATATAATGTGTTTGCCTATAATCTGTAAAATAAAGTCTATAATAAATATGAAATTACCCCTGAAATAACTATTGTTTATTGACTTTTAACAAATATTTAAATGTCAGTTTAGATAATTAGATCTCCTACATTAGCATTTGTTTCATTCATGACATGAACACACTCGTAACTCTTCTCTGTCCCTAATAAATGATCTGATTTTATCCCTAAATCCCCCTTGGAGCTTTTGGCCAGCCTCCTGACTCCCGGGTCACTTCTCACGGGTTTTGTGTTTTCCTTGTCAAGAAGTCACAAAACTATCCGTCTGCATTTTCTGCATAATTCCCCGCGTTCACAGTCAGCTGCAACAACCTGCTCCAATCCGTCTTCGTCAGGAGTGAAAGGGCCAGCAGATGACAATGTGTAAAGTGTGTGTAATGTGTGTGTTATTCAGAGCAGACTCACATTCCAGTTCATTACGCTGCAGAAACACCGAGTTATTGTAATGCATTTAAATCAGCACCCCATTCATCTTAAAGTCAAACAACAGCTTGTCAGGGGACTGGGCGTTTTATTCTGGAGTCCAGAGCAATTGTACATGTTTGCATTTATTGAAGGAAAAGACTTCCCCTGAGGAATCAAGTGCAAGTTAAGCATGGAACTTGTTAAAAAGAAGCCCTGACTGAACCCTGTGTCCCCCTGCCTGACCTGCCTGTCGCGAGCCTTTTAAAATATGAAATAGACGCACTGACAGCTGCCACACACACACGCACACACACACACACACACACACACACACACACACACACACACACACACACACACACACACACACACACACACACACACACACACACACCCCCCCCCACACACACACACACACACACACACACACACACACACACACACACACACACACACACTACTTTCCCATATTAAAGAATATTTTTAAATTGCAATACCTGTATTCAACACATTTTTGGAGAAATGGGATGAAAAACAGTACCCAGGTATTTTATTTGGTTGGAGTAATCTCTTTGTTTTCCCCACTGTCTATAATCCGGGTGGCTAGTTGTGACTTGTTGAATTATAATTCACTCTTTTGGAATATGTTTGAATATCTATAACCACTATGATGTGACAAATAATCAATAAAATATTCATAATATATAAATACATCATATAACAAAATTATATTCCTATTTGCATTTACAGCACCTTAATTATGAGGGTACTTCTTTAAAAGTTCCACAGCGTACCAACCTGCACATTTATTCGTTAAATCTGGTTGAGATATCTGGCTCGGAATGCATTATTTGATCGATCAGAGAGTTAATTAAATATAATAAGCGACTAAACATGCGCTGTGGGATATTTAATTTTCATTACATTTCCAGAGGTTCAGTGGGATTTTGGCTCTTATGATCCGTGATGTGGAGCGTCTCCTGTTTGTTGGTGTTGGAGCGCCCTCTGCTGGTAGTGGAGAAAATAGATCCTGACAGTGATGGCTGTTGTGATGACAGTAAACGCCAGTGTGTTAAACATGGGCATAAAACATTCAAGGCAACTTACTGTTAATAAAAAGTAGTAGCACCATGTCAATAGGACAATACTTTAACAGAATATAAAGTATATGTCATTTAGTTTTTAATTTGTGTGATGTATATGTAATCACGAAAACTGACATGTGAATTTCGATGTAATTTGCTTCTGGACTAGGGCTTCAAATTAAGTGAGCCAGTGGTGGAGGAAGAACTCAGATCTCACCTTAAGTATGTACTAACGCCACACTGTAAAGATACTGTGGAACAAGTGAAAGCCCTGCAAACAAAATGTTTAAAGTACGGAATAATTAGGTATATAATGAGGTATTTCATTGAAAAATACTCAATACAAAGACATTTCTAATTTAACTGCTATAATGGCCATACATTTATTTAAAAGCAGGATTTTACTGTCTTTATCTGAGGTGATGCTGATTTTGAGCGATCACCTGCAACTTAGCAGACAATTTAATCATCGATAAATTAATTATTCTTTCCGTTGATCAATTTAAGATTTGTTTGTGATAATATTAATGTGACTAGTTTATTGTCAAATTGTTGGGGTGAAAGGTACAGAATTAGTCTGACAAGTAGTGCAGTCTGTGGCATGTAAACAAAAGACTAAAGCAAAGTATCTCAATGTGAAGAATTTGATAGTACAGTACTTGGCGGCAGACTGATTCAATTCCATGTGGCAGTACATAATATTAAATAACACCATTTCAAAAATACTTTTATTTCAGTATGAGAAACTAAAGCAGATGTAGATCCTACCTTTCACTTTTATTCAAATGCTACAGCTGCCTCTTTGCATAAAGGTTATACAGTCAAAAACAGTTGAATCAGTCTACCTGGTTGTAGATATACAAAATAGCATTTTGAGCATACACAGGGAATTATTATCTGCACTTACTGAAGCAATTAATTACCTGCTAAATGAAAGCAGAATGTGTGTAATTCATCATAAGACATACATTTCACTGCAAGCCGCCAAAATAAATCCCTGAGTGAAAACAGTCAGGCTGAACATCTTGCTTTTGCTGCCACCTGGTGGTGGAAAGCAAACACCTGTTTTCTTCATTTCCAACCTGTTCTGAACAACCAGTTGTTTTGCACAGAAGCAATGAGGTTATGAATATGCGCTACTTTTTAAATGTGATTCTGCTGACATCTAAATATCTGTAAAGCTCCCAGGTCATGAACTATGTGTGTATAAATTGTCAAATGCAATCAGGCTTCAGGGTCTTTACTATAAGACCGTAAATCAAACCAATCTACGTCTTGTATCCAAATATTTACTTTTTTAAGAAGCTCTTTTCCTGGGCTGCAAAATCTAACCCATAATTGTAAACATACTGTATACGACATCTCCTTTGAGCTCTAACTGTGTCATATTAAGAAAGTAATTCAATTGTTCTCCACATTCATTGATTTGCACAATCAGTACGTTGCCTTAATTAATAATCTTAGTCTTGAATTGCAGCTATGAAATAGACTAAAGAGCAATCACAGGGAACAACATGAACCTTTAAACAAACAATGCTCGATCATTTGCTGTGAAATTCCATCAGCTTCTTTCCCGTGTTCGGTTATATAATTAGTGAATGGTCAGGTTAACCCACCAGGTGGCCCTGAGGCAAATATGTTCCATTTTCCTTTTTATATTTGTGCCATGGTTCTGCAGCAGGTGGAGTGACAGTCTCAGCTGACTCGATTTAACACTTTGCATATGAAACAGTCTTTACACTGGAGGTGATTGACTTCAGAAATGTCAGCATTACCTCAATCAGTCCCTATGATCCATAGTTTGAGTTCAGTTTAGTTTGCGAGTGTCTGAGAACCGAAAATTACACAGGCAAATTAAATGTCATAATATTGTTGAATAATTAAAAACCTGATCAAATACAAACTCAGAGTTTTTTTCATTTTAAATGACATTAAATATGTAATAGTGTTCCCACTCACTCACTCACTCTGTCTTTCTCTCAACATCGTGATGTGAACACACGTTAAATATAGAAGATTAAATTGTTGATAATAGTGAACAATGATTAGATTTGTTATTTTTGAAATGATGGATGACACATCTTGTCTGCATCCATCAATCCACAAATATTTTTGGCAACATAAAACTGACAAATAAAAAATATATTTCAAAGGTACAAATATTCTGTAAATATATGAGACAAGTTAAATTAGTTAATAGAAGCTGAATAAGAACTTTATATATCAATGGATTTCAAGGAATTCTTTCTGAGGAAAAAACGACTATACTGTAAGTGAAATTATGACAAAGACTATTTAGATGACTCCAGTCTGTAAAAGTGATTATTAAAACCTGACACGGATAATGACTTCAACAGTCCAAACGTTTGATGTATAATTCCGAATGTTATTTGAATGTAAATGATCTTATTTAAATGATTTAATTCATGTGTAATGATAATGGCTGTCCCTTTGTCTAGATTATCTTTGTGTCTAATTGTCTATTTCTACATTGTGTGTAGTTTGGTCATAAAACCCTATGTACATTAAAAAACCTTTTGGCTTTTATATTGAATCAAATTGGTGTTTGTGGAAAATATCAAAATGTAGAGGTACAATATACATTTCTAATCTTGTGGCGTTTCACTAAGAAGGTTTTATAATAAAAAGTAAACACATTGACTCTTAAAGTTTATTTTAAATTGAAAGAAAATATTTAGGAGCTGGTTTAGTCTTGAATATGTTCAAAAAACAATAGTGTAATACAATCTGCTTCTAAATTAAACCATTCATCTTATAATTGTGACTTATGCCTATTCATTTAGTAAAAGTTCTACCACTACTCAAGCTACATTGACGTGCTGTTGGACTAAAACCAAACAAGATCAATACAGTGTTTTTTATCAAGAAAATCATTTGAATGATCGAGCAAAAAAGACCACATAGATTTTTCTGTAAAAATGAATTTATTTCAGGCGACCTGTCGTCTACAATAACACTCTTTTCTTTCATAAAGTTTTTTATAAATCAACAAACTATTTACATGGAAAACAGCAGAATTAAATTGAATGATAAAGCAAATACATGTAAAAAAAACGTACTCTAAAACACACAAAATAAACGAAATGTGGCACAAAATACATTAAACTCTGACATACAGTCATGGAATGTGTCAAACGGATCTAAATGGCTTTAAAATAGGAATGTTTTATCATGAGGCTCGGTATTGTGTCACAAAATGTCTTTCTTTCTTATTATGGCGAACTAAATATCACCGAATCTCTCACAGGAATGTATAAATCTGCCATTTACACAACAGAAGGCCATACGACATTTTGAAAGGCCTTACGTGAGGCTTTGATATCCTAATAATATTCTTCTTTAAGTTTTTACTGTCCTATGTTTTCATGGGGTCATTGAGGGCATATTTCTATATATTGATCTATAAAAACCTATAATAAATTAGGATTTTCTTCACATATACCGCTCTAATCCTGACGCGAAGTTGGCCTGCCTCATGTAGGAGTTGTTGTAAGAGTTCATGGGGTTGGAGAGGCCCAGCAGCTGGTCCGTGTGCTCCGCGCAGGACCCGGGGCGCAGGGCCGGCAGGGACAGCCTGTTCCCGGAGCAATACACCTGAGAGCTGCCGGGGGAGAACCCGGACTGGGTCATGGTGGGCAGGTTCGGAGGGGAGGCCGAGGAGGAATACGGATACCCTGCGCTCAGGTTGGAGGAGAGATTCCCACTGTTTCTGCTCAGCATGTTCCCCGAGGGGTTCCCAGCCTGGTTCTGGAAGCAAGCAGACGGGTCGGTGCCGGTGACCGAGCAGCTGGAGGTCATGGTGCCCATATCCCCTCCTCCTAGTCCCATCCCCTGCAGCCCCTGGGAGTTGAGGTCTCCCCCGGACTGCTGGCTGATGATGTTATCGATGCTGAACATGCGCGGCTGTCCCTGTCCAGAGGCCTGGTAGTGGTGCAGCATGGCCGGGTGCGGGGAGGTGGCACTTAGCTGGGAGCCGTACCCAGACCCGATCCCTGCGTAAAGGGTGTTTGGGTACGTGGGCCTGCCCATAGGAGTCGGGGTGAAGGCGCTGGAGCTCTGCATGTACCCCGGGTAGGTGCTCACATCTGTGCGCTTGAACCTCTTCCTCCTCCTCAGAAAGCTCCCGTTGTCAAACATGTCCTCAGCAGCGGGGTCTAAGGTCCAGTAGTTACCTTTACCTGGCCTGCCAGGCTCCCGGGGGATTTTAACAAAGCAGTCGTTCAGGGTGAGGTTGTGCCGGATGGAGTTCTGCCACTTCTTCGAGTTCTCCCTGTAGAAAGGAAACCGCTCCATGATGAACTTGTAAATGCCCCCCAGGGTGAGCTTCCTCTCGGGGGAGTTGGCGATGGCCATGGCGATGAGAGCGATGTAGCTGTAGGGAGGCTTCCCCCGCTGCACCGGCCTTTTCCTGCGGCGGCTCCCGGTGGGCAGGTGCTCCTCAGTCTGCCCTAAAGCGGCTCCATCCTCCGTGTTTGGGCTGCTGCCTCCCCGGGGCTCGGACTTGATCAACACGTTGTCTTTTGACCGGGCCTGCAGCATCAGAGGTGGGCCAGCCTGCAGCGGAGAGTCCAGGCTCATGGTTGGAGACAGGACCACAGGACTGACCTCCGCAGGCGAGTGCTGCGTCTCAGCGGTCATGTTACACATGCCAGAGAAGTAAGAGTAATTTGCCAGATTCATAAAAAAGCCAGTTTGATAGTCTTCTTTAGTCGAAATAAAAGGAGCAAGTTGTTGGCGTAAAGTTCACCAGAGTCTGGTGTCCTGCTCCGTGCTGATGGTGTTTGGGTGGTGTGTGTCAGTCCAGGTGAGAGGAAGGCGTTGACAGTTTTATAAAGCGAGGAGCGAATGACGCCACTGGCTCGCTGGTGACGATGGAGGCAGGAGGACAAAACCCCAAAGATCATTTTAATTTGACAGGAAAATCACGTGACCTCACAGTTATGCAGTTATGGGTATTTTTCAAAATTAGAGCCAGTTGTCTTAAACGTACCCAAATATAATACTTTAGTAAAAGTAGCAATACCACAGTGTGGAAATTAAGTACAAGTCCTGCATTCCAACTCTTGATTAAGTTAAAGGACAAAAAGTATACAAGCATCAAAATATAGTATAAAAAGTGACATGACTCGGTATGCATAATTGTCCATTTCAGAATCAAGTATCATCAAATTAATTAATCATGCTTTAATTAGTGTTTATGTTGCAGCTGGTCAATTTGGAGCACTTTGTGTGTACTCCTTAGTAACTTAACTTATAGTAATATATCTAAATGTATAAGTTAATTTATATTTTGTATAAATTATTCTGGTCTGCTGGTAACTAAAGATGTGAAATACACAGGGAAGTTACATTTACCATGTTGTCAATATGTAGAAGTATAAAGTGGCAAAACATATACAAATATTTCCAAATTGTACTTTGTACTGTTTTTGAGGTAATCCAATCCAATCCAATCCATTTTATTTCTATAGCACATTTAAAAAAAACAGAGTTGAACAAAGTCCTGTACATCAACAACTGTATAAAAAAACATAGCATAAATACATAAAAAACAGAGAGGACACGAAACAAATGTAAAACATGAGACGATGAAACCAGATCAGAAGCCACAGACTGAAAAACTCTCCTACATGACGTAAAAACAATACAAAACACTAGTAGATAAAAACCCACATTTAAAAGCCAGGGAAAATAAGTGGGTTTTTACTTCAGGATCCGTAATATAACGTATAGTTGTACGTATATTTACTTTCAACAACTGCTTACAGTTAATGTAGTAACTTTGCACTCAAATGCCACTTTATTAAAGGTATTTTAGGATTATGTAACTAAAAAACAATTTATTTGAAAAGGTCAGTTCTTTTCAGCTCACTGTATATAACCAGTGGTAGATTGTAAATAAAGTAAAACATGGTGGTACTTTAATAGAGTATTTTCCCATTAACACTTTTAGCCCTTTTGTAGTCATGTTTTGCTCCACTGCTTTTATTTTCCAGCTAATTACAGGCTAAAGATTTAGGTTATTAATTAAAAAAAAATGATATTAGGTAGATCATAAGAAATTGGTGAAGTGTCAAACGCCATATTTGAACATTATTATAAATATATGTTAGTGTTTGAGGCCCTAACATAGATGCACTGATGACCCCTTCAGTGTCTCGCTGCTCTCTCTGCCTCTCTGTATATCCAGGGCAGAAACAACACTCACAGAGCCCAGCAGCCAATCCACCGATTGAAAAATAATAACAAGCCACTGAAAACAAGCAATTGAGCTATCAAAGCTTTTGGGGAAGACAAGTAAATATCCCCTCATTTCATTTTCATTTTTGGAAAGTGATAATCAAACAGTGCTGCAGCCAGAGAGAAGAAGTGTTATCTTATGGATCCTGAAGTAAAAACAATGTTCTGCACACGAGTGGTACGCAGACAACACCCTTTCAACACAAGCATGGGATGCTGCTTCTAATTGATTATTTAGACAAATAGAGGGTTGAAGCTAATTACAAAAGGTAAGATACACAGAGGGGTGACCTGCTGCCGTCACTTTACACGTCACCATGGAGACTGATGTGAGCGATAGGATGTCTGGACTGAGCCCAAAGCAGACTGATAATATCCTCATGCTGCTTAACATTTGATAACAGAAGGGCAACACATCAAAGATAGCATTACAGAATTTTAGATATCTGTAAAAATGATGGTCTTCTCAATGTTCCCCCTACTCTGAGCTAAACATCTTCACTTCACCAACACGTTCACACGCCTGACTTTGTGTCGTTCCTATCTCCTATACATTTTCCAGAGGGATGTGTTCATATAACAGTCGTAGCCTGATTGAATTAAAATATCATTCCTAAAAAGACTCATTTATGTCTGTTAATTGCAGTTTCTGAATCATGCACTGATACAAAAATATATCTAAAAACCATTGACTCTAATATTAAACATGACATATTTTTCAAGGTTAATGATTAACTAGATAGAACTTACATATTTCAAACATTATTAAGAACATTTTAAATACAAAAAAGGATGTTCTCAATGCAAGCAACACACTTGGGAACTTTGTGCTGATATATATGAGTACATATTTTAACCCTGTTCACCTAGAGAATAGTGTCTCCCCTAAACACCTTTGGGACAGCACAAAAGCATTTTTGGCCACTTCTTATTTTTCACCACAAAACCGTATATTAAGTTTTCCAGTTCCTTACATTATATTACATTACATTAAATGTCACCGATTTCACTAACTAAAAACTAACTAATTGTGCTTCTCAAAGGCCTGATATGAAAATAAACGGTGGCAATAATCAAACCAAAGTCATTAGTCATTGCCGCCCACTGCCTTACTGGATGCGTGTTTCCCTGTCATCCTCACACTGCCAACACAATGTTCCCCCCCTACACACACATACAGATGATAGGTCGCCCCCCCCCAGCCGCAGCTCAGACAACACTAAGCCCAGCTAGCTGCTCACAGCCGGTGGCTAACAGCTTCAGACAGGCGTGGGAGCGGCTGTATCCAAGCAGGATCTGGCCCCAGAGCTGCCAGGTCAGGCAGGACAAACAGGGGCTCAGGCCAGGAAACGGGCCCTCTGCCTCGGGGCCTGCGGCCTCTCCATAATCCCCTCTCCTCCTAAACACCCCCCAACACCCACCCCACCCAACCAGAGCCTCCTCACACCTCTCTTCACCTCTGCACTTACTTCACACTTGTCACAGAAACTGTACATCATGCACCATCATACACATGCATTTCTTTGAAACAGTGAACACATTGCTTTAGTTTCACCCCATGTATCTATGATTAGGGAAGGGCTGATATTTATCCCCCCTTACCCAAATTATGATGATACTTCTGCTCCATTGGCGTCTACATTAATATCAGTAAATTCATAGGAAAGAGAAAATGCCCTATTTCTGCTTTATCACTCATACGTTTTGGGCTTGATTTGGTATCCCCTTAGTCGAAAACCAAAAAAGAGCCTTATACAACAATGCACTTTTTTTAATGGTGGATAATCATCAGTGTAGTTACAGGCATTTAGCAGGGATTCCCTAAAGTGGAGCCCTGCAAATGTAGGTTCCTATTTAGGATAATAATTGCCACTTGGCGTGTTGTGTTTCCATCTCGCGGTTACGGTTCAACCAAGTAGGTTTTATTGTCCTATCTTGAGGTATTGGTCCCTGTTTTCTAATTATGGCCTGAGTTATACTTTGAAGTGTAAACCTGACCACAGAATATGCAATGTCAAATGTAATGCAATATTCAAAACAAACTATTCTAAGAATGGATGACATTTAAAAATGGGTTAATTTTTTTATGCTGTATAAAAAATGAAGAAAGAGGTTGTTTTGCACATGTTTCATATCGTGCTTCAAATATATCCTTCATATATTTATCTTGGCAAATAGCCTGGACTTGCTATCACACTAAGCATTCAAAAATACGTTTAGAAGTCCTACCTTCAACACAAACAAACAGAATTTCCAAGTTAGTTGTTTTATAGCGCCAAGGCATTTTCACTCATTTACAGATTTAATTGTAGGGTCTAGTGGAAATGTAAACCTATTAGGACACACGTGTTAAACACAGTGATTGGAAGTGTCAAAATGCAAAATGAAAGCATTCAAACAAGACCAAACAACTTTTAACAAAAGCATAAGATGTGTTTTCATTAATTCGTTGGATACAGGTGTGTGACAGTTGCAGAGGAGAGCAATGTGTCCCCTGACATATTCACCAGTTTTCAGTCAGAGGTAAACCTAAAGTCTCTGTTGGTCTCTGGTGTCAGTTGGTCTGCTCATCCTCTTTTTGATGAAATCCTGAGAAATATCGAGGGACAGGCAGAGTTGCTGAGCAAACACTTGGTATCCATTCATTCGCAAAGTGGCTCCAGGGGATGGAGAGGGGGGGGCATGAGAAAAAGAGAGGGAATAAAAGAGTGAGAGAGAGAGAGAGAGAGAAACACAAGAGAGAGCGCAACCTTTTTCTTACTCAAGCTCATCAAGTACGGGCCAGGGCTCCTGAAAACGCAGGGATTACTGCTCACTGCTGCACGCTACACTGCCCTGCTATAGCACCGCACACGGTTCTCACACACACACACACACACACACACACACACACACACACACACACACACACACACACACACACACACACACACACACACACACACACACACACCCACCCACACACCCACACCCACACACACACACACACACACACACACACACACACACACACACACACACACACACACACACACACACACACACACACACACTTGTTGCTGCTCATCATTCTCCAAAAATTCACATCGATGAAAAAACAGACATACACATTATGCAAAAAAGCACAATTTTAAGACTTTCATAAAAACCTGCTTCACTCCTGTATTCATGCAGAAGGTACAGTAAACATACAGTAACTCTCATTAAAATGTAATGTCTTCCTTCTCCTCAATTTAATGATATTATGTAACACTTTGAGGATAAGAATCCACTTACAGTAAACAAATAAATCAAATGCATCCTACAACTGCACAACTCAAGTCAAATCTGATTGTATCCAAACTTATCAAAAAGCATTCCTTGAACGACTGTATTTATAATAACAAGAGCAATGAGCAAAACACACATACATCTAGAGAAGTGAGATAAACTAGATACTGTTTTATTACAGAAACAAAACACACAAAATGCATATAATGAGAGATGTATAATACATACACATGAATCAGCTAAATTAGCTAAATAAATAAAAAGGACGGAAATGTTGATAATTATATTTTCATGGTAGACTTAATGAGGTTAAAGGCTGATCAAAAATGTGTCTCTCTTGAGTTTACTTTTGAATAAGGTAGTCTCTCACATTTGTAAAGGAAGTAATCTATTGGTGAACATGAGCCTTTGACCTGTACTGATGTGCTTGAAGATGCATGTTCTTAAAGTTTCTGCCGGAACACACACTCTTTACATGCCCTGAAGACACATGTAGGAAATCCTCCAGCCTGCAGCACTGCAGCTCAGAGAAACTGCAAGGTTCATCCACAACACTGAGCACCGAGCTGAGGTCCGGTCCTCTGAAGATAAGCACTGTCATTAAATAATTAGGAAGTGAGCGACATGTGGACAAAGCGGAATAAAAGCTGCGGGTCATTTGATGGAGTCTGCAGTTTTGCATTTAGACAATTTATCACTGCAATATTTCAGGTTATGTGGAAAAAAAACAACCATCTCAACTGTTGTCCACTCTCTTATTTGAGGTCAACAAAAGTGCAATGACTAGTGCTACATAACAAAGATGATAACATTTCAGTGTTGATAACTGTTGATTTTCATTGAGGAGCGTTGTTTGCATATGTGCATATCTGTTTTATTTGTTCTATGTCCTATATATATTCATACGCTGTTGCAGGAGCCTGTGTCTTCAGGTTTTCATTGCCATATCTACAGCGTAGCTAATGTGCACATGACAATAAAGCTTTGAATCTCTTGAGTCTTGTTGACTTGAGACACATGACAAAAATGTGATGCCATCAAAAAAAGACTTGCAACTCCATTTGGACTTTAATGTCTCCTAGCTTCACTTGGGCTTAATTATTTTTGACTTGAAGACACTTGATCCCTTCACCCAAGCCCAAAGATTAAAACGTACATTATTTTAGAAAGTTAGCCACAAACCAAATCATTTCCCTTGCCATAACTCACAAAGTCATCAATGAATTCCCCACATTCACTAAGTATAACCAACTGAACAGCATCTAGTCAAAGTTAGGGAAGAGAAACATGATGAGCAATCTTACATTTTCTGAAACATACTAAAAATGGCATTAGGCTACATTTGTTGACGAGCACACGTTAAGGACTCGAAGCTTTAAGTGCAGGACTTGGTTCTTGACTAAGAACTTGCAAAACAATGGCTTTCTTCCACCTCTCTTTTTAAAAAAAATTGTTTTATATAGCTTTTGCTACCACTCAGACATACCAAACGTGATACACCGAAAGTGTTTGGGTTTGGAGATTTTAAGAAGGGATAAAATGACCAGCAGAGCTGCCCAGATAGTCTGAGTGTTAGAAGTAAACACTGTAATGCTCCACTTCATACCAGCTTAACTACTTTACACTGGGAGCCTCTGGTTGACAGGCTGGGTCCATCCCTAACTTCTCTCTAAACAAAGGGCCGCCAAGACGTGGGCAAACAGAGGAAATCATACACCTGTCTGCAAGGAGAGCTGAAGTTCTTTCACAGGCAACAACAGTTGAATCAGATGTAAAGCAGTCTGATTTAGTTCAGATATCCAACAGAATGCTGCAAAATCTCCATATAAGGTTGAACGTATGAGGCGTTTTGTTTCTGCGGCATTCCTCTCAGGCTATGTGGACCAGACTGGCAGACTGGGTAGTCATGAGTAACATTTTACCGCAAAGGGTAGAAGGTCCGGTGTGTGGGCTGCATGGGTGGGTTGTCTGTGTGTGTGTAGTCATGTGTACATACATGCGTTAGGAGACCTGAAAACAGCCTTCCTTTCACCTCATGCAGAACATGAATTGAAGCTGTCTCATCTTGCATTTTTAACCCCCCTAAAGTGTCTTCAAGGGGCAAAGCAGAGTATCATTGAGGTCACGGTGACATAGGGAAATCCTTCGTTAGACGTCAGAGTTTCGGAGCAGAGAGAAAGGCAAGAAAGGAGTGTTCATAAAAGAAACAAGGACTTTCATTCAGCGACTCCATGTGTCCTTATATTGCCGTCTTTCAACGTGCTCTTCTCACTCTTTCCCTTCAGCTTTTGCCTTGGACTGGATCCTGTCCCTTTACCCTAAAGAAAAGTAAAAAAAGAAACCATTTCTACAATAAAACACGACTGTTTGGTTTAATCACATATTTTACTGACTGAATCCTTAACTCATTATTTCATTCCATATGCACGTATCACTATAATCAACGCTTGTTTTCCACCTCAAAGGCAGCTAGTGGTCGTGGCATTGCTTGGTGGTGAGAGATGGACAGCCAGCATGCAGACACACAGCCTTATTACTCTGAGAGAGAGAAGAGAGCAATGATAAGACCCGGCCTTTACACATACTGATAGGTAGAGCGCACACACACACATACAAATACAGGCATGTATTTGTGAGATATTTGTTTGAGTGCCAAGCCAAAGTGTTCAACCTTTATCATGAAAATTCATTAAAGCAGAAAGGTCAGAATAAAACTAGTTTCAAAAGCTGGATGTTAGCCAGCATACACTCTTTAATTCAACAACTGTTTATTAGATTTACATGATATTACGCAAAAGCTATGCAGGAGGTGACATTCCTATGCAAATAATCAAGCCAATATTAAACTCTGCGCAAATGGGTGAGATTTGTTAAAAGGCAGCAGTACTCTTTCTCCCTCTACTCCCGGTGGTTTATCCATCCGTCTGGAAGGTATATGCTTCCCTGTGTTTACCACTCAGATCCACACCCTCTCCTCTCATTGTCCTTCCTGTTGTCCGAGGCCAGCTCAGACAGGCGGGATCATCACCCATTATGTTCTTTAAGACGTGTGCACACAAACAAACAGTAAACTCCAGGTAAGAGAACCTGCTAAGCAGATAGTCACACACACATTTGAAGACGTATACATGCAACCAGATGCACACGAGTTGGTATAATCCTCACTGTTTACAACAAACTGTTTTCATGTTCTCCCATGTGAGTGTGATGGTGCTCAAGTTTAAAGTGTTTCACAGATGCAGCTTAGGTGGACGCATCTCTGTTATCCTGGTTATAATCTGTTAACCTGCTCAGTGTGTAAACAAATTTCCAATCCTGCATTGCTGATTGGAATTGCTGTAGGCTACCCATCTGATGACACTAACAGGGAAATAAATGGTAAACAATATGAATAAATGCATGTTGACTTCTGTCGACAGTGACACACAGGGGAGAAATAATATGTTATGTAATCTGTACAGATTGAAAGTAGAGTTGTCACATAATGTGTGTTGACACCATATAGACTGTATATAGAGCAGAGAAGACCCTTACACCCATCTAGTGGTCTCTAGAATAACTGTAGCTTTTGGCATATCTTGCACTCAATGCAAAGCAGCAGCTGCATTCCTTATAGCCTACACAGATAGTATATTTTGAGGGGCTTCCCCTCACAATTTGGATTGAATAGTAACACCTGTTCAATATAATGCAACACGTTCAGTATACATAAATTGGCCTGTAATTGTTAAGGTCACTGCAGAAAAAGGCTAAACTATGCGCTTCATCACTTTATTCCCTATAGGTTATTATGTTTGAAGAAAAAAACCTTTCAAACTAAATTGACCTTGTTTCATGTTTTTGTATGGTAAAAATACGGCGGCCGGCCACCGTATAATGGTGTCTCTGCGGAACCATTGATTCGCGTCTTGTTTCTGCCGGTTGACAAAACTGGCACACGGGCGGTTTGCTTCAAAACATTATGGCGTCCAGAAGAACATCAACAGCGCCGAGCTCTTTCAAAAGTTCCTCCACTGACACTAAAAGGTAACTGTATTTCTCATTGTGTTATCCTTTCTCGTATGTCTTTCTTTTAAGTGAGTGCCGTGTAATTTCTAGTTTTATGTTTAAGCTGTTTTAAATGACACGCTATCATCTTTTGTTAACCATAAACGTCAATGTTTCACTACTTTAAACTCACAAAAACACTACAAATGTTAATACAATTGCACACTTTAAAATGTAACAATAGGCTAAGTTATCGGTAGCTTGGAATCAACATTATAGCTTAGCTTCCGGTTTCGCCTGTTTTCATAATAAATGAAAGAAAACCGATAATTTTCTAATTTCAACATTATTTAATTGAACTTGTACTTTTTATTCATTTGTTTTCAGCTCGAAAAGTGGCAGCAATGCTGTTAAAGTCACAGTCAGTGGCCCTGAAAAGAAACCTGTTAAAAGTAAGCATTTGCATGGGTTCCCTTTGTTAGTTATTGCAGCACTGCTGTCATTTATAAGACATGAGAAATTGTCACATCAGCAAAGTGTACAGTTCCTATTTCTATATATGTTATATAAAGCCCTGCTATGTGCTGTCATCTTTAAAGCTTCATAATATTCAATTTATTTCTTCTCTTTTATTGTCCATGTCTTTATCAATCTTTAGCAAGTGGGAATGTTGTCAAGTCTCGATATATGCAGTCTGCTGAGAAGTCGTGTATCTCAAAGGTAGTGCTATCTTCCTTTGTCTTTTTTAATCTGGATGTAATGATCTGTTTCACACGTGCTTATTCAACTATGGCAGCCTTTTTTACTTAGAATATAGAATGCTGCCAATATCCAATTCATTTCTTAAAGGTCACCTATTATGCAAAATCCACTTTTTCCTGTCTTTTCTACATAAACATGTGTCCCCTCTATGTAAAGAGATTCGGAACGTTTCAGGAACAAAGACCCCCTCTCTTTTTGTCCTGATCCATTTATATAAAAACCTGTCGGAAAATGAGCTGATCAGATTTTGGCCGCTTTATGATGTCACAACGATTTTTTGGCTTGTGTAACCACTAGCCAATCAGCAACCAAGGCAATCATCTCTTAAATGATTCGTTAAATCGTGCCTCCCTTGTATGCATGCAGTTGTGGTGTCTGTCTGTTTACACTGCTGATATTTCACATTTGTAGCTCATTGCACCCCTATGACCATTAACAGAGTAACTCACTGACCAACGAGTCCTCTGCTGTGCCGCTGAGGCCGTCCTCACCTAAACCCAGTGGAGTCAAACCGAGAGTGGGCACCCCCCCGAGACGCTCCATGGCCCCACAGGCTACATGTAAGGCCTTCCTATGTTCATAACTGTGAATTAAACAGATGTCATGACAAATACGATCATTTTTAATTGTAATTATGTGAATTTTATGTGAGTATGGTTATATTAAGTGTTCTACAGCAGCATGGTGTATCTTTCTAATTTGAAAAGACAGATAGATGAGAAGAAAGCTATGAATTAGGGATGGGCATGATTAATCGAATATTCAAAATGATTCAGGTATTTGAATATGAGTTATGAATATTTTGGATTGTAATACCATTTTTTTTTTTTTTTTTTTATGTGAGGGGTGCCTAAGTTGATTACATATCATCAAATGGATTAATTAAATATATAAGACAGTGCCATTTTAAATATCTTCAGAAAAATATCAAAGAAAACTTGCTTTGGTTTCTATATTTATTTGAACATTTACATTTACAACTTTTTTTTCTTTTTTAAACATTTAAAAAATGTATAGGATATGTTAACCGTTTTTTGGGTCAAATATTAGAATATAAATTTGCTTTCAAATTCCCATCCCTACCATGAATAACTCCAGCACGTTGTTTTCCTTGTGTCCTCTGAAGCTGAGCCTTCATTGCTCGGTAGAAGTATTTTGCAGTCCACTTTCTCAGATGGTCATGGACACTGCTTCAAACCAAATTTTGACATTTCAGTCATTAAAGGTAAACCGATTTAAAAATTCCTAAAATGTTTGTTGTTTTTTTACAAATAAGACGACAATTTTAACGTTTTTTTTTTCTAAAACTCTCGAAGAGAAATCAATTATGGAAAATGCAGCAGAGCCCGAGAGAAATCCAGAGACAGAGAAGTGTATCATTGAGATGCAGACATTCCTGCTGGCCTATCTCACAGCTGAGGTGAGTTTGTCCAACTTGGTGGACATTTGATTTGCTAAAGCATGCTTTCAATGCATCCGTTTTCTTAAATAATTGTAATAAAAAAAAACTGAAATGGTAGTTTTGAGTGTCCCTTAATCTTTGTCTTCAGATGGAGAGCAACACTGCAAAGCTTAAGGTTGAGGCAGAAGCAAGGATCCTGCAGGAGATGGAGGAAGAAGAGGCTCTGTATAACGAAGTCCAGGAGAAGAAACATCAGTACCTCGTCATGGAGAAGGAAAGGCTAGCGCATGAGCTACTAGATTTACAGGTCAGGATTATTTTGTAATTACCTTTTTGAATTGTGTCCCGTCTTAAAAATGTTATTAAATGTTGAAAAAGCAGCATTTATAACTGTAGACTTGGTGCTGTTGAAAAGTCATACCCCATTGAGGGTCATTGGTTTATATCTGAATCTTCGCAGCAGCTGGCCCTAGGCTCTGGAACAGTCTGCCCCTCCATGTGAGGTCGGCCCAGACCCTAGGGGTTTTTAAATCCTCACTGAAGACACACTTCTTCTCTCTGGCCTTCTAGTCAGAGCTGAGTACGACACCTGACATTTTCTTGTGTTTTTGTTTTTATATTTTCGTTGTAAATTATTGTCTTTGCTTATTATTCAGGGTGTCCGCGGGGTCTTAAAAAGCATTAAAAGTTGATAAATCAATTTAGCGAAAATTAAGGCTATTAAAGTGCATTTTCCAAGGTATTACATTTTGTAGCTTGTTTTCAATAAGTATATTAATGGTCCAAAGAGGTTGTATTCTACAGTGTGCCTGAATGTAATCATTGCGTAGGTGTGTAGTGTGATTCTGTGTAGTTTATTTATGGCATCCCGTTGGATTTGACGTCATCTGAACAGGACATCTCACGCTCACTGCTTGATAGCGTGCGAAGGTCCGTTTACACCGGTTGTTAAACATCGTTATGGGGAAATGCAAGTTTGCGTCCAAATGGTTGGAAGATAAGGAGGAAGGACAATCAATACTGTATATAGTCAATGTGAGGTAAAATGTGTCGCCAAGGTAACCGGTTAAAACTCCAAGTGGAGATGAGTTCTTAAAATGTATGAAAAGGGTCTTAAAAAAGGTTTTACATTTGACTTCAGGATTCCTGCATATACCCTGTTATTGTAGTAAAGTGTTTTTATTACATTTACAGCACTTTGGCTCGACCAAAAATCGTTTTTAAATGTGCTCTATAAATAAAACTTGATTTGATTTGATAATGTTTTTAAATAGAAAAAACAGCTGGAGAATACCTGGTTTTAGAATGTTCATTTTTGTGCATTGTATTTTTATGATAGTAAATGATTCTTATCCTACTAATATTGAAATGTTCCATCAGATTGCTGCTCTGACTCCTGTGGCAGAAACTGCCAGACAGTTCACAAAGAACTACAAGTCCTTCGCCTCAGCTGTCGACACCACCCGCCACGAGCTGCCAGTGAAGAACTTCTACATCGAAGGGGACAGAAAGGAGTTTCTAGGTAGTTACTGCGTTTAAAAGAACAAAGATGAAACACTCAGCAACATGAGATAAATAACACCTTTAAAAACGATAATCTGATTCCTAATTAGATTAACCGATTTAAATATCTGATAGCACCTTTCTTTAACACAGTCTTGTCTACTTCACGCCTATGAGATGAGCAAAACAAATACAGGAATCTCTGATGTAAATAGAGTGGTGCTGTGACGCGTCCTAAAACCCGGAAGTGAGTTAGCATTTTACCACTACCGGTTCCTTCGTCTCAGTCAACGGGATTTCTCCATGGGGTTTTGGAAAATAGCTGGAAATAAGGTCTGTGGTTGACACAAATTTAAGAGACGGATCACGTTTTGTTCTACGACATTAAATACATCAGCAGTGACCCCACTGGTGATTTCTGAAGAGTTTACGTGTCTGAAAAACGATGGTTGTTACCAAGTGGCGAATAGGACTACAGAAGTTGTCGAGGACGTTGTACGTCATTACGCCGAACACGTAAACACTCCCGCTAAGTTTGTTTGCCCTGTTCTGCTTGAAAGCAAGTACCTGCCTCCTGCAAACTGTTAAAACAAACGCTTCAACTCGTACCATTTAGAATCTGTATTTTTGAATATCGATCTTAAGTTGGCGTGACGTTGAAGTCGTGCGACCCTGCTATAGTTCGTTTAGCATAACTTTAGCATTTTGCTTCTGGCGATTAGATTTTTGATTGGAAAATTAAAAGTAGGGTAGACATGTGGAGATTATCCGGCTGAACAAAACATGCATTTATCAAACAGGTTCGTTTTCCACAGACCTTATTTCGCGCTATTTTCCAAAATCCTCTGGAGAAATCCCATTCGCAACTTACTTCCAGGTAAATACGTCATCCCTGCACCACTCTATTCACCAGTGTTATTTTCCCTTTTGACAGATATTGCTGTGCTGTAGGAATGTAATGGTCATAGAAGTTGGTTATCAGTATATTAAAACAAAAAAGAATGCTGTTTTGAACCATGTGCTTCTTGACATTTTTGATATTCCATGTAACCTTACCATGTGATTTGAGTGTTGCAACTTGTGATACATGTTATTCAACCGGTACTCACCCATTTCAGATAAATCTGAGGCCTGCCTGAAGGTGAGTGAGAAGCTGCTTGAGGAGTGCACAGAGGGAGATCAGAAGGACACCAGCACTTCTCTAGAGTGCCTCAGATACATGAAGACGACATCAAAGGACATCAGTCTGCAGCTGTCGGGGTACGAACATTCAGAGACAGACATTATACAGAGAACGTGTCTTTGGGAATCTGATGATGCTGTGATTGTTTTGTTATGTGCCTTATTGTTCTTGTTTTTTTCATCCCAGAGAATTTTACTATATGGCTCTGTTTATGAAAGTCTTCTTTAAATATATATTTATTTCCTATTTATATAGCTGAAACCAGATAGATGCTTTACTTTTAAATAACTTATCCTATGGCGCATATTCAAAAGGTAAGTTTATTTACATAGCACCTTTCAACACAAGGCAATTCAAAGTGCTTTACAAAAATGAAAGACATGAATAAAAGTTAGTGCAGTGTAAGATATGAATAGTTCAATTAAAAGAAGCAGCAAAAAGAGAAATTGATCTATACTTTTGACCATGTGTAAATAAAATTCATTATAATAAAAATCATTAATAACAGTGAAATTAATGTACGCTGCCTACTATTTTATATTAGGCTTATTTTAAAGCTTCTGTCATCAAATGGTCCGTGAATACTACAAGAACGTCTTTGCTGAAATAAAACGATATTCTTGCTCAGACCACTGATGTGTTTACAATACAAATAAAATACGACGTGATGCATACAGTTTGTTCTACTGTTACCGCAAGCCTTCTTTTGGTGGAGTGCCTAATGAATTGTTAGGAAGTTTGGAAAATGTGTTTCCTCACGTGAGAATCTGTATCGCCTATAGTTGACTAATCAATAGTCATCTAACCAAAGGAGTTGATTAGTGGAAGACAGCATTTTGTTTTGTGACAATGAAAACTCTGACTTTAGGCTCAAATACCTTGCGTATACCTTTTTGTGGGCGATCCATTTGGTTTCATTTTTATTCACACATTGGTATTTTCTTCATTTTTCTAGCACATTCTCAGAGCTCCTGGAGCTGTCGTCACTCGTCTGCCGCCATACAATAAATGTCCATCAGGCCACGGAGGAGGAGCAGCTCGGCCCTGCAAGAACCCTGAAGCTCTATTGCCCCTAACCGTGAAGAATACCCCACAGCATGGGATACACAGAACAGGCACTTTGGATACCCCCCCCCCCCCCTCACACACACACACTCAGATTTCCCCCGTTTGCATGTACATGTACTTTTTTTTTGTTTGTTTGTCTGTTTCTTATATACTGCTTGATTTCTTTGTAGCTGTTTTATGATATTAAAAATGTTGCATTATGACTGTTTAATGGTCGGTACATTGTTCATAAATACAACAACCGAATAACATGAACAGTCAACATGGGAATACAAATAAGAATCAACTCAAAAATGGAAAACATTTTCAAGTTTTGTTTAATATACCTAAATAAAAAAACCTAAATCTGAAAGGAGTCATGGTTATTGGTTAACTTATATGAGACCCTTATTGTTCAAGTGACATGGCAAGACAATTTGAAATGTTTTTAGATTTATGTTCACAACAATAAGACATGTATTCAATAAGATTTGGGAACAGTGTTAAGTTTGTGTATTTGTTTTGTCAACCATCCCTAGCTTGTGTTTTCCAATTGAAATTAACATGAAAGTGGCTTGTTTGACACATTTTTTTTTTTTAAATGGTGATTCAATACTTTGAACAAAGATCTGAGTCTTTAACCATATCCATCTTAGATATAGAGCATTTTTGTTTAATTGTCTTATTTACGTACCTAAATAGCATTCAGTGTAACAACATTTAAGTATTACCTTACTTTCCATGGGAACAAAGAAATCACTTAATATAAAAATACTTTCAGGGTCCAAAAAAGTCTGATTTTAATACATTTTAAGATTAAATAAAGGGTGGTCTTCCTCTTACCTGTCATTTTAACATTGCCAAATTCCCATACAACTATTCAAATGTTTTCAACAACATTTTAAATTTGCAAGTTTTGTTCATAACTTTCCCCACAATAGAGTCATAAACTATCGCGACTGCTTCCGGAAGTGACGTAACACCAAAACAGCATTTTAATTGGCTGATTCTGGAAACCGACGGTCGGTCTCTTCCAAAGAACCAATGAGCCGCAGGAGAGCGCCTCGTCGCATGTGAGTACATGCACTTTGTTTCACATATTTATTAACGACGTCATTATAAAATGTGTCCAAAGGCAATTTTACTATTGTATCTTGACCCTTTGCATTTGTATAACTTACATATTGTTTGATAGTAGTAACAATATTCGCACGATATCTGTGTTTGCTAGCTGGCTAACGTCGAAGCTAATGGCTAACCCTTATTTACCTTTAGATAATCAACTTGCAGCTAACGTTACCTTTACCAGTCCGTTATAAACATCTTAAACCTGGTTAAATCTAGCTGTTTTATCCTTTGTTTCATCACTTTAGAAAAAGCAGCGAACACAATGTAAAGATCTTAGATAGAGCTATCATGAAAGCAGTGATTACACGCTTTGCTATTTCAGATTTAGTTGTATTAAAGAAGTGTATGGACCTGCTTTAACTTCACCCTTAGATTGTTCGAGTGCAGCTAAAATGTAAAATAAGTGTCTGCTAATGTGTTAATTCATACCATACAAATTAACAGAAGAGGTTAAGGGGGGAAATGTGACCATACTAGCAGAACTTAATTTAGTTAAATATGAATGATTTTTGTCTATTAGGGCCAAGACAAAGATTTAAATCAACTTTTGTGTCACCAAGCCACTCAATAGAATACCAGTGGATGTGTGTGTGGTGCCTGATGTAAATCTAGAAGCCTCTTGAATATTTTACCAACATTTTGCTGGCCTTGCTTATTTTGTCCCATGGCCACCAAACACAAGGAGAAGCCATTCTTTTGTATGCTTTACGTTTTAAACTAACAACAAAACTCTCTTCCCAGCTCTCTCTCGCAGAGGAGGGATGCCCCTGCGGGAAGAGAATGGAGACAGAGGACTGAAGAGCAATGGCGAGGCAAAGCCCAGGTGAGAGAGGTGGAGGAGGAGGAGGAAAGACAGGAGCATCATGGGAAAGAAAGCGTGCCCAGGGGAACCTGCCAGACCATGTGTCCCACTCGTGAGCTGCAGGACCGCCAGCTGCAGAAATGCCTCCATCGCTTTGAGTTGTTGGCGGGCACAGAGAGAGATCGACGACCCAGAGGAGACCCCCTGCGTGCTGTCAAAGAATATTCCAGACCAGCAGCTGGGAAAGACTCCACAAACTCCTCTGACCTCCGTCCAGCTGCTGTGTTACTGAAAACTGTGTGTTACCTTATAGATGAGGTTGCTGCCTCCCCTCACCTGCGTCCCTGGACAGAGGCAAGTGTTATTTCCCCAGTCAGTCAGTTTTTAAAATATTTGATTTTTGTCATTTATTAAGGATTTGAACATTTGGCATCAACAACTCTAGCACATACACTCCTGCCCATTGTGTAATTTGTAAGTATTGTATTGTAAGTATTATTATTTGTGGTGTTTAGGTAATACACATTGATCAGGTGAAGCGTTGCAACAAAACTTTAGTTAATTTGCAAATGTTGAACCACTACTCTCTACTCACCTGTCTCATTGTGTTAACTCTACTGCAACACACAGACAGTAAACACAGCTTCATATAAACATGTCTGTCATCAATCTTTTCTTTTAAAGTGCCAAAAAGCCCATAATAATAATAATAATAATACATTTATTTTGGGGGGCGCCTTTCATAAAACCCAAGGACACCTTACAGGGCATAGGGGCAATATAGGGAACAATTAAAACAGTGGATTTAGTGAAGTATCAGCCGGGGTAAGACAAGACAAACAACAGGAAATGGACTACAAAAAGGACACAAAAGGACACAAAAGGACAAAAAAGGACACAGGGTGCAGTTTATAAAGAAAATGCCAGTTTGAACAGGTGGGTTTTGAGTTTGGTTTTGAATGTTGTTATGGAATCAGACTGTCGGATGTGTAGTGGCAGGGAGTTCCAGAGTCTGGGAGTCGAGCACCCATGGTTTTGAGGCGAGAGCTTGGGACGGTGAGAAGTCTTACGGACGAAGAGCGGAGGGTGCAGGAGGGGGTATACTCCTGAAGGAGGTCGTGATGTAGATGGGGGCAAGGTTATGGAGAGCTTCATATATGAGTAGAATGTTTTTGTAGTCAATACGGTCGCGTACAGGAAGCCAGTGTAGCTGAGTGAGAATGGGGGTGATGTGGTCGGATGAGTTGGTGCGGGGGATGATCCGGGCAGCAGAGTTCTGGATTATTTGCAGTCTATTGAGGAGTTTGATGGGAAGGCCAGTCAGAAGTGCATTGCAGTAATCAATCCGGGATTAACACATAGCAATGTGAGCAAATGTTTTGGCAGTCTTAATACGTACTGTAGCACAAGCTGTGTGGTATTGTTTGTAATACAATTCCACATTTTATAGCAGCCATTTTAATTCATAATAAATCTTTTGCTGAAAATCACTGGTGAACCACCATAATATACAGATCTCAGCTAATAAATAGGTTTTGGATATGGTTACTTTCACTAGGCAAGGCAATTTTATTTATATAGCACTTTTCATCACTTGGGGATTCAAAGTGCTTTACAGAATAAAAACAAAAGACATTTAAGAACAAATACAACATAAATACATTATTAAATGGCCCAATAAGAACGTCATAATATTGAAGATGCAATCATTAACACATAATAACTATTCATGACTTATAATAACATGAATGTAACTTGTCTTCCAGGTGTACAACTTTGTCTTTGATCGGCTGCGTGGTGTGAAGCAGGACATGATCATCCAGAGGACGTCCGGGTTAAAATGTGTGGCCATTTTAGAGCGGACGGTGCGGTTCCTCATCTACGCCTCGTACCGGCTCTGTGGTGAACCTCTGCGGCTCTACGACCCACGCATCAACGACACACACCTGCAGGAGAACCTGAGCTGGCTGTTGGACTGTTACGCAACTGGAACAGAACCGCATCCCAACCAGGAAGAGTTCCAGGCTCTCGGTCTGCTCTACAACTTGGGTTGGTCGCCGTGTTTCATTGTTTAACACAAGTCGTTGCATGGTTTAGTTCAGGGATGGGCAACTTTGATGGCGGTGGGGGCCACATAATTGATGTACTGGCCACCAGGGGGCCGCAGATTCACTTGGAACACACACACACAAAAATTCCATGTGTTGTATGTAATTATTAACAAATATACTAAGTCTGACATCTTCATTGACATTTTACAATCAAAGGGAACATCCTCTAATGAGCTCACTAAACAAATATCAGTTCACAGAAATGTTATTTCATTTTTACAAGTGGCATGTTTGTATTGAACATGTTATTAAACAGTGGAATAAAACTATTTTAAACTATTGGAAAGCACGGAAAATGTGTGTGTAATTGAGATTAAACATTAAGATGACGTACACAGGAAGTCATGAACACTAACCCAGATATTAGTCTAACTTGAACCTAAAACACTTGTAGCCAGTCTCTGCATTCCCGTTACTCCACAATAAGGGGAATGTCCACACAGACACCTGTCAGCCTGCACTCTGTTCCTCAGCACCACTCCCACTCTCTCCCGCTGAAATGATGAATGAAAAGCGTATAGTAATCATAGATAACACAGCAGGGTCCGTGACAGTTTGTTTTCATCTGATTTCAAATAAACAAAGTCTTGGTTTTAAGAATATTAAACTTGTTTCGCCAAATTCAGATGATAAAAACAACTTTTAAGCTTGTAACGGCATAATTACAAGAGGCAACTTAACGTCACAGCAGGCATAACGACAGCCGTGTTTCTTGTGAGGGTTTCCCCGGGAAACAAACACAATACACACAAATGCGTCACAGATGATTTCGCGGTATTTGAAATCATGTACGCAGCTCCCTGCGTAACTAGGAGTTACATTTATTACGTTGTTTATAAATTATTCTGAGGGCCACAAAAAGAGGAGGTGGGGGCCGCATGCGGTCCGCGGGGCCGCCATTTGCCCATCCCTGGTTTAGTTGAATACTCGATTCTGATTGGTCAATTCAGAACACGTGACACGTTGTTAATCCAAAACAGACAGACCGTTTGGGGGGGGTTGATTTGCTTTCATGTTAAAGCATCATATACATTTTATAAACAGGATGTAAATGCAGAGATCTGTTGAGAAAGCTTGTCTGTGTAGCATTCCCTCTCTGAATAAGTTATAATTTGCCCTCAGTGCTTTTCACATTAAAACGCAACATTTTGTCAACTTCAACAAAAGCAAGCGGCTGTACTGGAGTCATAACTTTATCTGTACCTCTTTCTGCTTTCATCAGATTCAATAATATACATTTAGAGGACATTTGTATTGCTGGTCACCTGTAAGAATTCTTTTTATAAAAGTTTGTCATATTTTTTTATAGTAATTAAAACAAAGAGAAAGAAAAAAGGGGAAAAAAAATTCAAATACAAATTTTTTTTTTTAAATAGCCTCTGTCATGTTCAACAGGGGCAAGAAGATGCTTAAAAAAACTTTTCTGGTCCTACCCCCTCTAGCGTACATTTTTCTTGAAAATAAAAGATGTCATCAGCGTCATGTTTTAAAGAAATACTTTTTTTTGTACAAAACAACCAAAAAGGTATTAACTTCTACAATGACAAGAAATAGCAAGTATGAGTTCACAGGTCCTGCTCATAACCATTAATGATTTGGTTTCTAAATAATAGTTTTAGTTTAGATCAACTTGTACAATATTAATGTCATTAATGTCAGTAAATAATGTCTCCATGCTTGCTTCTCCTCTCCTCCAGGTTCAGCCCGTGCAGCGCAGCACATCATGGAGCTCCCTGAGCGTCTCCGCTGCTCTCCTGCCGTCACGCTCGCTCTTTCCACCAACCGAGCTTTCCACGAGCGAAACCCTGTACGTGTGCTCCGATTGGCTCGGAGATTGAACTTCATTCAAAGCTGTGCTCTGCATCGTCACCTGGTGTCATGTCGCAGAGATCTCCTGCTCATATACAGCCACGGATTCAACAGCCGCAACTGTCGCTTTCCTCTGGACCGACTGGCTCAGCTCTTGTGTTTAGACGCGCCTCTCACAACCCGACTCTGCCAGGCGCACGGAGTGGAGGTTAACCGGGACGACCGACTGATCTTCTCCAAGGCAGCTTTCACTGAGCCTGAACAAGAACAACTGCACTGCAAACTCTATCACAACATAGTGGCAGAGAAACAGAGAGACCTCAGTGTTGGCGATATCATTCACGGCTGCACTTAAAACAAACAAAAGGAGTAAATCAGAAGTACAAATAATCTGAATTTTCACTCAAAATGATCCGTTTTCTTTTATCCCTTCTGAAAGGACATCAGTGGCAATTGCATTAACTTAAAGTCTAACTACACCTCATTGTTGGTTTATCACTTAAAGATGATTTTATTTGAGCCTTGTTTCTTGGTCAAATGTTCAACATAAGGGTCAGGGCTTGTGTTGATCTATTGTCTACAATGCTGCACCTGTGAGAGGCTGCACTCAGGCAACAAGATGTCCCTCTTGGTTCTGGATATTCTTTTCAACCTGATCATGAACATGGTGCCTGAAATACTTTTAAAATGTGAATTACTTTTACAATGTTACACTTGACTGTTTATCTTGGTACTTTGTAAATGTTATGTCAATGCCATTTTGTGTTTCTATGTGACGCATTTCAGAAAACCTGCTGGAAAATGTGCATCAATGCTCATTCATTCTCATCAATACAGTACCTCAAAAGTATTTAAATAAATGTTTTTCTACCTAAAAGAAAATAGTCTTGTTCTTTTATTTGAGACTTAACTGCATCTAACCTCGCTTACCACTTGAGGGCAGCAGATATCTACAGAGAGCATCTCCAACTCCAACAAGTACAACAATAAGTGACTTAATTGTAAGTAATCCTTCTTAAAGTGTTTGATTTTTTTTTTATGTTCTTTGAAATCTGTATTCCAGTTTAGACGTCTTGTGAGGTTTTCCAAAGCAAAAGCAACCGGTTGAAGCTGGTAACTCTTCTGGGATGTGTCCTGGAGCAGAAGTATGTCAGGCCTACATGTGCAGGTAATTTACGGTGTTCTCAGCAGCAGCTCCGAGCTGCTCCTTACTCTGGGGTTAGTCCTGCTGCAGCTCAGAGGGGAGAGCAGCTATTGAAGGGAATGAAGTGCAGCCTGATCTGCAGGAACAATCGAGGGAAGCAATAGTTGCACGGACTTTTTTTTACATGTCAAACATTTCTTTACAGCTGGCTGAAGTGGGAGGACGCTTCCAATTTGTAATGCTGAAATATGAGAGAACGGAACCGGGGCGGGTGAAGGCACATGGGAGAGGACTGTCCGTGTACTCGGGGCTCTGAAAGGAGGAAAAAAAAACACGCTTGGAAGTGGATTTGGCGAAGTGGGATGATTAAAAAAAGTTTAAGTTCCGGACGGAGCTCTAAACACCAGCCACGCCAATGGATATAAAGAGAGAGCGAGCTGCAGACTCTTAACATTTCATTTAACCTCTCATCTAGAGTTTGGAGATCCCAAACTCCGATAGAAGACCAGCACTGTGTTGGGGAGTGGGGCCAACATGTTGCGGTGGTCTCTGACAGCTTTGGGTCTTTCATGGACTTTGTTCCTCTGCATCGCGAGCCCCAGTGCTGCCCCGGAGAGACAGTGAGTACTGTGCTGCATGTCTTTGAAGTGAGCTGCGGTGATTTGAACTTACTGCGAGAATTTCCGATGCACTCAACCGGGAACTTTAGAGAAAGGACTACACGACTTTAATTTAAACTTTACAATTTCACATAAAATGTTTGTGGTTATAGCAACATAAACTTAACTTTGTAATTGTATATGTGCAGCGAACACTTTGATCGTTAACTTGCAATACTTAATGCATCATTAACCTGTCTTAATGTCTTACTGTTGGTGAATATGTGAGGATTTCATATCATAACATATGATGACATTGTTCTATCACAACAGCTCTCCATTCATGTTTTTCTTTCATTTGAGTTTTTCATTCACTGCAGCCAGCAGTACACAAAGTGAAATATTCAGAGGTTACTCTTTTTCGATATCTGGAATATGTGCAGCTTTTGGAGAAGTTTTCTCATGCCTCATAAGATATTGAACAATATTAAAATACATGTGTTTGACAGTCGTCTAATTTATTCAGTTTATGCGTCCAGAGGCAAAAGAGGTCAAATTGACTTTTGTCTTTGTTTTGATTAGTCACCTTCCGAGAAACTTAATCCTGACATGGTTGTGTTGATAGCAAAGAGTTGTAAACAATTCTTCCAGGTAATCCAGTTGGGAGGGATTGTGTGCAGATATATGTAGTGAATTAACCAAACATACTGAGCAATGCTGGCTTTATTCACTGAAGCATCTTAAATCTTAATTGAACAGCTGATCTGAGGCTGAAATGTGTTCAAAAAGAAAAAGTCTTAGAACATTGCACCATGTGACTGAACTAAAAAGGACTGGCTGTGAAACAATTCATCTAAGAGAGCACACATCCTTCTCAGACACCGACCAGCTCTCAGCTGAGGAGAAAGAAGTTGGTCAAAAACAATAAGAACTTGAGTACAACGAGCCATGTGACTGAAATAAGCGTGGTCCACCACCTGATCCGCGCTCATCCAAGAGCTGGTTAAACTCACTGTAGATCAAACGCTGCAGAGTCAATTTCCTCATATTATCTTCCTTCTTCCGAAGCCTTGTTTTCCAGGGGGATTTTCTCATGACTTTCTCAGGAACTGCAGTAGCCTCTGGCTGTAATGCTGTAGTGCTGTAATGCCAACCACCTGATCCCTCTCTCAGGCATGCAATTGGGTTTGTGCTCAGGGCTTTGCTCATTCCTAATTTGTGTGATCTTCAGTTATGTTTTCAGCGGGTGAGTGGGCATATTTGCCTAAAAAAAACGAGGTGGATGACTTGGTTAAGTTGGGAAAAACCAGAAGATATTCCGTTTTCAGGTAGTCGGCTCAGGTGGTGGGCATAAATAATTGGGCCTTTTCTCACATCGAGTAACTTTTAGATATTAAAAAAATACACCATTTGTGGAAATTCTTATTTAAAAAAAAAAAATAAAAAAAAAAAAAGCTTCCCTTCGACACCAGCATCTCCGATGTATCACACTACTTCTTCAGTTACACAGGACTAGGCCAACAAGAGCATCTGAAGTTGGCGCCTATAAAAGCGCTTTAGAAAAATGAATGCATTTATAAATCTTTGTTTTTTGGGAGGTATAGTCCTTCAGCGCCAGACGCCATATTCTTTCATTGCAAATAAAAGTTAAATTGGGCTTTTTCTCCCCCCCCCCCCCCCCCGTCCTATCGATGAGCATCAAAGAATGACCTTTGCTCTGTGACCTCAGTGACAGGCTCCTTCCCTCAATTAAATGTCAGAGTGACTGTGTGGAATCTCAGTCGTTATTTTTCAAAACAGACGCCAAGCTTCTGTCAGAGGTGCCGGACCACCCAAAGAGAAAACCAGAGCAGAACGCTCATTGGCTTCAACAGGTACTGCGGCGCTGGTAACCGTTGCAATTAAACCTGATCTCGCTGCACAAATCCAGGTGGAATGTCCCTGTTTGTTTGTGTGTTGACGTCGGGGAGAAAGTGAGAAACAAATCTGAATTCATGCTCAGTTCACCTGTAGGGCATTTCATTACATCACATATCATTTAGCTGATGCTTTTATACAAAGCTACTCACAATAATGAAGATACACACTCAGGTATTACATAAAGAAATGAGAATTACTTTATTTGATAGATTTTCTTTTTTTATTGGCCACGATGCACTCGAAACAGGTGGGTCTATAGTGGGCCTGCAACACAAATGTGTATACTATAATTACATGAATTTAAATTAGAAACGGTAATCATAACTGCAAATCATATGCAGCATTAACTTCTGTCCTTCTCATGTCTCTTTGTTTCCTGACCTTCACTTCATCTCCTCCCTCGACCTCTCCCTCTTCTACTTTTTCCCTTTCATCCTCATTCCTCTCACTTTTCTTCCTCCTTATCTTTCCCCACCTCGCTCTCCTTGCTCTCCCCTCAGGGGTTATCTGGTCGCTGCCCCCTCGGTGTTTCGAGCCGGCGTGGAGGAGAGTGTGAGCGTCACCATCTTCAACGCCAAGGCAGAGACGCGCGTCCAGGTGCAGCTGACGGTGAAGGGGCAGACGGTCGCACACAGCCACGGCTCGCTGCTCGGTGAGAACAAAGCTAAGGTTACACCGGCACAATGCATCCCTTTTTAAGAGAGGAAAACGTGCGCTAGCAAGTCGAGATGTGAGACACCATGTTGGTGTGATTTATTGGAAGGATGTAGGATCACACAAGTGGCAAAAACAGATTGAAGATTGAACTTCTCATCGACACTATCTTTGATTGTAGGCATCAGTTCCACCCATCCCACCAGCCACTCTGTGTATACACTGTGTTATTTGTTTGACAGCACCATTAATAAATGATGTTTGCTTTACTTCAGAGGGGCATAGAGACGGGCTGCAGCTGGATTTCCTGGTCAAAAATTCCACATTCTAGTAGCGCTTAAAACTCTTATTACTTTTACACACATGTTTAGACAGATTTCTGAGAATGAAAATGCTCTTCTTACATTAAAATATCTCCTTGTTTCCATTTTAGACAAAGGCACCATCAAACTGAAGGTGAGTCTATCTGTGTAACTTTCCTCAGTACAGTAACATGCTCGCTGCTGGTTAGTGGTGACAGCTGCACAGTAGTGAGAGCCCCTTGCCCGCTGTGTGCACATTCCTCAGGCAACATGCAAATCAACACTAACATTATTTGTAATGCAACATCTGTCTCTGCTCATTCATTGGGAATAAGGTAACAGCCTCGATATAATACGCAACAGCTGTTGACGTGCATGTATGGTCCGCCGCCCCCGAAGGCTGGAATAGATCAATCTAGTGTACACAACCTCGATTCTTCCCCGCTGTCTCCCTCTCCCTCCCTGGAACCTCCACCCTCATTCTCCTGAAGTACAGTCATGTGTTATAGCATGGCATCTTCCTCTGGTGTTTAAATGTCGTTTCTTTGCTATGCTGTTACCTTTTATTCCGTAACATCTTGTATTAAGGTGAACTTTTGTTTTTGTTTATTTCAGTTTCATTATAGTTATTCTCATTTGAGTCAGCAGTTTTTTCCATTTTAATTTAGCTGTTTCTACAGAACATATAGAAAGAAGACATCAAAGAAAATAGTACAAAATTAAATCAATACAAAAGTTGAAAATATGCTGAAAATAATAGACGTATGAAAAGATAAATACATGAACAAAAAAGATATATATTAATAATAACAAATACAAAAGAAGGGAGGGGGGGTGCGAATGAAGGTGCATTTTGTGCAGCAGCTTAGAGGAAACATTTCAATCCTTCCCCTGTTGACCTAATTCACTTTAGATAAATCCAGCTCTGATCCTCTTTGTGTGTGTGTGTTTGTGTGTGTGTGTGTGTGTGTGTGTTTATGTGTGTGTGTTTCTGCCACCAGGTTCCCTCTGGGCTGAGAGGCCAGGCCCATCTGAAGGTGTGGGGGAACCGTCACCTGACGGAGGGAGGCTACATCTTCCACAACTACACCACCGTCACCGTGGAGAGCAAGGGCACAGCTGTCTTCATCCAGACCGACAAGCCCGTCTACAAACCCAAACATAAAGGTTCCCTCATGCTGCACCTGCTACTTAATCACCTAATCACTGCACAGAAATGCAGAAAGACGAGGCTCATTTAAAAAAATGTTTTGCCATAAAATCTAACTTTCGGTTAATTAAAATCAGCTTAAAGATGGCGTCATGTTGAAACTGAAGTACAAAGATGGAAATACGTACTTTGATCCTGATGTATTGCGTGTTTGGATTACGATATAGTGATGGGACACATGTTGCATTACATTAACATGTTGATATGATACAAACAGAAAATAGTTAATATGCATATGCATTAATGCTTTTAAATTAAAACGATGCAAACCTAATATATTTTACAACAATGTGTTTGTTTCCCCTGCCTTTAGTGTTCATCAATGTCTACACAGTCACCCCCGACCTGAGGCCAGTGAATGACAAGGTAATTCAAAATGAACGTCACGTTAAAGCAAATACAAAAGCAACAAATGCATCTAATAGCATCGACTCCTTTGTTTACTTCCATAACATAGTGACATCACTATGTAACACTCCCGCTTGTACTGGCTAGCTTTCAACACATTGTACGTGATATGCTAAGCTAAGGGGCGGGATATCTCTAAGCGGTTGACTAATCACAACAGAGCCGAGCGAGCCAACCAATCAGAGCAGACTGGGCTCTGGTTTCAAACAGAGGGTGAAAAGAGGTGCTGCAGCACAGGCAGTATGAGAAATGAATATTAAAGCATTTAAAGATGTCACAATAGAAGGACAAAATACAAATATGAACCTGAAAATAGGCATAATAGGGCCCCTTTAATTAATATGGTAATGGTTAAATATGTATGGCAAAAAATGTCCCAATCTATCTTTTCATTATACACCTGATACATCCATTTTTTTACCATGTCACTTTTGGCAATATAGCCCAAACATGCTTTTCAATTCTGATAGCTGGAGTCAGGAGGGGAAACCTGGTCTGCCATGAGTTCAGAGAAAGGTACAGTTACCTGTTTTCATGAGTGGAGCGAGAGTCATTTCTGTTGGAATGTGAGAAATGGCTCCAAATATACTTTGCAACTGTGCAGACAGACGCTTTATTGATGTTTGCAGCTATAAAGGTCCGCTGCTGGTACGGGGCAATCCTCACTTTCACAGATGGATGATTGTTGGATCAGGAGTTGCGGGGGGGGGGGCGTCTTCGGGAGGAGGTTTAGGATCCTCTCCAGGATTTACAGTTTGTGTCTGTTTCATAACGTCTTGTCTTTTTGTCTCCTCCTTTCTTTTTCTGCAGATTGAGGCGTATGTCTTGGTGAGTGGAGGCTGGCGGGACCACCCAGGGGACGGTGGCAATTTAAGTTCCCAGCCTGTGCTGAGATTACAGAGCAGGAGTCAGAGCAGCTCACCTAGATAACAGGGTGCTCTTTGGAACAGTGCGAGGATAAACAACATGAAAGGAAGCGCTTCTTCTCTCAGTTCTTGGTTTTGTCTTTATCACACACACACACACACGCACGCACGCACACACACACACACACACACACACACACACACACACACACACACACACACACACACACACACACACACACACACACACACACACACACACACACACACACATACATACTGGCCAAGATATGCAGTGCCAAGAACATAGATGTTTATTTTTAAACTTCTCTTACCTGCAGCTTAAGCATCCACTGAGGAAAAGTTGTAGAAGTATTTTTGAAAGGTCTTGGGGTCAAGTTCAGTTCAAAGACTTGTGTAGTTCCATGTTTTTTAATGTGAAATGAGTCATCTTAACGCTGGTTTTCATAACTCTTATTTGTTTTGTTAGGATCCAAGAGGATCCAGGATGGTCCAGTGGAAAAGTCTGAAGTCTGTCTGCTGTGGTGAGCCACATCTTCTATAATTTATTTACACCATCATTATCCCAAGGTCAGAGATTCAAATTTCATTGCAGTGGTTATACAGCTAATGTGTTTACTGAAGGAATACATTTTGGACATGCACTTGAATGTTCATTGCATAAAAAGGACAGAGAAAAAAAAGAAAAACTCTTGGCATATCAGAAGGGACTACTGTGGTACGTTTTTGGTTTTTCAAGCATTCAGGCATTGAAGGAGTTAACTGCATTTCTCTGTCTCACAGGCGTTGTGAACATGAGCTTCCCTCTGTCGGACCAGCCTGTGTTTGGAGAGTGGTTTATCTTTGTGGAGGTGCAGGGCCACACCTATAACAAGTCCTTTGAAGTGCAGAAATACGGTGAGACCCTGCATGCAGCAGAGAGCAAAACACTCAGTGGCTTTGTTTATCAAGAGTAGAGTAAAATAAAATGTAGTTATTTCTTGTGTTTTTATTTCATATTCATATTTTTGTGTAGTACATAAAACTTCAAAAGCTCCATTATTCTGATAGAACATTTTTAAGACACTGTACAATGAGTGTTGTTATTTGGTGAAGAAAGTCACAAGCACAAGACATAATCATTAAAAACACACCATCTGTGTTTCCCACACAGTGATGCCCAAGTTTGAGTTGATGATCGATCCTCCAAACTACATCCGTGATCTGAGCTCATGTGAGCAGGCGACTGTCAGAGCCAAGTAAGTCACTCATACATTAATCAAAGTTATCCAATATACAGTATCTAACTAGGGCTGGGGAATATGGCCAAAATCTTCCATCACACTATAGAGTAAATTACTAAATGAATAGGCTATCATTGTAAAGCCTATATTTGTATAATCCTTTGTGAATAAAAACACAAGACCAACTTTACACTGACATTTTACTTTAAAAACACCTGTAATTTTCATATGATATTCCCTGACAGAAGTTCACAATTACATTTTCTGTAAAGTTATAAATTGAGACCATGAATCATGATATCTCAAAAGGTGTTTTGATTACGATATGATTCCAAAGTAAGAAGATAAATTATCGCATTGCTTTATCGCCTAGCCCTACATCAAACCAAAGGGCCTCTCTTTGTTTTTCAGAGGGATTTCATGATGATTTTAAATTGTTCTTTGATTCAACAAATTTGACCAATGAGCTGCCTTGTAGATGTAAAGCTCTTACATGGTCTGTGTTTGATGTCGTTCAGGTATACGTTTGGGAAACCAGTGACAGGGAAGTTGACAGTGAACATGACGGTGAACGGAGTGGGCTACTACCGGCATGAGATGGGCCATCCTGTGATCAAAAACATGGAGGTCAGTTCATTTATTCCCTTTTCAACAGCTATCCTAATACTCTGTGTGGATGCTGCTCAGGCCCGGTTCTACGGGGGTGCATAAGGGTGCATTGCACCCTCAGTTGAGTTGTTATGCACCCTCATTTGAATTAAAAGTGGAACAATATTTTTTTTATAAAAAGGGGCAAATATTACATATATAATAGCCTAGTAGTAATAATAAGAATATAGTTGAAATAAAATAAATTGTAATTGTGGTTGAATAACATTGTCTGCTGCATTTATTTGGTCAATTTAAACGGTATAAGTAACGTTATTATGTCAGGTGGCGTGACCTGTGCCCCTGCGCGTTCATCATTTGCAAAGTCATTACACAGCAGTCAATGATGGACATCAGAAAATGGTTAAAACAACCAGCCCTTATCGCCAGCAGAAACACTGCATCTACTGCAGGTAATAACAGTACAGATCATGGGGACATTACGTTACCCGCGGCCACTGTAGTGGACACTAACGTCCTCCCGCCCGACTCGCCGGCTTTGCCGAGAGGGGTCTGCCTGCAGACCTCCACTCTCAGGACAGTTCCGGTGCAGACCTCCACTCTCAGGACACCTCCACTGTCAGTACAGGAAGTGACGATTCTGACGTGTGCTAGCTAATAGTGATGCTAATGATAGCTAATTCCTAATAGTAGTATGTGTGTCGTTTGTACAGTGCTACTTATATGTTATGTAAAGCCTGCATACTTCTATGTGTTTTATTTCTGGGTGTTAGGTCCACTCCCCACTTATAAAAATAGCACTTTACCACTGCACCCTCTCTAATCTCAGATGCACCCTGAGTCATTTTGTTCTGGAACCGGGCCTGATGCTGCTGTTATGAAGTTCATAACACATCCAAGGCTGGTGTTGAAATAAGATTGTTGATTGTGTCTGAATTGTTAGTTGGAGCTGAATTTGGTTAATACTATTATTATCGTACAGCAAATTCTACATAATTATAATTATTATGGGCGAGCCGTAGCCCAGCCACTAGAATTATGTTCCACACATTCACAACTCCTCTTCCTCTCCGTAGATCAAAGGCTCTGCTAACTTCAGCCTGTGTGTGAAAGACATGATGCCCGTGGATGTGGCCGACCACTTCAGGGGAACTGTGAGCATCTGGGCGTCAGTGACCAGCGTGGATGGGAGCCGGCAAACCACATTTGACGATTCAACGCCCGTCCATAAACAGCTGATCGACATCAAATACTCCAAGGACACGCGCAAACAGTTCAAGCCTGGTCTGCCCTACAAAGGGAAGGTGAGACTGTGGACACACCACTACTGTATTTAGGAGAAAGGCCATTTAAAGTGCTTTACAGGAGCAAAGGTTAACATAGGTAAACATTGAAATTACAATTAAAAGACAATCATTTAAAAAAGTAACATGTAAATAAACCGAAGAAAAGCAAAAAGCCAGAGTACGTAAACAATAATGTTAACCTGCATGTTAAAGACAATAACAACACAAAATAAGCTAAAGATTAGAAAGTAAATGCAACACATACAAAAGCATACAAATAAATAGTTAAAGGTTCAAAGTAAGGTTTTTACTATTAGTTTATTTATTTTAAAAGGACAGTACACATAAATACACATGCCGTGAATGAGAAAGCCACATTTTTCCTTTGTAGTCCCCGAAGTTGAGTTATTTATTGGAAGCCGGACTACCAAACCATTTTTAAACCCTGGTTTGAATGAACCTTAGATATATTAAGGAAGCATTTTCCACAGTTGGGAAGCATAACAACGAAAAGCTGCTTCACCTCACTTTGGTTTCCTGGGGATGCTTTATAGAGTGAATCAAAGTTGCTATTGCAGGTTTATTGTTACCCTGTTGTTCTCTTTGTATATATTTCTAACTTACTATTTGTTAACTCTCTCCCTGGAGATCGAGGTAACCTATCCTGATGGGAGTCCTGCAGATGGGGTGAGGGTGCGTGTGAAGGCGGAGCTGACCCCCAAAGACAACGTGTACACCAGCGAGCTGACCTCCAAGAATGGCCAGGCCTCCTTTGAGATCCCGTCCATCCCCACCGCGGCCCAGTACGTCTGGCTGGAGGTCAGTGGTGGTAGTTTCTAATGTTAGGCGATATAAACTGGGCAGAGTGAGGATGTCATTTAAAGCAGAACTTTTGCTTTTGTTTGGAATAGACCAAGGTGACGTCCATTGATGGTAAGACAGTGGGAGACCAGTACCTGCCCAGCTACCTGTCCATCAGCAGCTGGTACTCTCCCAGCAGGTGTCACATCCAGATCCAGAGCCCCGGAGCCCCACTCAAGGTCAGTGATGGGGTCTTTTCAGTCTGAATACCCTTGTGACTGTGGATTGTATTCTTCAGCATCAACATTTTAGCTGTGCCTAATTTTTGACCATTTTATGAAAAGATATATAAAACACATGTAGGTCTCCCGTACCTTAATGTTAAGTTTGCTACAGTGTAGATATGGCAATGACAAACGTAAGTCACAGGCTCTTCCAACAGTGCAACATGAATATATAAAGGACATGGCACGAATAAAACAGATAACGGATATAAAGTAATAACAGGGGGTAAACCATAAAAGATTAGCTCTAAACAAAACAAAATATGTATTTCATCATAATTCCACAGTGTCTTCATTCCTTGATGATCCAGTATGTTTGCATCTTTGTTTGTTTACAGGTTGGCCAGGAAGCAGAAGTGGCTTTCAAGTCCACGTGTCCCTGTAACTTCACGCTGCACTACGAGGTGGCGTCCAGAGGGAACATCGTCCTGTCGGGACAACAAGCCGCCAACCTGACCGCCTCGCACCGAGGGAAACGGGCCACTGTCACCTTCGACAAAAACATCCACACCACCCAGCTGCCTCCATCTGCCTCTGGTGAGATGTTTACCCGGAATACAGATATATATATTGGAAGTTAAAGGTCACCTATTATGCAAAATCCACTTGTTCATGTTTTTTCTACATCAACCTGTGTCCCCTCTGTGGAAAGAGATTCTGAAAGTTTAAGGAACAAAGACCCCCTCTCTTTTTGTCCTGACCCATTTACATAAAAACCTGTCTGAAAATGAGCTGATCAGATTTGGTCAACTTTATGATGTCATAACGATTTTTTTGGCTTGTGTAACAATTTGCCAATCACCAACCAAGGTAACCCCCCCCCCCCCCCCCCCCCCCCCCCACCTTATCACCTGAATCTCCTCCTAGAGCACCCTTGTGTTCTTTTTAACCAAATATCTCTCAGAGGGGCATGGGGAGGGGCTCCTTATTTTCATCTAAAGTAACAGACAGAGAATCAGCACTTTTGAAACAGGGCTGAAACAGAGGGGATTATGGGTAATGCTGCAATGATCTGTTTTGTTTTTGGAGCCAAACACTTCAGAGACATGTTTGTATATATCTGAGACCTATAATATATTGAGGAAAAACAGTATAATAGGGGATCTTTAAGACTTACTTCTTCCACCTCACTTGTCCCTCTTCCAGGTGCTGCAGGCTCCTCCCCCTCCCAGGCGGAGATGGACAGCTGTGTGTCGTATCTGCGTTTCCCCATCAGCCACAGCATGGCTCCGCTCAGCCGTCTGCTGGTGTACTACGTGAGGGAGAACGGTGAAGGTGTAACAGACAGTCTGCAAATCCCCATCGAGCCCGACTTTGAAAACAAGGTTTGAATTATCCAGAAATATACGGCATATGATTAACGTATAAATAGCCTTGCATTTTTAATTCACAGGTATTTACATTTTTGGATTGTTAAAAGATTTACATTTTATTACAAGGCTAACGAGCGTGTCCAATAGTCATGTCATTACGATCAGAAATACTTTCACTCAGGCTTTGTAGCCAGAGAATCAAAATAACAGCAGCCTACTTCTGAGATGAAAAGGTTGCATTTTTTGCACATTTGACTTTAAAGATCAGACATAGGAACTGCAAATGTCTGACACCTTACCCCTTGGCTCATTCCATGCTTTCTCCCGCCCATTTGTTAACTACAGACTTTATTATATTATTTATTGTTATATGATTTACATTACATTACATGTTACTTGCATACTCAATACTGTGGACAATCCCTACAGGAACAATTTGGGGCAAAGTGTCTCAGGGACACAACGACATGCTGACTGCAGTGGGGTTTGAACCTGTGCTCCCCCTGATCTGAACACCAACGCACTAAGCCACTACACCAAACGCCTCCCATATATAAGCATTAATCACGACAACATGATATGAACAGAACCGACAAAATCTTCTTTTAAAAGTTTAACTCATAGACCAGCAAAAACATTTTCTGTCAATTCCTTTTTTACTCTGTATTTACACACATTTAGGTAGGTTTTATTTGCCCAAACATTGATGTTGGATGTGAATTTGTTACCATAAAATAGCTTTATTATGCAATTATAAATAAAAACCTGGAAAAAGTCTGTTCACATGTTGGATGTGAGCGGAGGTATCCATGCAGCAGCTCTGTCCACAGTGATGTCTGTAAACAAACAGCTGTGTTGGCCGGGAGAGCTCCACAGTTCCTGCCTGCATTAGGTGGAGTTAACTCCCTGAAGTATTTACAGCTCCCTGGTATGCCATTACAACACTCTGCATGAGTGAGTGAGTGTTTGTGAGTGTGTGTTGGAGGAGGGGTTCTGAGGGCATGATGAGACAGAGCGCTACGGGCCGCAGGCAGATGAGCGGGGTCGTGACAGCGGAGGATGACAGGTTACAGAGTGGTGAAAGGAGGGCAGCGGAACCGATTAACGGAGCTAATTTGTGACTGCGCGCTGCTGAAAAACACTTTTGACGTGTGAAAGTTTACAGCCGACTCTCACCGTCCCTCCCCTCCTTCAGACCCTGTAGTTTTCCACTCTCTGGCCTTATGTTTCCCACCACATCTGACAGTTTAACACTATAGGATGGAAATGTGTCTAATGTATAGGAAACCCACATTCCTGCGTAGGAACTAACACGCAACACTGCCAGCTAGGGCTGAAGCATTTAGCGAGTTGATTAATGAAAGAGATCAAGAGTAAATCAACAGCAACTTTAAGAATGTATTTTTTTATTCATGCCATTTATCAGAATTAAAATCTATTGGAATCTGGATTTTAGGGGATTTTTCTTGGTCCAAGTACGTGGGATCAGTCCTTTCGTCATCCCGTCTGTCTCCCCCTGTCAATGATGCATCTCAAATAAAACGCACTCTCCCAAAAAATACCTTTTTATATAAATGTTTGGCTCCATCTTTCAAATGCAAGGATTTTATTTACAGAAAATAAAAAGAATCAGCTGATTAATAAACAACTATCATAGTAAATTGCATCTCTACTGCCAGATTAGGTAGATGAGAACAACTAAAAAAAACTTTTTATATAAATGCAGGCTAGTCCATATCAAAGCAAATGTTGGTTAAAGTATTGTGCATTGAATTGTGTTGATTCGTTTGCAGGTTTCTGTTTCCCTGTCATCTAACGAGACTTTGCCCGGAGACCCTGTGACTCTGCGTGTCCGCGGAGAAAAAGGCTCCTGTGTGTGTGTGGCCACGGTGGATAAGAGCCTTTATCTGTTGAAGCCTGACTTCCAGCTCAGTCCAGACAAGGTCAGTCAAACGTTTTCAGTGATATTTAACGATATTTCATTATGTCCACTTACAAAAAGTGGCTAGATATTTTATAGAGTCCTACATAACATTACATTTTATCTGACAATTTGAACCAAAATGACTTCCATACACTTCAATACCATAGTCATAGCTAATGAAGTTGGGGTTAAGTATCTTGGCCAAGAACACTTTGACATGTTGACTTGGATGGGGGGAATCAAACCACTAATTCATCTTCATTCATCTAGAAGTCCATTTACACCCTGAGCCACAACCTTAGTCTCTCAAAGTGTTTCCCGTGTGCAGGTGTTCAAAGAGCTGGCAGATTTTGACGTCTCGGATGCCTTCGGGATTCCCAAAGATGACGGACACTTCTGGTGGCCCGGGCTGTCGTCACGGAGACGGCGACGCTCCTCTGTGTTCCCGTGGCACTGGGACATCACCAAGGACGCACGCTTCGCTTTCTCAGTGAGAATCACTCTTAGTTATAGAGCATTTAGTGAGGCTATAGGCATAAAAAAATTATAATAATAATTTGTGGTTTTTTTGTGTTTATTGATTTTTTTACATTTATCACATTACACAAACACAACCGAACATCACCCAACATTAGACATACGGCAGATGACTAAATAATGTTAAAAAACTAATAAAATAAAAAGTGTGCCGTTACTAGAAATCAGTTTAAAGTACAGACCAAGAATATAATTACATTTGCAAAGTAAAAAATTCAACAAAAATACAATAAAAGCACATCCACAAACAGAGCAGAGTACAGCTTACAATTCTCCAAATAGATTAGCCATATTCAACATATCCTTTTTGTGTGTGTTTTAATGTCTCTCTTTGTTTACCACAGGAAACCGGGCTGGTGGTGATGACAGACATGGTGAGTCTGAACCACCGGCAGAGTGGAGGCATGTACACGGACGAGGCCGTCCCCGCATTCCAGCCGCACTCCTCCACCTTAGTGGCCGCCATGCACTCTCGACCCACAGCCAGGTAAACAACCTGCCGTAGAGAAGTCAACAAGTGAAGCTCCACTATAACTGTGATGTGTGAAAAGTGTTCTTGACTGGCATCTAGAAGTTTATACGTTTCTATCTCAAAGTTAAAAGAAATAAGTACTTGGAATAATAAAAAAGCTTTGTTTTTATAGCACAGAAATTGCTTTAATTATCTGACAGACAACCCAAGACAAACTCAAAGTTAAACCTTTATTTTCAGTCAGAGGTTAAAACATATTAGCACACAAGCAGCATGTGTTTACATCATTTATAAAATAAAAAAACTACATTTTAAAAATAGAAAATCACAAAAATACTAACTAAATACAAATATTTCAAAAATAATTGTTAATCAAAGTTGACTAAATCTCATTGAATATCAACAGAGAGTTAACTGTTTGATAATGTGTGTCACGAGATAATGTATTTGTTGTTAAAGTAAAGGCTCTTTAATAAATGAAGCCTACAATCTTTCCCAGCTTCCTTTGTCAGGGTGGCCCCCTTTATGTGTCTAACTATGAACGGTCCCTCTATTTGAATATATTACTTTTAAAATGCCTCTGATACTTATTCCAATCTCCCTAATTGTGAAAGACAGTCAAAACAAGTTATTGAAGAAAATCCACTGTGATCTTAGTCTGGACCACACACAGTTAATTAACATCTGCTTTTCTGAAAGAGAACTCATGTGAGAACAATAATTACTTAATGCTCCTAGAATTATATTAAAGTAATACTCATGTCAGTGTTTGTCATGCCGGGGTTGAACAAAGGTATCTAAAATGAGTGATGTCACACAAAAGACATAAACATGACAAAATAAATGAGTTTGTTGTTGGTCCACATTCCTTAATGGCACGAACACTTCTCTTTTTAGTGATGAACAGTAAACAAATGACGTTACTTAGAGATTGTCACTGTGGAATTCACAATGATACATTTTCCCATGCTGGTGTTGTTTTATTGTGAGCAGCTGAAACCCTTTATTGATGTCAGCTTGTGTTTTGGTTGCAGAGCAGAGAAGCGAAGGCGTACATTTTTCCCAGAGACTTGGGTGTGGCACTGCCTCAACGTCAGGTATTTCAATCTTTTGTATACATATCTCAACTGGGTGTGAGTGTCTGCGTGTTACATGCATTTGGCAGATCAGATGCACCATCTTGTATAAACTCATGTGGGATTTAGTCACAATCTGGTGGTCCGAGTGGAGAGGAGCAAAAACCGAAAAGGATGAAACAGGAACCGAAAAGAAAAGGGAGTTCCGAAGAGACCAATCTATATATAAGACATATTGTCGTTATTATTTCTTACTGTTTGAAGATGCTTCCCTTCACACTGAGACCTGTCATAACAATAGGTAAAATAGGTATAGGTAAATAGGTAAAGCTGTCTTAAACAGTCAGAATTGTTTTAAACTGAAACTATGGCTTGTACTGGACTAAACTGTTCAGACACACACAGGGAAATTATTTGCAGCATTTGTGATCACTCCTGCTATTTCAGATCCAACTGAGATAAGAAAGCATGTTGGAGGGGAATTAGTTACATGGCACTTGACTATAATGGACTTAACAGACGTTATTTATTTTAAGTCTTGTACCAAATAAAATAACCTGATCTGCATGGCTTCAGAGCATAGAAAACCAAACTCGTTAGCTAAGTGTGATTCTGTGAGCAGAAAGTGGTTTGATAAATGTTTCTTTGTTTGTTTAAATTATTTTTCATGTTCATGTTGCAAAAGGTGCTGCTGTGATGCATGAAAAACGTTATACTTTACCTGACAATCAAGTTTTATCATATCGTAATGTTTCATATCATATTGTATAGTATTATCACATTGTATGGCATGGTAATGTATCGTATCGTATAATAACGTATGGTAATGTGTCGTATGGTAATGTGTCGTATCGTATAATAACGTATTTGGTAATGTGTCGTATCGTAACATATGGTAATGTGTCATATGTTAATGTTTCATATCGTAATGTTTCATATCACAATGTTTCATATCGTAATGTTTCATATCATATTGTATTGTATTATCGCATTGTATGGCATGGTAATGTATCGTATCGTAAAGTATCATATGGTAATGTATCGTATCATAACATATGGTAATGTGTCATATGTTAATGTTTCATATCACAATGTTTCATATCGTATCGTAATCTATCGTTTTGTATCGTGTCTTTATCGTTTCGTAGCTAATCGTAAGAAAAACATGAAATGAGAAGAGGAAGTTGGTAGAGAAGATTGGGAGTTGGGGTTAAAAAGCAGCGAGTGAAGATGGGAGATTTGAGAGAGGAAAGGTCCCGTATTTTCCCCCTCTGGGTGTGAATGTGCCTCATTTAAACTGGGCGACCTTGGAACGGACTGTCACTAAACAGCTCCGTCCATTCATTTTCAGCCAATGTAAATGAACTGCCCATAGATTTCCATATGCTTGATTCCTTTGGATCGGACTTCAGTTCTGCCTAATTTCCTGCAAACTCCAAAGCTCTGATTTCCCTTTAAAAGTCTATTAAACCGAGTTTTGGGCAACTTTGATCAAAAGAAACTGCCTGCATTGAGTATTTCAACTTTTATGATATCCTGCGACCGTTTGCCAACACCAACATGAAATTTGCCATTAATGAGTCAGTCCATTTCATCCAGAGAAACAGATCCGGTCAACACCTGACTATCCCCCACCACTTATCCATTTGAGTGTGTTTACTGTACTTACATTGGTGCAGGTGTTGGTGTTGACACAGGTGCTACTCACATAAAAGTGATCTGCCATCATCAAACACATCTTTGTAGTCTGCGCCTTGTTATTGCTTAATGAAAAGATGCTCAAACTATTTTCTCTCCAACTAAATTTACCACTCAAGTTGTACATGTGTAACTCACAGCTCTGAGAGCGGGGAGGCCGAGCTGAGATTGGAGGTGCCGGACTCGATCACCACCTGGGTGACCGAAGCCATCGGCCTGTCGGAGGAGAAGGGGCTCGGTTTAGCAAAGAGAGCTGAGCTTCGGACCTTCAAGCCCTTCTTCGTTGACTTCACCTTGCCCTACCGTTTAATCAGAGGGGAGCAGACCAAAGTTCCCCTCACCGTCTACAACTATCTACCATCCTGTGCCGAGGTAAGATGGTGAATGAGAGGTCAGATCAACAAGAAACAAGTTACCTTTAGACGCTGCAGCATGTGTACATTAAGGCTCATCAGCAGTGGCCTTCACACAGTACTTATCTTACATTATTTATCTCAAAAAACATACTGAAGTGGACATGGGTTCCACCTCTCAGGTCTACAGGGGTAGATATCAAAGTGCCATAATCATGTTTTAGTCCTTAACATACAAAACTGTGAGGCATTTTTCAAAAGAAGGTTTAAAAGTTTTTTGCAGGTTATAACAATTCTGAAAAAGTATTTAGAAGCTATTAAAGTGCCTTAGATTTAATTGACAAAGATCTTCAAATTAATTTTTTTAACTAAATGTTAGTTTTGAATTTTTTTTAATCTTTAAGCAGGTTTTTTTTACGGATAGTTAAATGTGTGAAATATATAATACGTAATTCTAGGTCATATTATCCCCATTGGCTTGTCATGATACTTTTATAATTTGAAAGGTTTGGTTGTGAAAGTGTTATTACATTGCCTTCTTACATGTGTGGGGCTCAACAGGTTAAAATGTGCATTAAGATGTTATTTGTGCATTGTTTGTCAAGCTCCTCACTGTCAAATGAAAATATATCCCTCTTCATGTCATAAGTACCAGAGAAGTCAAATTGAAAGTCTTCACCCTTCCTGAAAGAAAAATGGGAGTTAGCATCAAAAAAGATGAAATGGGATGGCATGGGAAATGTACAAATCAAATGTGTCAGACATAGGGTTAAACTGCTAAAGAAACGAGTAACAACACAATGTGATGTCACTTCAAGCAAGTGGGAAGTCTCAGCAAGTAGATGTTCACAGTTTAAAGACATGCGTAGATGACATAGGCTGTCTCCTGAAGTGGGAAAGTGAAGTTAGTTGCTTCCTACAGCCTAATATTACAAACTTGTCGAAGGGCTTAACAATTTAAACCACAAAATAAATCCTCAGTTGTGAAAATGTGTTGTAGATCAGAGGAGACACAGAGCCTCTACCAGGTGCTGGAAACCAACCTAAAAACACATGATGTGCCTCATCGGTGATGTCAAAACGTTTTGATAATCAAAGCAAGGCTTGTTATGGAATGATTGTTGGTAGAGCTCTATTGGTTCTCACGGACTAAAAGATGAAGCCAAAGGAAGCGCAGGTGGTTTTTTAATGTGAAATTATTAGATTAGCTTGGAAGTATGTTGAAGGCTCTCTTTGTAGCCCTTTAAGCTCCGTCCTGGCCTTAAATCGGTCCATCCTGTGCTCCTCTCACATGACATCATGGTGTTTGCAGATGAGCCCGTTAAATGGCCTGTGCGTGTGCTGCCCTGATGTCATGTTAGGTGAATATACAAACCAGAGTAGCCCTTCCTTTGATGTCCGTCCCAGCAACATGTGATTCCTATATTTTCTGCTCAGTTATTTATGACTTGTGGCGTGTGGATAAAGAACAGTTAAAAGATCCCTCCGCATTACTGAGCCTCTGTGAAAATTGGACGATGAGTGAAACTTAATCCTTCAGGGAGCTCGAGAAGCATGAGTCAGACAGCATGGAAAATCCACAATGTGATTTAAAAATTCTCCCTCGCTTTCCGAGCTTTGAGGAGCACACGCTATATGAGGGAGGGGCGTGCCGGCATAAATGATATCACTGTAGCTGTCAGAGGAGATCCATTACCTCTGATTTGTCTCCTCTCCTCTCTTCCCACAGGTTCATGTTAAAGTCTCCGTCCCAAAAGGCATAAAGTTTATCGGCCACCCTGGAAAGCACCACCTGACCAGGAAGAAGTGTGTTGCTCCTGGAGAGGCGACACCCACATCCATTGTGCTGTCTTTCACTGAACTGGGGTCTGCAAACATCACAGGTATTAGAGCCAAGTCATTTTTTCACACAGCATATTTCACAAATTACAAATTTACAATCTGTATAATTTAACAACCACCTAAAATGGTGGCCACAATAAAACTTTAATGGGGATTAAATGGAAGAAAGCAGGTGCCATTGCATTTCTAATGATAAATAAATAAACAAAAATAATAGATATGAAACCTTTTATACAATGTGTGGTCTCCCGGCATGTATTTTCACTGTTAGCATAAAAGATCAAATGAACTGGTAGCAGTTTAATCACTGCAACAATTATATAGACTTTCCTTATCTTTCAATACATGAACAGAAAGGAGGCCTTTGTTCTTATCTACATTTTCATCAGTCATAAGATAATAGAACACAAAGACTTACACTTAAGACAAAACATTTGGAGAAAGACAGTACTAAAATAGAAACTTGACACAAAGCAAAACAAGATTAGATTGTGCTGCATAATGGACATTGCATAATTGGAGCTCTTAAGTGGCGCAGCACTTGAAAGAAATATCAGCCTTTCACCCGGATGTCGGTGCGCTCAGTGTGATGCCTCACAAAAAGGCAAGCCTTTGACTTTAAAGAGCCGAGGGGCCGAGCTGTGTGTGATCAGGTCCCCCACACACAGTTACAAACAGTCCCCTGCTCAACGCATGTGAGAACAAAGCAGGCCGGCAGTGGGGGGGCAGCCGGAGCTATGCTGTGACACTCAGTGGCATGTTGATGAGTTTGCAGGTCAATGGTGGTCAATGGGCCCCCCACGGCCCGCTCCTTGTCCCCTGGCCCCTTGTGTTTCCCTCTCAGTTCACACACACAAAGAGACGCCAATGGCACGGGGCCACATTTCCAATGTCCTCCCAGGCAGGAGAACATGGAGTCCTCTTACAGACATGTTGTCCTGTGTATCGTATGTTGATGACCACACATGACGTAACAGATATGGCCTTGTTGTGGTATTAGTCATGTTAGACTTCACTTCAAATTCGGCAACACTATGATAAATTTTTCCGTTAAATTCCCCAATAAAGAGCAACTTGTATTTACTTTATACTTTTTTATGTTTCACAAATCCATTGAAATGTTGCAGATTTTATGATACATAAATATTGGTTTATTGAAGCAACCCATACAGAGTGAGTGTTAGACCCTTTGCATGGGAGGAGCTGAAAGATCTCTTTGGCAAAGGTCCAAACTGTTCTCTCTTAGTATTCACAAAGTGCTAAGAAATACTTTGTTTTGATAATAAGAAATAATTTGACTACAACTTCAAAGAAACTTGAGGCAGACAGATTTAAAGGGACGTTCTCAGCCCCAGTGCTCCCGGGTCTACTGTTAGCATTTTAGATTAAACAAATACTACATATATGGTGGAAAAAAGCCACGGAGAGTCACAATAGTTTGATCATTCTAAACAACCAATGGGAAGACATTTTTGCTGTGATATAATTTGAATAAGGAAAGCTTATATCGTTTTTGTGCCGTCCCGATAGCCCGCGCCATCGCCTACAGTGAACCGAGCTGCTGTGCTGATGGAATGCAGGCCGGCAAAACCAGTAATGATGTGGAAGATAGAAGAACTCCGATTGGTCTGGATTATGTTCGTAGGACCGTCCAAGTGGAGGTAAGAGAGCACGTATTTGAGATGGAGAAAACTTGCTTTATATGTTTTTAAATGATTCAATATAATGGGGTTGAGATAATACGTACAAAACCTTTATTATTATCTTAATTTTTCCCACTTTTTAACTTTCTTTGTCTTCCTTTAATCTCCTTGCAGCCAGAAGGCCTTCCCAGGGAATACACCTACAGTGTCTTCTTCTGTCCCAATGGTCAGTGTGGATGTATTTTCCTGATATTGTATAATTATTTTAACATTTTAGGAGACTAATGTAAGATCCTAGTTTGCCTGCTGTATAATCACACTAAATACATTTCTTTAATTGATATATACGCATGAATTCAATACTAGTTCACTGTCACAGCTATAAGTACACAATACCTGGGTTTACGTGCGTGAATGTCTTTACTTTCTCAGAGAGAATCCACATTTCCACCCCCAACAAGTACGAGTATCAGTATGTGAAAAAGCCGGCCAAGATGAACCAGTTCCAGGTGGCAGTGAAGACCCACAACGACGCCCACTTCGCCCTCTCCGCCAGCCCCCACGACAGTGCTGAGATGCTGGAGATCGTGCTGGGGGGAAGGCAGAACACTCGCTCCTGGATCTCGCTGGGGAAGATGGGCGAGCCTCTGATCTCTGCGGCCACACCGGGACTCCTCTCCTGGGACGAGTTCCGCAGCTTCTGGATCAGCTGGAAGGGAGGCGTGGTGCAGGTGAGGAGACCAAAGAGCTGGCATTTTGTCCTCCAACGAAACAAAAAAAATGAACTCAAAATTCAACGGCAACCGAGTTACCATGGATTGAATCTTCAATCAATACAATACAGCCTTATTTATAAAGCACTTTATAACCTCCAGACCAAAGTGCTGTACAGTTAAATAAACAAACAAAACACATCACACAGCACAGCTCACACACCATAAAACAATTACAAATAAAAAACAATAGCCAATGTAAATATTACAACACAATAAATAACTCTAACAAGAACTTTAAAATAAAGCATTGTGTATACATTGTGAAGAAGTCCTTCTCCAGTACCGAGTATCAGAGGTAGGGCTGGGCCAAAATCTTCTATCAGTTGGTACATATCACAATGTAGAATGTTTTCTTGTTATCCAATACATTAATATAGCATCAATTAAGTAAGCTTATAGGCCCAATCCCAAACCACTCCCTCGACCCTACCCCTCTGTGACGGAGGGAACTCCGTCTGTAGCCACACTCGCAGCTCAACGAGGCTCCCTCCTGTCAGATGGAGGGAGTAAATACAGCAGCAAGCTTTGGGACGGCCTCCCCTCCCTCCGGCAGAAACAGGAAATGCCGTAACTGTATGTAACAACGGTTTCAAATCAGCATCTCTTTGACAAAAAATGTAAATTAATAACTCAAATAAAACTCCAAACATCTTTCATTGTGTTTCAAAGCTCTTTTAGTTTTAAACCTGATGTTTATAAGCTTCTTAGTTTTTGCAACAGTCTTTAAATATACACAACTTTATAATAAAATGCACACATTTACCTTTTTCTAGACTAAACAGAGGTATGATCCTAAGTTAAAACATATGAGGCTATCATGAGGTTGTTAACATCGCAGTTTATCAGTGGATGTTTGCTGGAACTACTTGTAAACAGCGTGTTTCCTGACGGACACACACAGCGTGACTCCAGTCAGGTAGAGACCGGTCTCAAGTCAGCACCGCTGCAGACTCGCTGTTTGAGGGCTTGATAGCCCACTCCCCCTCCACACCGCTCCACACTCGTTGGTTTGGAACAGCCCTCAATATGGCGGACCCTCCGCGTGAACGCGCAAACTGAGGGGTAGGGAGTAGGGGTAGGGTGTAGGGGGTGGTTTGGGAATGGGCCTTAGTCAAACAGATCTTTGGGTTCGTCTAGTAGTCATGTGTTTTATCAATATATTAAGAATTTATTTCAAAATGAATAAATATTTCCAGCTATACACAGACCATGTTTACATGCACACACACACACACACACACACACACACACACACACACACACACACACACACACACACACACACACACACACACACACACACACACACACACACACACACACACACACACACACACACACACACACACACACACACACACACACACACACACACACACACAAATCAGATTAAGCCAGAGTTTGTTTAAACTAAACTGGGGTTTTCCGTTAGCAGAGTTCTTGGCTGAAGGCACGAAGGAGTCATCACAATAAACTGAGTGATAATGTGTATACAAATAAAATTCTTCAAATGATAGTCCCTCAAACTATTTCACATTACATTTTTGGAGAATTTGAGAAATGATGTTATTGTGATTGTAATTTAGGTAATCCTTTGGTGTCATGAAATCTCAATAAACGATTATGAACGAATGTTGATCCCAATACTATTCCATTGAAAGATTAATTATCACAATACATGTTCGTCCAGGTTAGGGTTTCGATAAATAGCTGAATTATTTTAGTGTCATAGACTGGCAGCAATGAATTGACTGTTGATCATGTAAACAGATGAGAACATAGAGAGATGAAACCTCCTGCAGCAACAAGTGCAACAGATTTGTGTTTAGATCATAGGCGGATGCCACAAAGACACAAAGAGGAGAGAGTGAAAAGGACCCAGCAGGCCATGGGGTCTGTGTGTTAGGAGGACTGGCGCCACTTTTACTGGCATGGCTTCCTGTAAGGTCACGCTTAACGGGCCGATGTCAGTGAGGACACTCAGTGATCCATGGCACTCAGTGGCTGGCACAGCATTATCCTCGCACCATTCACCAGAGGCGGCAGTTAAAAAGCCTGCGTATTACAACCCAACAGCAGTTATTTTCCCGGGGACGATGGCATTTCGGGGTTGAATGAGCTGTGGGCCTTTCGTTTAATATGATTACGCAATATAACTCTAGTAGAGGAAATGTGCTCTACATGGGTGTGTTTGTATGTTTGTGATGTGTGTGTGTGTGGGAGGTGGGTGACCAACACTTGGCAGAAGGACATCATTAAGCATGAGGGGAGTCCAAAGAAAGCTGCAGTTACTTTTTAAAGTGGCTTCATAATGATTTCTCCTTGACTGCTATATGTTTGTTCAGCCTGTGTGCTTTTCTCTCTGCAGGTGGGCCACGGTTTACATCCATCAAATGACTCAGTGATCCTGCAGTGGGTCGGCCAATTCCACGGACAGGTTTGACTCTTTTATGGTATTTTATATACTATTTGCATTTCATCTTTACAGATTCCTTTTAAAAGTAATTTGTTTGTCCATCCAGGTTCGTCACATTGGCTTCTCAACAGGCTGGGGGTCAGTCGGGGAGTTTAAGATCTGGAGGAAAGAAGACTCTGATGAGAACCACAATGAGGCCTTCACTCTGGGGGTCCCACACAACATGGTGCCCGGATCTGAGAAGGCCACAGCGTTTATGATTGGTAAACTTTTGAAATTGCATTACAATACATGAAATACTACTACATGCTTACAGGAGAAATGAAGGGTCAAAAGTTCAAAGGTTCAAAGGTTTCAATGTCATACACACAGCTACAGTGTAAGCATCTTGCCCAACGAACCTTGATTGGTAAACACTAAATTCAACCCTGAGCCTTGTATTAGCTTCATTACACTGCATCCTTTTAAAGCCTTAAAGCCTTTGCTCATATCAGTAAAGCTTACATGCGTTTTATGTATTGTTTCTGTGTGCACCTGGATCAGGGGACGTGATGGGGCCGACTCTTAACAACCTGGACAAGCTGCTGCGGCTGCCCTTCGGCTGTGGGGAGCAGAACATGATCCACTTCGCCCCCAACGTCTTTGTTCTGAAGTACCTGCGGAAAACCCGGCAGCTCACCGCTGACGTTGAGAACGAAGCCACTGACTACCTGCTCCAAGGTACAGAAACCAGACCTACTTCTGATTTTCATAACACATTGCACCACATAGAGTAAACTATGAATGCAAATGTACCGCAGTGGATTAAAGATGAGCTCCTCACGAAGATTAAAAAAGTTGTCTTTTAGTCTTGTTTTACTTCTTGTTCTATGACTTGTATATTTGTGAAGTAAAGATATGGGTTAAGTTTTTGTTCATTAGTACTAACATTTCTCAAACACATTCCTCAAATCCTGCTGACCTACTTCCAATTAGTTGGCTAATTGTTCATTTAGCCCTCTGAGTGTAGCATGAGTCCCATCAAGTCCAATCCCCTCTGGCCTGACTCTGACCAAGTGACTTAATGCTGAGCGGAAGCAATGTTCTCTAATTTGTTGGAAAGTCGATTTTTTTTCTGGAAACAACTGAAACAAAGTTTTGCTTGGATAATGAACTGTGTTTGTGTAACCAAGGAGCCTTGGCAACATTTACTCCACTTCCTCTACTTTCTTCACTTACCCTTGCAAGACTTACTCGACAACTCTAACTAAACCTTTTTCTAGCACCCAACATCAGAGAAACTGTTAACAGTCGCAGTGGTAAGAGACGGTAAAACTAAGCATCTGCAGTCATGGAAATGTTCAGTTGGAGCTTGTCTTCATTTATCTTTGGAATTTCTCCCTTATTTTGAGGAACTATTCTTTCCCTCCCAGCAACTCTCTATTGCTCTTTCGCCTCCAGGCTACCAGAGACAATTGACCTATAAGCGGCAGGATGGATCCTACAGCGCCTTCGGAGAGAGGGATTCCTCCGGCAGTATGTGGTAAGTCATTCTGAGGTGTAGCTGTGGAAGTTTACACTGCTCATACCAGCCAAGCTATGCTTAGCTGTACCCACATTCTTCAGCTTTAACTGGGACATAGGTTGCCGGCCAAAGTAATGAAGTTTTTATCAGCGTCTCGGTACGCTGAGCTCAGATTTATCTATTCCTGTTGATGTGTTTAAAATCTCTGTTGAGTTTTTCCTCCCAGTGTTTATTTCAGGTTTACACTCCCTGTGGGCCGGCAGGCAGGCAGAACCATCTCAGGATATTTATAAAAGTGAAATCAATGCTCTCAATGGGGAGCTCCACTGCTGGTATTTGGAGGCCCACGCACAATGTGCATACCTCAGGTTGATTTATGAGCTGAGGTGGGTATTATGATATTTAATAGAGCTAGCACTGTGAAACAGCAGGTTACATAAACGGCAGAGAATAATAAACAAGCAGCATAATTGGATCCCTGAGGTAGGCAAAGCTGTCGAGATGTATTTGCAGTTAATCAGGGTTCATATCCGTTGCACTGAGTGGTCCCCTGCTGCGTTGGCCCCTCAGACGAGCTCTTAATGCCACTATTGGAGACACTGTTACAAGTTGTCTGGAGCCACTTCACCAAATGGCGCTTTACCTTTTTTTGACATTGCCTATAGCAAGCAGAGCATGCCTCTTAATGACCCACCACCTGTGTGTAATTGGTAACATTAAACTTCTATGGAAAGCTGTGTCTTCCTGTGATGACTGTGAGAGGATATGAGGATGTAACTAGCTGCGGTTTGGAGTTTTCCTTGGCACCTCAGGCAACAAGTGTGGGCACAGCTCAGATGGTGAACCTTCTGTAAACCTGCATCAGAGACTTTATGAATCCATCAACAACATGTTAGCATCCAAAACAAGCCCGGCTTTTAGTTTTTAGTTCCAGAGTTCACGGGTAAAGCAGTGCATTTACGGCCGGCTTAAAAGCACCCGTAATGCAGTGTTAATGTATTCCAGCTTGTAAATATGCATCTGAGTGGAAATTGACAGGATCTAATGAAAAGATTGGACTTAATGACAAGGGATGGCAGTAATGTGTTGGCACTGCCCATCTCCGGTGCCAAGGCTGTTAACACTGCACACAGAGGGCTGAGAGTTCAACGCTTCAGAGTCAGGGCGACACTGACAAGGAGACATGGGGCTGATGGAGGTTTTGAACTCCTGGCTCCTTTTTATGTTGAGCTCAATAAAAATTACTGCTGTTTTGCTAATACTGACCAATATTGTGGTTGGGTGTGGGTTTGTGCAAACATTCACAGTTTCTTTTATTTCCAAACTTTTCCTCAACTACATTTATTTCCTAACCACTGATCCCAGCTGTAGGCCTTTGAACTAAACATAACCTTACTTTTAACTTTAAAAAAGGAGACCAATAGAGGCGTTTCAGGCACGAGAGGGAACACAGGGATTTTAGCCTTTGCAGACCATTTACATTCACAAAAACCTTTAACGCACTACAGTAAAGGGAAAACTCTTTAAAAGAACCCCTTTGGGTTGTGTAATGTTCTTTCCATCTTTAAACTTAATCTCAATACAGACAACATCCCAGCCCCCTTCTGTCCGTTGTTATCCTCAACTCTTTCACAAACCTACAGTAGTTAAAAATATGTTTAATGTATACAGGAGGCCTCCAAAGTGTCCATATTTTCTATTTAAGCTAAGAAAGGAAGCCTGAGTTGCAGCATTACTAAATAAGTGCGTTTTTTACGAACGTGTCAAAGGTGTATTCCCTCCTTCTATCATTATTATATAATTTTTTCATTTTCTCTGACAGTCTCAGTGCCTGGCTCTACATGTTGAGACTGGCATGGCATTTGTGTCTGCCCAAAGACTGATCTGACAGTGTTAGTGGGGTTGGGGGGCTGAATACCAGAGATGGTGAGAACTGATATCTGCTGGTGTATTAACTTTCTGTAATATCTGTTTCCAGTCCTGTGCCAAAACGACAAGCCAATGTTTCTCTCTTTCCTATGATGTAGTTTGGCTTCATTGCATAGGTATCTAATGTGAAAATAAAGCCATCTATTGTCAATATGTACGATCAAAACACAAAAGGGAATGTTGTCTTGTCACAGAGCTATCATCCACAGACAGCCTGCAAAAGTAATCCTTAGAAAACAATTATAAAAATAGACCTATCCTTAAAATGGCAGGCAGACACTTACTAACAGTTTACTGGTGTCTTTACTTAGTTTAGTTTGGTTTTAAAAGTATCAGCAGTAGCTCCTGATCCATCATTTCAGTTTCATTAGCCCCAAGGCAGCTCTTCCTAAAGGTGCGTTCAGATCAAACGTGTAGCAGATATTTGCCTCCCATTAGTTGTGCAAATACTGCTGCAGGATTGTTTTCTGGAGTATTTAACAACTTGTGAATATTCGCCCGTTATAGCCAATGGTAGCACTTTTCTCACCTCCCTCAACCATACATGGATACCACATAGCTTGGTAGTTTAATAATACATTGCATCTATTAACGTGTCGTGATTTTGTCTGTAAGCGCACTGGTGGTCTTGACACACTTCAACCCTAACCCTAAGTTAACACAAACATAAAAGACCTATGAATGCTTTTAAAATCGACACACACAACACAACTTCTCAATATATGAAAGCACAAAACACTTCAAGGTGGGGTATGTAACTTATTTCAGAAACACTTTTTGTTATATTCCATGGAATGCTCTTAACATCCCGATAGCAATGAATATATTAAATGCTTTGACAATAAATACATTAAAAAAATTCATCTGTGGAAGCCGTGGCGCTGTAAAAAGCACGACCAATCATCTGAGCCGGCCCGGCTAAAGTAACTGGATGGCCTACCTGCCTGTCAGCCTTCCATCTGGGCACAAACTTATCTCGTGCCCTCATTGGTCATGTGCGCGTCCGTGTGTGTTGGAGGAGGGGCTCTGTAAGGAAGTCTGAAGGAAGGGGCAGATTTTTTTCGGCTGCGTACTCTCAAATTCTAGCGCACTCTAGCTGGTTTCTCCAAAATTACATACCCCACCTTTAAAGGAGTAGGGTAGCAAATTCTAAAAAAGTCCTACTCGTAACATCCCTATTTTAAACTTGTAAACCTAGGCTCCATCATTTAACACACACAACTACGGTATAATGTCTTATGGTGAGATTGAGATCCACCCTTGAAGTATTGAGCTGGATAAGAGTAGCTCAGAGAGGGAAACTCAAAAACAGGAGGACGTATAAGTAAGTGGGAGAATTGGGAGAGGGTAGGAAGTGATCTAGTGCTTCTTTCCTTCATCCTATTTACACTCTCCATTACCTTTCCCTGGGGCCTGACATGTAAAGCCAGTCACACAATATCACTTAGCAAGATACAAATTCCTTAAGGCTTGCAGCTTTATTCCTAGTTTTGTCTTTAGGGATGCATAACATCCAGTAAAGGAAGATTTAGCGTTTCTCTCTTTTTTCCTACACATCTCCCCTGATGCTCTTTCTTGGATTGTGCTCTCACTACGAGAAACTGAAACCTGTTTGTTTATTTCCTCATCTCCATTTCTTGTTTTTTCTTTCTTTTTTTGGTAAGCAGATTGCCATATCCTATAAGTCGGTTGTTTTCAGGGGTGCTGTTAAGGAATGTCTCTCTGTCACTGAGGAGTTGTTGGGATCACTACCGGGAGGTCTGTTGTTTATGGATGAGTGTGTGTTTATTAGCTCAGCCGTTGTCCCCCCCAGGGCTGACCTTGGCCTTTTTTCCGTGGTTCCCCTGGTACTTCTCCACCATGGCCAACTAAAACCACGGCTCGTAAACTGCACCTCCAGGCCGGCCAGCTGCGCAACCTTCGTCCCTGGGATTTGTGTTTTGTATAAGAAAGCTTTTGGGAAATATATGCAGATATATATTTCAGATTTCTCAAGAGCGCAGCTGCCACATTCAAACTCAAAAGTACCCCTCATTGCTGATTTATTTTTTCCATCTCCTCAGCTCCATCTATACATACTGTAGCAATCCTTTCTCTTTCTATCTTTGTGAAAAACATCCCTCCATCCACAGCCTTCTCCATCCTCCCCTGTTGACAGATTGAAAGAGTGTGACTGGTTGGAAGACTTCTCACTCTGTTGAAAAAGTGATTGCAGTCAGAACTTTGATCGTTTTTTGGGGGATTTGTCAGCAAACGTTTAAAGTATCTAATGGCGCATTTCCAATGCAGCGGGTAGCCCCGTTTAAGCATCCTTAATCGTCGTCGAGTAGCCAGGCCAGTTTTTTGTGGCCTTTCCATATAGCGTAGCACCGGCTAGCGGGTACTTTTTCCCTCTTTTTCCAGCCCCATAAAATCGTGGTTCTATCAGGCCAGGGCCAGGGCTAGGGCTGAACTAGTGACGTCAACACTCTCGACTGCCGATTGGTCAGAGAGAATCGTCACAAGATCGCGCGCGAGATCATCCCTAGCGTCGCATATATATCTAAAAGCAAGCTTGCAGCATTTTTATACACAGCATTTTTGTAAATGAGGAGCTACAAAAATGGCAACGTCAAAGAAAAGCACACCGTGGTCGACCGAGGAGGTGACGACGTTCCTACATCTCATTGGCCAAAAAAAAGCCGATCGCCCCGCCTACACTGCGTTGCTACCCCAGGTCCTAAACTGTAAATGCGCCACGACCTCGGACGGCCAGCGAGGCAGCCCAAGGCCTGAGCGAGGAAGCTTAGGGACGCTTAAACGGGGCTACCCCGCTGCAGTGGAAATGTGCCAGATAACTCCTCTCTTATCCGCTACCCTTTACTTGTCTTCATCTATCTAACACAGGGGTCTCAAACTCAAGGCCCGGGAGCCAAATCCGGCCCGCGACTTCATTTTCTGTGGCCCCGCAAGAGCTTGCAAAGAATATAAATAATATGTTTATTATAAGGTTGCGTTCCACTTTACAAAAGCAGGTTGCCCATAAACTACATGTCCCACAATGCATCTCGTTTTGTGACATGCCACTGAAGAGACTTGCAATTATTTGCCATGGACTTCTGCTTTCAGACGTAGTTAACTACTAAGTTATTGCCCTATCAGATAATAATCCAATTCAGAGGCAATAATGTCATATAATACATTATTTTATATATATTTATTATATATTTATATAGTTACAACCGGCCCTTTGAGTGCAAGCTTTATGCAAATGTGGCCCGCGATGAAATTGAGTTTGACACCCCTGATCTAACCCTTCCACCTCTTCCTCCATCTCTTTTTTCTGCTAGGTTGACAGCATTTGTGCTAAAGTCCTTTGCTCAGTCTCGTGGTTTCATCTTCATCGACCCCGAGGAGCTACGTGCAGCCAAGTCCTGGCTCATCAAACATCAGCGAGATGATGGCTCCTTCCCCGCCATGGGACGCATCCTCAACAAAGACCTGCAGGTGAAATATTCTTCTGACTTCTGTGAGTTTTGGAGGTCTCTATAGTGTGAAATGAACTTGAAGCTAATGTGTGCTTTTGTCCACAGGGAGGGATCCATGGGAAAATCTCACTCACAGCTTATGTGGTGGCAGCTCTCTTGGAGACGGGGATAAACACGGAGGTAAGCAATCCAACAAAACAGCATGTCACTGCGGTCTGTGCTACTCCATCATGGCCACTGCTCTATGATTAGCTAAACTGCGTTTAAAGAGAAGATACAATGCTCATTTTCAGGTTCACATTTGTATGTTGTGTCTCTACTGTGACACGGTTAAATGTTTTAATGTTCAAAAAGCACTTTATTTTTCTCATATATTATGCTGCAGCACCTCTTTTCACCCTCTGTCTGAAACCAGAGCCCAGTCTGCTCTGATTGGTTGGCTGGCCGGCTCTGTTGTGATTGGTCAACCGCTTAGAGATGTCCCGCCCCTTAGCATTATCACGTACAATGTGTTAGAGCGCTAGCCAATAGAAGCGCTTGTGTTACAGAAGTAAACAAAGGAGTCCAATTGAGGCGTTTCGGCAGGTGGGGGGGGTGTCGGAGAGAAACTCCCTCTGGAGGGAACACAGGAATTGTGCCTTTTGCAGACCATTTACATGCACAAAAACCTATATAAAACCCCAAATAGCAAAGAAAAAAAATCAGTCTTTAGTGGAGCAGAAGTATACAGTGGCAGAACATTGTAAGACTAAAATAGAATACCTTAAAAATATACTTAAGTATATAAGAAGAGTACATATCCTAAGTTTACATTTCCACCACTGCTGGTCACCTACAGCAGATGCAGTTATGTAAAAATGAATTAATGATGTCAGTGGGTTAGAGGAGAAAGTGCTTAAGTCATCTGTCCCACTTGAACCACTTTACATTTCGCAGCACATCCCACCAGCCTGCTGTGAATGTATGAGCGGTCGTGTGTGGACATATCGCCGCATTCCTGATAGTTGTGAAGACGGATGAGCTGGCATTCAGCCTGCTCATATTTGTTTTGCCCCAGTGCCTCTAATCTAATATCTTCATTTCGGACTATATGAAAACATTTCACTGCTGACGTGCAGAGACGATTAAATCCGTGAAAGCCACTTCGATTGCATTCCTCCATGCCGCTGTTGTCCTACTTTTTATCTGTTTTGGATTTTTCTTTACTCTCTCACTGATAGTCATCATCAGCAATTAAACTTCAGCATGTGTGCTGTTCAATCGCTCGAAGACATGGGAAAAGATACAACCTCGTGAAATCCTCCACAGCATGTATTGCGTACTCTGGCAATTTAAAAAGCCTTCAAAGCTCTCATTGTTTTCGTGCTCTCTTTGCCCTTTGTTCACATAGTTGACTATTTTATTTTAGCGTTTCCTCTCCCTGGCTCCCATCCATCCATCTGTTATCTAAACCACAGGGCTTCTTCTGAGAGTCTTTCCTTTTACAACTGATAAAAAGTGAAAAGGTATCCTTCACATCAAAGCAGAACCTTCAACCCCCCTCCAATTTCACTTAATTAAAAGATGACTGCTGCAATTACAGTGAGTGGCTCTGGAGGCCTATCATCTCAGGGATGAGAGGGGAGGTCACATCTGCATGAGATGAAAGTCAACTCACAACTTTTTAATGGACAAAATTAATGTTTGTTCAGAAACTGCATCTAAGTAAAAGCGGTTGTGAGTTTGGACAGGGCAGCCTCTAAACATCTGAACACAGGTAGAGAAGTGTGTGTGTGTGTGTGTGTGTGTGTGTGTGTGTGTGTGTGTGTGTGTGTGTGTGTGTGTGTGTGTGTGTGTGTGTGTGTGTGTGTGTGTGTGTGTGTGTGTGTGTGTGTGTGTGTGTGTGTGTGTGTGTGTGTGTGTGTGTGTGTGTGTGTGTGTGTGTGTGTGTGTGTGTGTGTGTGTGTGTGTGTGTGTGTGTGTGTGTGTGTGTGTGTGTCTTTGTTGGCGTGTATAGAAAATGTATTTAGTTTTTTCAGTGAGAGTCATTACTTTATTTCACTTGTGTCTTGCATTGCGGTACAGCTATAACCATCCCTTAAGTATTGTTTGTTTGTAGCCTTCATGCATCCAGGTAAACATCCCATTGAGATCAACAATCTCTTTTACAAGGGAGACCTGCCGCACATTGGTTACACCTGTAACACAAAACAAAAAAGGACACATACAACATAATGACAGGGGTACAATTTACAAACGTATTTACAAAGAGAGGTACCAGGAGTATCAAATATCAATCCCTCAAGCTGTGCTTTAAAATGATGCAAGGGAACCAAAATGCTCATTTTTAATATTTTTTCCAAGTTAGAGGAGAGTGTTCCAAGTTAGAGGAGTTGCGCACATAAAAGTTTTAGTGCCTAAAACAGTCCTAGCACTTGTAATAAAAACACATCCTGGGATCTTAGGCAATAGCTACTTGCGACTCTCTGTGATACCAGTGAGCAGATGTAAGGTGGTAGTTTACCCAGCATGGCTTTAGTATCAAATGGTTCTTCATTTTTTTTAACCAACATTGGGAAACATATTCTTAAAGCAGCAATTAAAACACACTGTTTTGAAATACACAGGTCTAAACAGCAGGTCATCACCAGCAGAGACTAATTAGACCTATTTCAGAAACAAAACTCCCAACTCAAAAAGTCCACCTTTGCACTGACTTTTAAAGTATTGACACCCTTGTGTTAATTTGTTTCTCCTATGTTCTCTTCTTTCTGGTCCAGGAGGAGAAGTTGGCTGTGGCCAAAGCCAAGGAGTTCCTGGAGAGCAACACGTACTCTGCAGACGACCCGTACACCACGGCGCTGTCTGCGTACGCCATGGCTCTGCTGCGCAGCGCCTACGCCCCGCTGGCCCTGCGCCGCCTCAACCACATGGCCATCACACAAGGTACTGCCTTACTCACACCTGGGAGACACTACTGGGTCATTTAGTCGGAGTCACCTGCACTCAGAGATGGCAAAAGTACACATCCTTTACTCAAGTAGAAGTACAGATACTTGTGTTTAAAAATACTCTGGTAAAAGTAGAAGTACTGACTAAACTTCTTTACTCAAGTAAAAGTAAAGAAGTATGGGCTTTGAAATGTACTTCAGTAAAAAGTACCCATAACTAGCAGCTGTTTTAAAGAGTAACTGACCTCCCTTTATATTAATAGAACAATAATGTCATTGTTAGCTAATGAATGTTTCCATGCTGAACAACGGCAACATGACAACGTTTTCATTGGTCCCTCTTCTTTAGAGAAGACCAGGAAATGATGGATACACGGATCGTGTTCAAATCAATAGGCACGCAATGACTCTAAATAATAATGATCACGCCACCAAATGCACATTCAAACTAAAGGAACCAGGCTGTTTGGAAAATGTAAGAAGTAGAAAGTACAGGTATTTGGGTTTAAAATGTAAGAAGTAGAAAGTACAGGTATTTGGGTTTAAAATGTAAGAAGTCAAAGTAAAAAGTCGTCAGAAAAATAAGTAGTGGAGTAAAGTACTGATAAGAGAACAAAATGGGAAAATATGTTATGCTTATGATAACCACAGACCTTATTTCAGGCATTTAACCAAAAACAAATTAAAGAAATGTACATAGAGATGAAGGAACCTGATGTGCCGAAATGCTGACTAATTTCTGAGTTTTAGGGCTCATTCCTTCACCTCTATATTCAACACAGAAGTGACTGTGAAGGAAGCTGCTGTAGCGCTCAGCATTAGTTTAATCCATTCCCTCTGTTTCTTATCTCATCATCTGTTTCCTTCGGCCGTTTCCTTTTCTTCCTCATGACTACAGCTTTCTGCAACTTTTGGCCGACTTGACAGAGTTTAGCGGAACAAGATGTTCTTTTCTAATCACATTTATTGTATTCTACAAGTAGGCTACAATGAAGGCACAGGGCTTGGTTGCATAGATGCTGAAAGATTGAGCTATTAGGATGTTGGTACAATGAGTCACTAAGCTTTATCTCACCCCGTTTGTTTTTGTAGACGGACTCACCCACTGGAGTCTGACGGGCAGCACTATGACAGACGAGGACACCTTCATGGGCTTCAGTGATGGCCTTTCTCAGTCAGGTACTACTATTTAATGTAATATTATTTCATATATTTGGCATTATTACTGTATTACACTGTATAGTTAGAGCAATGTTCTGGAAAACTGAAATCTTCATGCATATTTTTACACATTTGATGTTGTTATACAGTGTGGTAAAGCGTGGACATTTTGACTTTGACTACTCTTTGTTTCTATAAATATGTTTTCATTTCTTCTCCATTTTCTTTACATTTTTATTTTTATAATTTGTGGTACAATATGTATTTTTCTTTAAAGGGGACCTATCATGCAAAATGCTATTTTTTATGTCTTTTATACATAAATATGTGTCCCCGGTGCGTCGGGGAACTCACGCAGCGCCAGAAAATAAAGTTGCTATCAGAAACAATGCCTGACGTGTTTTGGACGTAATCTCGTTTTTGTTTACATTAGCAAGCCTTGCTAACACTCAGAGCTAACCTGTGCTGTAGAGCACATGTGTTTTTAAAAAGCAGGAAATAAAAAAAGGAACTCACCTTGTGATAAACCTGCATGAGAAAAAGCATTTGAGCTCCATACTGTTTCAGAAATAATCTTTGGTGTGGTTTAGAACAGGATGGCGTTTTATCACAGCAGAATGTAACTTTATCTCCGGTAGAATTCTGATCAGGCATTAGCTCCGCCTCCTCTTTTTTTATTTTCAAGCTAAGGACCCAAAATCCGCGTTTCTCTAACAGGGCTGCAATAGAGGGGTCCTACAATATATTTTTCCAATATAGCATAATAGGTCCACTTTAACTTTAAATGTCGTTTTATTTTACAAAGGAGCATCTGTTAAAGATCACATTTCCTTCCAGGCCTAATAAAGTAATTTTTTGTCTGATTCTCATTAGCTACCTATCAGAAAAATAGGACGAGATTGAATGGGACATTTATATGTGCTTTTCCTCTTTCTTTTTACCCTCTTGCCAACTTCAGAGATCTGAGACTGTCTCATTACCCAAACTTTAATGTAGAATCTAGATAAAAATCTAACATGTTTGTTTTCAGTGGTGTCAGCGGAGGTGGAGATGACAGCCTATGGTCTCCTGACCTACACTCTGCTGGGGGACGTGGCGTCCGCCCTGCCTGTCGTCAAATGGCTCTCCCAGCAGAGGAACGCTTTGGGGGGCTTCTCCTCCACACAGGTAGCCCCTTTCCTCCGGCGTCTCCTGCCTTTAGGTTCAGCCTCTTGTAGCAAAATCATAGCATTTGATGCAGTTTGTTTTTAGGCACAGAAAAATGTATCCTCCTCTGTCATAGCTATTCATATCGTACACAGCACTGAAAATGATCTTACTAAAGATATTGCCAGAGAGGGCAAAAAAAGTATACACATCCTTTACTCAAGTAGAAGTTCAGATACTTGTGTTTGAAAATACTCTGGTAGAAGTGCTGACTAAACTTCTTTACTCAAGTCAAAGTAAAGAGGCTTTAAAATGTACTTCAGTAAAAAGTACCCATAACTAGCAGCTGTTTTAAAGAGTACCTGACCTCCCTTTATATTAATAGAACAATAATGTCATTGTTAGCTAATGAATGTTTTCATGCTGAACAACGGCAACATGACAACGTTTTCATTGGTCCCTCTTCTTTAGAGAAGACCAGGAAATGATGGATACACGGACCGTGTTCAAATCAATAGGCACGCAATGATTAATATAATATATAAATAATAATGATCAGGCCATCAAACACACATTCAAACTACAGGAACCAGCCTGTTTGGAAAATGTAAGAAGTAAAAATAAAAAGTCGTCAGAACAATTATTAGTGGAGTACAGTAACAAAGTATTTGTACTCCACTACTTCCCACCTCTGGATATTGCTTAAGATAAAATATATTTTATTGAACCCAAAGCTCCAGTGTAAAGTTGTTTTTCTTCAACCTCTCTGCAGGACACGTGTGTGGCTCTGCAGGCTCTGTCGGAGTACGCCATCCTGTCCTACGCGGGCGGGGTCAACCTCACCATCTCACTGGCCTCCACCAACCTCGACTTCCAGGAGACCTTTGACCTCAACAGAGACAACCAGAAAATCCTCCAGAGTGCCAAGGTAACCACATCCATGGAAACAGTGAATAACATACATGATTTATTCACGGCAAGCAGATGCAGATGAGGCATGATAATTGATTAACCATGCTCCTGCCTCCAGTTTGACAGCACTTTATCAACATTAGGCTTTAACTCCACTAATGATTTCCAGCACTTCAGGGGCGGCTTTCCCCTGAGAGAAAACCCCATGCAACGTAGACATTTTCCCCTCTTTATTAAAGTGATTGATGAGAGATTACGCACCAGAACCACACTCTGGCATTAAACATTAATCTCTCTTTCTATGTCCGGCTGTTCAGTAGCCAGGACCTTTTTTACTCTGCCAAACCAAACCAGGCTTAACTGGACTGGATTTCCCAGAAGCGCCTTGTTGGTTTGTTGATTTTATAACTCCGTTTTGTATTGACCTGCTTGCCCACACATTACAACTTGACAGTGTGGGCAGGCAGCACCTTGGCCAGGGATCAGGGCGTCAGGTCAGCGCGTGTGTGTGTGTTTGTTTCGCTGTGTGTGTAAAAGTGATCCATCAGACAGCCAGAGTTGTTCAGGTGAGAGTGCAGTATGTTCTCTCAGCCGGGCATGTTTCTCCGCTGTGATTAGTGGTGTCAGCTTAATTGGGGGCAATTAAGGACTGCTGGTTAGTAGCCAGGGAAGCACTAGTGGCAGTGCAGCAGCCTACAGCGTTCATTCACTTGATACATGACTCATTCACCTCTCCCTGCCCCCTCTGACTGTCTTTGTTTCTCTTCTGGTTTTGTTTTTCAGATCCCCAGTATCCCCACAGGCCTTTTTGTCAGCGCTAAAGGAGAGGGTTGCTGTCTCATGCAGGTATTGCAGTACTCTCACACACAACACAAACTCACACAAACATTTGTTGTCTTGGAAGAAAAGGGAACCATTATACTCTGCATGTGACGGTGTAGGGTAGTCAGTTAGCATTAATACTGCCCACATTCCTCCCTTTAAACTGGAGTAATCTGGTAGAGTTTAGCGAGTTGTTGCGTAATTCCTGTTGATTCCTGAAGTCCCCTGAACAGGATGTTTAGTTCTTTAACACAGACATAAAAAATCTCTTTCGTAAGTACAATCATTCAGTTATTCGTCCTGAGGCGCCTCATGCAGAGTTCTTGCTGCGCCGGGCCGGGGTTCAAATCTGACCTGTGGCCATGTTGTTGTTTTTGAATTAATCTATACTATAAATTACATCTTCTACATTTGTATTCTTGTTATCCCTGTGTGAGCCCTTATCAGAATCAGAATCGGTTTATTGCCAACATGGCACAGCGGTGCAAACATAAACACAGTATAAGGAAACAAGTTATAAGAGAAGGATAAAAAATAAAATATGTTCTGCCCTTTCCTTTGTCTCCTATTGCTGTTATAGATAAAGGTTCATCTAATTGTATCCTATTTGCTTCACTCTCCTCATTTCTGTCTACCTTTGACTATGCTTTCCAATAAAGGAAAACAATCATTCTTCACTTTTGTCCCCCATTTTTAAACGTCTGTCTGCTTAAAAACCAAACAAGGTGTAAGTGAAAAAGCACCAGGGATCAAAGATGTTTACAATCCCACTTTTGGAAACTTAAGACAGTGAGATGAGTTGATTTGACTGAGGCAGGTCTAGTTGCAGCAGCGGATGTTGTGTTCTGCTGTGCAGTCTCTGAAACATCTTCTACTCAGCAGGTTTCTCACACACACACACACACACACACACACACACACACACGCACACACACACACACACACACACACACACACACACACACACACACACACACACACACACACACACACACACACGCACACGCAGAAACACACACACACACACACACACACGCAGAAACACACCATTTTTTTTCTTCACACCTCTCTCCCTCTCTACTTTCCTTCCATCCACACCTCTCTGTGCGTCAACACACTCTCTGACAGACCCTCAGGCCAGCAGCACCTGGGCTCTAATGAAATACAAGAGCGGGGCAATCAAAGAGACCTGCGTGTGTGTGTGCCTGTGTGCCTGTGTGCCTGTGTGTGTGTGTGTGTGTGTGTGTGTGTGTGTGTGTGTGTGTGTGTGTGTGTGTGTGTGTGTGTGTGTGTGTGTGTGTGTGTGTGTGTGTGTGTGTGTGTGTGTGTGTGTGTGTGTGTGTGTGTGTGTGTGTGTGTGTGTGTGTGTGTGTGTGTGTGTGTGTGTGTGTGTGTGTGTGTTTTAAACAGACTGTACAGTAGGTGATGTGTCCTGTGCTTCAGGATAATTATTTAGTAGCTTTGCAAAGGACTCAGATGGGATGATTTATTCATTTATTTATTTATTACAGTTCTTGCAATAATAATATTTTGTGGAATTTAAAAAGAGCATCAAAGCAGTGTCGATGTGTTGTGGCTGAAATACAAGTTTACTAAAAGCATGTCTGGTGTCCGGTGAATATGATTTGTGGTTCAGGCTTTAACAAACCCGAGAGGACCCTAATCCGGGTCTGGCGGGTAGTTTTTTCACGAAACTGTGTCTCAGGGCTTCTTAATATTTTTAAAAACCTATTAATGTGTCATACTCACTTAATTGTTAGAAACTCAGCTAACTGAAAATATGAACCATTTTTACTGAAACAAAGCACAAGTCTCACAAGAAGCGTCTAAATTAGCCCAGAGCAAAAAAATGTTAACTTACTTAGCACAGAACTCAAGGTAAAAATACCCTTATTACTTATCGTAACTGCACATACAAGATATCTGATTTAAAGCTGAGATTCCACAGATTATATAGGTATTGGTATCATCACTGAACAATCAGAATTCGCGACAGGGGAAGCAAACACAGACATCATAACACGTAGCATCACGGAGCGCTCACGGAGATATTCTCACCTTAGCTGTTGGTTTCTGATCACAAGTTGTGTTCAATGGCATTAAAACGATACAAACGCGGCTGAAGGTTAATCCATAAGTTTCAAAAAAATATTGATAATCCATAATTCAATTTTTATGTAAAAAATATTGATAATCCATAATTCAATTTTTATGTAAAAGAGATTTTAAATTAGCTGCTAATGGTAGCCCCCAGAGTGTATCCCAGCTTCCGGTTCCGGGGCATTCTGGCTGCGCAGCACTCATTCACCAATGGGTAATGTTTAGATGGATTTGAGGAACTTCACCTCGATACTATTGGCTCTAACGGTTAAAAAGAGATGTCAATCATCAAAATCGAACGAGGGGGACCAGAGATATGGAAAATGCACCCAAATGACCCCAGAAGTGGGTTTTCTTTTCTAAATCTCTCTAAAAAGGCCAAATTTCACTTGTTTTGAATCAATCTTGATACAGGGTACTTATTATATGTTATAGTTTGGATTCCTAAAGCTTTTAGTGTAATATCCCATCCTTCAAGGGTGGTTTTCACTTGGACGGACACTATAATTTACATTTTTTTACTATGTTCAATCAGAATTTACATTAAAATAAAAAAAATCTATATTGATTCTGACTTTTTTACATCCAACTCACAGGTTTATCATTGTTTTGAGAAAAAAGATGATGCATTTACCCCTTTTTAAAAGGGAAGATATAGTTATTTGTTCTGGGTATGTCATTTTCGAGCCTGAGACCTGAAAAACAGGCTCAGGGTTTAACAAGTTAAAGTTCTGCCTAAGTAGCTATTTCTCCCTTTCTGGTCTTTTTAAGGCCAGAGTTCTTAAATAGATGAACTCTTAGTCCTTAGTTTCCAATTGATGCTGCCAAAACATATTGATTTTGTTTCCTCATACAAAAAATGTAGATTTATATTTTTGCAAATTTGGCAAACAAATGAAAAACTACTTTGATAGCAGACATTATAATGAACTGTAAGCTTATCTGACAGCGGACCATGACTTCCAGAATGCACTTTAATGTCAATTCATGAAATAGCAATATTACAGCTTAAACCAAATTGGTGGAAAAAAAAACTAACTTTGCCATCTCTACAGCCATGCAGCTTGCATAAAGTAACTTTAAAATGCAGACATTTAAAATCGCAAGTAAACATCAATTCAGCAGTTATAGGGATATATGTAGTGTAATGTGTATTTAAAGCCTTAATTTCATTGATATTTTTCATTAATCCTGCACTTGCACTGCTCCCTGTTTGTCTTTAGATTGATGTATCTTACAACCTACCTGACCCAGTATCTAAGCCGGCCTTCCAGCTCAAGGTGGACCTGAAAGAGCCTTTCCAGGAGCGACACACGCCGCCTCCTTCCTCCTCGTCTTCCCGTCATCCGTCCTCTCGCCCCCGGAGCCGCGCTGACAACCGGTCTGAGCTAAACAGGAAGCGGCGGGCGCCCATCGATGACGACGACCCAGCAGCCCACCAGGACAAAATGGACTTCCAAATCTCCTTAGAAGTCTGTGCCAGGTACAGCACACACACTACATGAAAGAGAAGACGCTGGCACATATGCACAGCGCTGCTTCTGACAATCCCCCATTTTCATCCTGAACTCCACTCTCTGTGCAGGTGGCTCCACTCAGGATCGTCCAACATGGCCGTCATCGAAGTTCCCATGATTTCCGGTTTCCGAGCAGATATTGAGAGTCTAGAGAGGGTACGTAGTAATCACAGTAATATACATGTGCACACTTTGCCAAAGTTCTAGAGATCATTTCAGAAAATACACCAACCAAGAGATAGATGGGTCAAAAACTGCAGTTCCTCGAATTGCCACTTGAGGTTGGCTCCAAAAACAAATCAATCCCCAAAGACCCCCATGTTAAAAACGCCCAGCATTAAAGCAGAAATACACATGATAAAAGCCTGATAACAAAATGTTATATGGCTCTATAGCTGATTTACCCACGTTCGTGACATCTTTACGGGGGGTGATCTTTTAAATCAACAATCAGGCGGTTAAATTATATTAAGGCTTGAAGTTTTGCTAAATTAAAAGTGTGGCTACTTTGAGTAACAGGTGGGTTTGTTTGCTCTGCAGCTTCTTCTGGGCTTACCTTAGCTCCATTGACAAACTTCAGCCTATAAGTGACCTAGACTATGTCCATGTTTTAAACCGTCTCTGACACGGGGTCATCGATACACAATGCCTATCGTCACAGTGGCTCACAGACTGCTAAACAGGCAGGGCACATGTCAGGTAAGTTCCCGAACTGTAAGGCAGGTGGAAACAGAAACAGATGCACATCTGGAGGCAATTTCACAAAAAAATAGTATGTCATGGAATGCATCAGACTCTTCCTGTTTCCTCTGCAAACCCCAGGCTCTATGTACACATTCACACCCACACAGGAAGCATCTCTTAAAGCACATGCAAAAACAAACGCACACATACTGTAAATATCGATATTTTTTTCATATCTTAAGTATATTTTTCGAGGAGTTTTTCCTATTTTTCCTGTGATACACTGGCAGGTATCATGTACCTGTATGTTCAGAGCAGGAATGAATGATTCCCTGATATAATATCCATTGTTTTAAGACGATTAATAAAAGACTACCTTCAAAAGGGACAAATAATATCTGTTTCCGAGATGCATAAACATGACCTCCTTGGCAAAGGGAATAATGTGACAAGCGATAATATTGATAATTGGTGTATTTCAAAAGAACAACATACTCAACGTATTATATCTTCTGAAAGAAAACTGAACACTACGGTGTCAATGACCACAAATATATCATTTTAGTTGAGTTTAGGCTTTAATATCTCTGTTTTGTGTTCATCTTATGTAGCACACATCCTGCATGTAACACACATGTGGGACTCTGTGTATGTCTGAGTGTTGTATGCTAAATCATTAAGGTGAGGGTCCTTTTCATGGTGGTTTTTCTAGGTATGATAAGAGAAAGACCGGCTCAGACCCCGTAGACCCGTATGTCTCAGGGTCAGAGGCCATCGGGCACAGGCACCTCTTTTAGGCCTTGTGAGGTTCAGACTCCAGAGAAACCTCGGATTGTTACAAATAACGGAGGGAAAAGACAGATAATCGAGTATCTGTTATTGTTAAAAGATGTTGGATGGATTGGGGTTTTGTGCTATGGGTTTACTAATCGAGAGCGAGAGTAGGTGATGATTAAATTAAGGGCTGGATCCAGGTCAGCTCCCCAGCCACCCATCAGGAGTCTTTCCCTCATTACTACACAGTTATTGGGCCTTAGTCTGCAGGCTTCCACCTCTAAAAGAGCCACCTCTCTGGCTACCTGGGGAGATGTTAAACACACACACACACACACACACACACACACACACACACACACACACACACACACACACACACACACACACACACACACACACACACACACACACACACACACACACACACACACACACACACACACACACACACACTGAAGTCCTATGAGTGTGTCCGTTGAGGCTGACCTGTGTTGTAGTGGCTAACAAACTCAGTTTACACCCCTGCTGGCCTCCCTCAGGCTTTTACTGCTGCCTGCCCGACTGCCACTTACATTCCTCAATTTATGGTGGCAAGCTTGGCTTCTGCAGTCATGTCTAGTTGCTCTCGTGGAAGCTGCAGTCGTGAAGGATTAGACGGTGACTGACCGGCAGCTTCCACAGCCACGGGCTCTTATCACCCAATATAATGAGCTTTGTGTAACGACCCAGAACACACTGTGGATATAACATTAGAGCTATGGGAGTTCATTGGCAATGTTTAGTTGCTAGATAGACAAACAACGCTTTGGTAAACACAGAGACCAATTGTGTAGTGTGTGTAGGAGAGAGAGAGAGAGAGAGTGTGTGTGTGTCAGTGTCTCGGTGGCGCCAGCTCAGGCTGAGCACCTCATAAACCCCTGCTGTCCAGAGGCTGCCACCTTTGACAGAATGAAAAATCTCCCGTGGGGGGAATGAAGTCTGCTGGCTCTCTATGCACACACTCACATTTGTAGTAAACAGCTTCCCCATTACTCATTCATAAACTCAGATGTTCTAATCTAATGCATCTATGACAGAACTATATATTATGCACAAGGTTCACTAAATCTCCAGAGGATATAAAACTGATCACATGTCCAAGAGGAAAACTAGGATCTCTTGTTGATTTCAACTGGCAGAGTCCATGATTGGTAACCTTTTACATTTTCCACCCTGCAGTCGTGTCATGGTAGAGTGCATATGGTTTGCATTCCAGTTGTGGATTCAAATGCAGACCATGTGGACTCTTGACGATGGGGTTTTAGGTGCACTATACTAGAAGTATACATTGTGAAAATCACTGCTTATTTGAATCGTTCAGTTCAGCTAAAACATTCCCAATGACTGACTGCAGTTTGATCAGTGTTCGTCTAGGCTAAGAAATCACATCTCTGATTCAATTCACTTCAGCTGTTTATGTTTATATAAGGCTAACACTCACATTAATACATCCACATACACACCAAACACACATATACATTATATCGAACACATCAGTTGTGTTTCCGGCTCTGTAAATGTGTGGAAAATAGATTAAAAGCAATACCATGTGTTGGGAAGCATGACATTAAATAAAGATGATAACAAATAAAAACTTGTTTAGCATGAGACGGAGCTGTCCGGTGCTGATTACTTTTTAAATCGATTTTTATGTCCATGACCAATAGTAGTCCATAGATGTTAGAATCAAATGTTGAAATGTTGATCTGGTTTAACTCTAAGCCATGTGCTTTTTATTCACAAATGTAATATCTTAGTCGCATCCCATAGCAACGCTAGAGTATGAATATCATTGTGATGTGGAAACATTGTTGAAGAGGGGCGGTTTAGAAGTTGTTCTCATACTGCCTGTGCTGCTGCACCTCTTTTCACCCTTCGTCTGAAACCAGAGCCCAGTCTGCTCTGATTGGTTAGCTGGCCGGTTATCATTTGTCAACCGCTTAGAGATGTCCCGCCCCTTAGCCTATCACGTCCAAACTGTAGGAGCGCTAGCCCATAGATGCACGAGTGTTACATAGTGATGTCACTATTTACAGAAGAAAACAAAGGAGTCCAATGGAGGCATTTCCGACGGGGAGGGGAGTGTGTGGGAGAGAAACTCCCTCTTTTGTATTTTAGCCTTTAGACTATTTACATGCACACAAACCTATATAACACACTACAGGAAAGGGAAACCCCAAAAATCATAATAGGGCCCCTTTAAGTCTTATTTTATACTAATGGATGAGTGGTGCCTTCAAAAAGTTACGTTTGAATCTTGTTTCCACAGGGTAACTCTATAAACTACTGAGAAGGACCACAGAAGTATAAGGACAAATATTTCCTATCCAGTGGTGTTGGTTTTACTGAGCCTACATTTAATTGTGTCTTTCTCCACAGCTGCTGATGGACAAGCGAGTGGGTCTGAAGAGATACGAGCTGAGTGGAAGAAAAGTGTTGTTCTACTTTGATGAGGTGAGTTGTTGGGCATTTAAAAGAACGCTGTATGTGTGGAGATACCTTTCTTTGCACAGGTTTGGGGAGAATATTGTTTGTTAAAATTGTATTTTTGTGCACATTGTGCTTGTGGAAGTTTTTCTAAGTATTTTATCCTGTGCTATGTTACCCTTCTCAGATCCCCAGCCAATGCATGACGTGTGTGGCCTTTCAAGCTGTCAGGGAGTACATTGTGGGCAAGACAGCGCCTGTTCCGGTCAAGATCTATGACTACTACGAACCAGGTGTGTCTCTGATGAATATTTTAAGTGCTGCTCTTTAAAGAGTTACAGAGCAGGAACACTGTCTAACTCACCGGTGATTTATGAAGTGGCTTCTTTTTCTCGTGGAAATTGGATTTTCTTTTCAAGTTTATGACCTATAGTGTTGGTAAGTGTCATCATTGTTTTGTGTGTGTGTGTATGTGTGAATGTGCTGGTGTGGGTCTGTGCTTTTCATGCAGCCTTTGAAGCCACCCGGTTCTACAACGTTAGCGAGAGCAGCCCGCTAGCTCGGGAGCTGTGTGACGGGCCCACATGCAATGAGGTGGAAAGTTCAACCAATCAGTGGATAGGTGAGACACATGCTACACACTGAATGATTCATGGACACCCCACTTTCATCAGTGTCTTAAAAACACTTTTTTCCATCAGGTTTTGTGCAGGCAAACCAGTGCAACAATGTGTTTGGCTGCCCGGAGGAAGAGCAGTTTGAGCGCTGCACTTGCTACAGAGACTGCGGGTACGACGGAGAGCCGGTGTGTGGGTCGGACGGACAGCTCTATCAGAACCAGTGTCAGATGGAGGTGTTTGCCTGTCGAAACGGGACACGCATCAAGCAGGTCCCCCTGTCCCAGTGTCCTCTGAGTAAGAGCTCTCTTATCACACAACCTCACAACTAGGCAGTCTCCCTCAATCACTCACCTGGTTCCAGACCCCTGGATCTCCACCGATATCTAAGCTTCTTTAAATTATTCAAAATAGGTCTGCCAGTTGCAGAAACCGTCAATTAATTGGAGTTAAGAAAGCATGATGGATAATCAGGTGTCATCTTCTTACATGATTAGCCGACTACATACAATAGCTACATTCGTGGAAAGAGGGGCCAGCATGGAACACTAATAAAAACAAAATTATGATTATGACATACATTTTTGAATCAATGGGTATGGCTAAAATTACACACTGGACCTTTAAGTTGTTATTTGTGTGTGTGTGTGTGTGTGTGTGTGTGTGTGTGTGTGTGTGTGTGTGTGTGTGTGTGTGTGTGTGTGTGTGTGTGTGTGTGTGTGTGTGTGTGTGTGTGTGTGTGTGTGTGTGTGTGTGTGTGTGTGTGTGTGTGTGTGTGTGTGTGTGTGTGTGTGTGTGTGTGTGTGTGTGTGTGTGTGTCCGCGATCGTGTGTCCGCGATCGTCCGCCCGCTTGTCCATTGTGCACAGTGCACACATGTGTGTCTTTTGTGTGTGCCGTGGTCTGAGCGGTAGAAACAGCTGTTCAGGTGTTGAGCTGATTACTGGATGAGTTTTCTGAGGAGAGCTACCCGCCCCCCCCCCCCCACCCTCTTTTCGCTCTCTGCTGTATTACAGGGCTCTCTCCAAATGACAGAGTGCTTTTGTCCAGCCCTTTGAAATCCTTGTCACATTCCTTTCCGACGCACAGCCCAACAACAAAGCAGCCTTCATGTTGTGGAGCAGATTGGAAAAAAAGGAATAGACAAAACTTTGGTGGGAAAAGTCCTCGGTTTGTGCCAAGTAGTTCATGCTGCAGAACATCAAAAGAATCATATGTTTGTTTAGAGCGCCCCGACCTTGTTTGTTTGTGTATGGTTGCATGGGGGAGATTCATGCCACCGTTTCCCTGTTTTGAAAAGGAGAAAGATACAATTTGTTTCCACACACGGCCCCTCTGACCACAGTTTAGCCCCTGCTATTTTTGGAAACATTTTAATCTTGTTGGGACTGAGTGTACATGATTGTTTTGCCAGTAAAGTGTTGCTCAGTGGGGGGGATAATGCTTTTGGACAGTATTTACATTATGCAACACTGAAACTCTGTTGAATTATTTACTAGTTTATTTAGTGGCTGCGGCAGCCACATAAATGTGAATCATCTAACGTGTGTGTGTGTGTGTTTGTATTTCCAGTGGAGGCCACGGTGGAGGACAGGCAGCCAATAGTAACCCAGGAAACTGAGCTGCCTTCAGTGCCTGTACACACAGGTAACTTCATCAAACACACCTTTCCCCTACTCATACACAGCTTTGCATTACCGTCTATCTCCCCTCTATCTCTATGCCCACTATGGGGGATAATACACATGTTCTAAACTGGACATTCGTAGCAGCCTTGTTAAACCAAAACCAGGAAGATATGTACCCCCGTGGTGGAGTTAATTTGGATCCGTTCTCCTGTGTGAACTAAACAAACTGTCCCTACTCCGCCCTCAAAAGAGCCGTTTGGACCCCTTTAAGTGAACTCTGGTCCTCCTTATTTCTTGTGTGAACACTTCCTGAATCAGTCACAGTAAGGGTATCATTTATGTGTATCTTAATTGGCTAAACATTTAATGAATTTTCTGTTTATCAGACCACAAATAAGACACTAATTAGCTAGCGCAGTCTAAGGTCCTTCAATCCTCAAGTGTAGAATTAAAGCATGGTTGAGAGAAAGTTAGCTAGCTGACTGAGAGCAATCTTTCTCAGCTTAGGAAAACACAGTTAGTCTTACGAGGATCCAACTGTATGACCAATAATCAAAAGACATTTCCACCAACATTACATTTTCTATCTAGACCAATTGATTTATAGCCTTGGTGAAGGCGGACCGAACCAGTTGGGAAATTGAACCAATATTTAATCTTTGCTTGTTTGATTCAGGAACCGGACCTTTAGGTGTGAATCCGCCCTAAGAGTCAGAAGCATGTCAGCATATCTGCTCTCTTTTTCTTCTCCAAATCTTATCTTATTCTGCATCCATCAAAAGTCAATCTGGGAATCTGTGTCTGGTAAATGTAAATGAAGAAAGTTGAGACTTCAGACGTGTGTGTGTGGTGTGTGTGTGTGTGTGTGTGTGTGTTTCGTCCACAAGGGCAGAAAGAAGAAAAATTGAGACAAAGAGATGAAAGGGTGTGTGTGTGGGGGTGTGAACAGAAGGGGGGGGAGAGATAGTCAAAGATTGATGAGCGGGAAACAAGATGAAAGAAAAAAGTAAAATGAGAGGCAGGATGAGAAGAAAGTAGATACGTAGGTGGGGTGTGTGGCAGCACATTCCCCTGCCACCACATCATGTCTGCGATCGCTGTGATAAATAGGTGGATGGCTTTCACACTGCAGGCTCGATTGTAGCTCTGCCATGAAGATCAGCTGCCACTTCCACAGAGGCAGCCAGAGAATTCCTGATAGGATGTTTGTCTGCGTGTGGAGGGAGGATGTAGCTGTGGTGCACTTGCCAACAAAAACACAAGAAAGCCACTGCGGTCATTCACAAGTAGCAGAAGAGTGCGTACTGTACATGCACGCTGTGTGTGTGAGGGTGATATGTGAGCTGTTTCTGAACATTAAGGGGTGTGTGTGTGTGTGTGTGTGTGTGTGTGTGTGTGTGTGTGTGTGTGTGTGTGTGTGTGTGTGTGTGTGTGTGTGTGTGTGTGTGTGTGTGTGTGTGTGTGTGTGTGTGGGTGGGTGTGTGGGTGGGTGGGGGTGTGTGTGTGTGGGTGGGGGTGTGTGTGTGTGTGTGTGTGTGTGTGTGTGTGTGTGTGTGTGTGTGTGTGTGTGTGTGTGTGTGTGTCTGTCTGTCGGTGTGTGTCGGTGTGTCGGTGTCTGTGTGTCGGTGTGTGTGTGTGTGTGTGTGTCGGTGATATGTGGCACAGCCTGCACTGACTTGTTTCCCAGCCTGCAGCTCCTGTTAGCAGAACCTCACAAAGCTGCTCTCAGTCAAAGGTCTCCATAGTACAAAAACGCTTCACACTCACCACAGGAATGCTGTTATGAACTAACACACATATACATATATATCACACACACACACACACACACACACACACACACACACACACACACACACACACACACACACACACACACACACACACACACACACACACACACATTGCTTGCTCACAGGCACGTTCTCCTACACAGACGCACTCTCACCTCAATAAGATAACCCAGGGGTGATTAGATTGAATAAGTACTGTCGAAACACAGTCATTGTAAACCATTAGATTGTTGACGACATGCCCGCTAAGTGCACTGAGAGTGTAAAAGGTGAAGGCCTGTGCCAACGATCTGACACTTTCCACTGGAACAGAGGAGGAAGCTGGAGCTCTGGAATTAGCGTCCCTGTGCAGACTTGTCTTATTAGTGAACTTCTACCAGAGGACATTATATAGATACACAGACAGTTATCCTACATATGCAAGCGCTGGAGTCACTTTCTATGCAAGAATCAAATGTGTGCATATTCTTTTTTTGAGTGTGTTTGGACTTTACCATAAAGTGCAAGATAACACAAGTTGAAGATATGATTATAGTGGACCTATAGTTAATAAACATTAAAAGAAAAACATGTCTAAGGTATCATGCTTTGTGAGAAAACTAAATGTTAAGCATAGAGGGACCCCTACTGTTTGTGACGGTGTACTGCTGCAAGAGCTTCAGATGTTAAAGGTGCAAGCTAAGTTTACATCAAGTGTTAAAGAATATGGAGGTCTACAAAACATGCTGTATGCGTTTCCTACTTCATAAAATATCTAAAAAGCATGTTTTCCCTTAAAAAGTTGAAACCTTTTTACTGTAACGGCCTTCTTCTCCCTCCATTCTTTTATTTCTTTGCGTGTTATCGCCACCTGCAGATCAGTGGAACAGAATAAAACTATTCAACAGGAATGTGCATTGGATCATTCTCATGCATGTACGTTCTTGTGCATATGTGTGAGAACAGACAGACCTATATGCAACAACATCCCTCCACGAGCTTTCACTAACATCAGGGTACCTTTATGTATCCATGACGTCCCGTTATTTACTCTGAATGCAACTATAGTCATTGTATAACAGATATTTATTAACACTTTGAACGGCTACCATGTAAAGGCCGGATTTTGACATGTTCTGTGTCTCAATCTCAATCTGATCTGTGCAGGTGAAGAGGAGCAGGGGTCCATGGCAGAGGTGTCCTACTACTCCTACGAATACGACCAGGACTCGGACCATTTCCTCGCTGATGCAGATGGAGGAGACCAGTTTGACCTTCCTGACGGGGGGGCGGACGTAGAGCAGAAGGTTCTCCTGTCGGCAGACACCCAGCTACCCACACTGGACATAAAAAACACCCCTGAGCGATGGTAGGAGATGCTCTATTTATTTAAAAAATGAATGTAATCAGGCTTTCTGGATCTCAGTTATGTTTTTCATGTGTTTTATTTGAATTTAAAAGTGTAACAGTGGTTTTATTATTGCATTTCTTTCTGTTTCTTTCTGTCAAAGTATCATGTAAAAGGCAAATATCTTTCCCTTAACATTTCCCGAGATGTCTATCCTGTCTATAGCCCGATCTTATTCCTTCAAACAGTAAATAATAATATCCACAGGTGGTTTTAACAGGTTGATATTGTTCAGGGAAATAATCCGAATCAGAAACAAGTTTATCACCAGGTAGGTTGACACTTACGAGGAATTTGGCTTGATGTAAAAGTAAAACAAATTTAAAAACACAGATAGAGAACTATAATAGCATTTAAAAACATTATAAAAAATATAGTAAAATAAAGTAGTATTTACATAGAAATAGAATGGAATAAAATATGGAATAAAATGTGGCAGTAATAATAAAAAAAAAAGAAATAACATATTATTACATGGTTTAGTTGAATACTCTATTCTGATTGGTCAATTCAGAACATGTGACACGTTGTTCATCCAGAACAGACAGACCACTTATTGACCGTTGTTAAGGACGCTCACATCTGCACAAAGAAGTCTGTTAGATTGAACTGTATACAGTTTGTGTAAGTGTCTTAGATGATGTCATAATACAGTTTGTCCTGTTTTCTTTTCGTCCACAGAGACGCTGACTGAGCGAAGCCATACTCGCCTCCAAATTGTACATTATTTGTGAATATGCTAGTGAATGGAAAGAGAAGAGAGACTTGGGACGGGTGCAGCCTGAGAGGAAGAGACAATGGAGTCTGGTGTGTGTGTGTGTGTGTGTGTGTGTGTGTGTGTGTGTGTGTGTGTGTGTGTGTGTGTGTGTGTGTGTGTGTGTGTGTGTGTGTGTGTGTGTGTGTGTGTGTGTGTGTGTGTGTGTGTGTGTGTGTGTGTGTGTGTGTGTGTGTGTGTGTGTGTGTGTGTGTGTTAGTGTCCTCCAGACTGTTGTTGTTCTTCCTGCAGACTCCTGGTCACCAATAGGCACCATAGCATCTTTGTTATTCACTGTACTGCCATTATAATCACTAGAATAAATAATCAAGTATTTATGTTTGTAATTACACCTGACTTTAAGCAAAACATATTTTGTTATATTTTCTATCTGTGGTATTTATTTTTAGCTAGATGTCATATCATTTTTATTATATTCTATTGTCAACGCCCCTCCCATACTCTCTGCCCTACATTCAAAAGAGATGTGCTGTCAAAGGCTTTTACCTTCTTCCATAGCAAGCTTTAACCCAATTATTGAAATGTTTGATGAAATTCCTGTGCTGGTATCCTGCTGGAAGAAGACATATGCTAACCATATGCTTCACCGAAACATAAGCTCAAATGTTTTTCAGTTTAAAGATTAGTTTGGGCTTCTTGCCTTTGTCATACAGCGCAGCACAGATCGACACATTAAGACAGAGAAGGAGACATGACACAAAGCCTCTGTGCGACACAAACTGGTCGTACGCAGACACCATCAACATTTACTCTCAAGTCACTCTCTCTTTCTACCTTGAGATTTGATTGTACAGTTCATAAGCTATTTTGTTTTTGTTCAATTTTGATTCGTGAAGCAATCAACTTAAAAAAGAAATCAAGAATGAAGTTTTGAATCTCTGTCAATTTACCAAATTTGATTAAATGTAGCCCCGATTCATAACAAAAATGTGCTTTTTAAGACAAACGAGAATAAAATTTGTATACAATCCAAAGCTGTGGTTTATTTGAGTTTTTAGTATGAATGTCATGGTAATAGAAATAATGTATTTACTCATGTTTTCAGTCATTATTATGTGGCACCTGAGTTTATGATGTGACTTTTGCACATGGTTGCGAACCTATTCCTCCTTTAAAGTGTGTACTACTTTGTTTAACCAGCTCAGTCAGTGGAAGTTTAACTAAGCACATTTACTCAAGTATTCATATTTAAATACTATTCTGACATACTTGACTCGAGTATTTCCATTATATGCTACAAATGTTTCTATCCCACTACATTTTGGAGGCAAATATGGCACCTTTTACTTCAAAACATAATTATTTATTATTTATATATATAACTTCATACGTAATAAAAACCCATAACGTGCTTATATAACATGATGCAGTGGTGTACTACTAATAAACACAGCATTTGTATTTTAAATTGACAAAATACAACATTAAAAGATGACATGCTGGTGATAAAAATTGAATAATAATAATCTTAAGTGAATATTTTTTCTAATAATAACTCTTAAGACCACAGTATTTGTAGTTGTACTTAAAGGACCTGGGTACTTGTTCCACCTCTGAGCACATACATGTATTTGATGCACTAGCAGAAAGCTGCGTCGCTCCATTTCCTTTGAAAGGCTAGTTAAGTCTGGAGATGATTTCCTGTCAGAGCAGTGAGCTGTATTACGGCTGCTTTGATAGGCTGACTGTGACCCTGCCAGGCTTCTGTGTTGGAGACAGAGAGCATGTACATGTGTGTATCAGATCATACCCACATCTCCAGGTCGACGTGCTCCGAACTAAATGTGTTTTTGTAGCTGCTAACGACAGATTCAGGTTTCCAAAGCAGCAGCCAGGAGAGAGTTAGAGCCTGTTAAAGTTTAATGTTTGTGTTCTCCACGTGTCACTTGTCGAACCCTCTTGGTTCCTGTGGCTGATCGGGCCTGGAAATGAGTCCTTCAAATCCTAAACTACAAATCATCACTCGGATTAGAGGAGATCAAAGAGGGCTCAACTGTAACTGCATCTGGGGGATCAGTCTGACCTTTAAGGTGAAGGTAAAAAAAGAGGGCCGTGTGATGAAAATTCAATGACTGACGATAAAGGTATACTCGGCCTGTCACTGGTCAGTCTGCTGCACTTTCCTCTGCATCTTATGTGAACTCTTTGGAACTACCTTTTCTGCATAAATTGGTCATAAAATGTGTTCTGATCTTTATCTAAGTCACAACAATAGACAAACACAGTCTGCTTAAGCTAAAACCACACAAACAATTATATGTTTTTATTGAACACACCATGTAAACATTCACAGTGCAGGGTGGAAAAAGTGAACCCTTGGATTTAATAACTGGTGGACCCTCCTTTGGCAGCAATAACCTCAACCAAACGTTTCCTATAGTTGCATATCAGACCTGCACAACGGTCAGGAGGAATTTTGGACCATTCCTCGTCTTTACAAAAGTGTTTCAGTTCAGCAATATTCTTGGGATGTCTGGTGTGAATCGCTCTCTTGAGCTCATGCCACAGCATCTCAATTGGGTTGAGGTCAGGACTCTGACTGGGCCACTCCAGAAGGCCTATTTTCTTCTGTTGAAGCCATTCTGTTGTTGATTTGCTTCTGTGCTTTGGGTCGTTGTCCTGTTGCATCACCCATCTTCTGTTGAGCTTCAATTGGTGGACAGATGGTCTTAAGTTCTCCAGCAAAATGTCTTGATAAACTTGAGAATTCATTTTTCCGTCGATGATGGCAATCTGTCCGGGCCCTGAGGCAGCAAAGCAGCCCCCAAACCATGATGCTCCCTCCACCGTACTTCACAGTTGGGATGAGGTTTTGATGTTGGTGTGCTGTGCCTTTTTTTCTCCACACATAGCGTTGTGTGTTCCTTCCAAACAACTCAACTTTGGTTTCATCTGTCCAGAGAATATTTTGCCAGTAGTGCTGTGGAACATCCAGGTGCTCTTTGGCAAACTTCAAACGTGCAGCAATGTTTTTTCTGGACAGCAGTGGCTTCCTCCATTTTATGACCAGCTTATGCAGAAATCCAGGTAATTCCAAAGGGTTCACATTTGAGGGAGAAAAACACAGTATGCATTTTCAAACCAGGAAATATTACGAATACACCCCGACCCCGTACATCCAGCCATAAGTGAAGCACAAAATACACAAATGAACCTAAACAAGAGAATAATAGAACCCCTTTAAGGTCAAATGTAATGCAGAAGTTTGAAGACTATACCCAAGCTGATGCAGGATACATACATATTTAATTTAAAGTCTTTTCAGACAATTACTTGTATTTATCATGAATTACTATTTATTTGTAGAAGTATTTTATATATTCTTGAGGAATAATTTGATCATATTTGGCTTTTGATGGTGCAAGACGACTTGTTCTTCTACTTCCATATTTGATTGGTAGTTTTATTAAATGTGTTTGTTGTGTTTATGTGGCTATAGTGTGTGACTGTATGTGCATAGACCCGAGGGGAGAATCTCTTATGCTGCTGCTAATAAAGACACAGTCCTGAGACGATGCAGTAGGATTCACCCCCTCCAGTCTAAAAGTAAACCCTGGTTCCTGCGGTGACCAAACACCAGCCGTGCAGGGGTCCAAATGTCTGCAGCAGTCTCCGTGGCAACTGCATGCATGGCTGAAGAGTGATATTGCGCCTCTCCACAGTGCGATGAGCAGAAAGAGTGAAAAGGGAGAGGAGGGAGAGGGGGATCTTGGTTTCATGGAGTGCAGGGAGAGCTAGCGTTACATGAGGGCGAATCGGAGTGATGACATTGTTCCTGAGCACCAGCTGAGTGCACCTATACATCACCCTCTGCGGAGGAAGGGCTATTCACCCCAGGTGGACAAAGGGAGGACAGATAGATCAAACCCTTTCCAGTGGAGAGTCCGCTCTGCTGTTGACACTGATATTTATTAAAGAGCTCAGGTTTCCTCTTTGTTTCAGAGGAAATTAGGGATTGATTGTGGGGGATCCAGGGTTCTGGGTTTCACCGTCAGAGAGGCCCCACTCCTGGAGGGACAATACTTCGATATGTGAAGGTTGACATGGAGGTACTCCTAAAATCATTATCTAATATGCAGCTAGCTTCAGATCAGATTATCCGTGGCAAGGTGCAAAGAAAAAGGACTTTTTAAACTAGCTTCGTGACGGACATTCTGTCTGAATGTTTTGGTGGCAGTGCATCCATTGAGGGAACCACAGAGAGAGACATGGAGAAGAAATACCCACTAATAGCAGGAAGAGAAAAAGGTAAGTTCATTAATAGAAGTTACTGATTATGTAAAAACATGTGTGTAGAACTGTAGGCATATATAAGTAGCTATGTTTAATATCATTTGGTATGTGTCTGTCACTTCTACGAAGAGATAAAGGGAGAAACAATACCCAGTAAAAGCAGCAAGATGACATCACATATCTATATTCCAGTTACTCATTTGCTACTTCATGATGTGAAGGGGGGACATCGAGTTGAGCAGAGGACTTCTCAGTCTGCAGACCTGCCTGGACTCGCTCTTTCTAGGAATTTTTGTTCCACTTTCCCTGCTTGTGCACATGTCACTAAAGTTGTTGTTTACCGATGTAACACTTAGCTCAGGGATGTGTCTCTATGCTGCCTGCATCCTGTTCACTGGCTGTTTATCTGACAAACCTACAACGATAAGAGAATGACTCTAAGCAGAATGATGATGCAGGTCATTAGGACTTCTTAACTGAAGTTTATCTAATGTTTACATGTTTGATCAAATTCCATAAATATGCAACTTTTTTATTTTAAAGTGTACGGCTGAAATATACTACTTTTATACGGCACAAAAAGCGGCCGATGCCCAGCTAGTTTTAGGCAAAACGTTTTTTCCACTTGAATGTTCTTGACTGCACAATGGTGACATTAATGAACAACATTGTTATAGTGTGTGTAGGAGGTTCGCTGACGTGTCCCCATGTCTCTGTAGGGCCGGGCCCCGGGCGATACGGGCTCCCTCCCACCATTGGGTTTATGGGCCATGACTTCACCAAGTCCACAAGCCCCGCCTACTCCTTCCATGGCAGGATGAGTGACACCAGTGAGCTTTTAAAATGTCTTTCTCTGACTTTTAAATGATCATGTTACATACCTGCAGAGAAAACGTTCAATATGTGTGAATAAATGCTTTTAGTGTCAGTAAGAATATTGAGGCCAAAGCTATAGATCTTGTCAAAAGCTCAGTAACATTAGAATTTTAGAAACAGACATTTGTATGAGGGGACTTAGCTAATGGATGTTATCTTTTTTAAGCTATGACTCAAATACATAACTGTAGCCAAGTCAGAGTAAACATCCTAATTGTTGTAATGTACAATGAGAGCCAGTAGGGGGAGACAAAACCTCACAATTCTATAGTTATTCATCACATAACGGTTATGGGATCCGTTCTTAGACCAATGCATGATACAACTAGGCTGACAGAGTTTATAATATATTCAATGATAAATGTTTTTATTTTTATTTTGCAGTGTATTGTGTCGACTCAAGTCCAGGGCCGCAGTACCGCGTTGATGCAAAAATCACCCGCTTTGGGAGGGACGGCACGCCTGCTTACTCCATGCTGGGCCGATCCAAGGCACAGAGTAAGTGTTCATCTTTATATCAACGTAAAATTACTTTTATTCTGAATTCACATTGTTTCAAACTCATTTTAGGGCTATGAAATATATTGATATTTTGATTTGAGGAAAGATAATGTCGTAGATTTCTTGTAACATGGCAAGTGTTCTTTTCATTTTATAATTTACCTTAACATCCACATTACTGACTTTTGTTTATCAAAAATGTAAGTGTATACCAATATCAATATTTAGGTATTCTCTCAAAGAATATAATGGTCTTTGATTCATGGGTTGTATAATGATGCAGACCAAACTAACTGCTCCATCATTTTGAAAGGATGAACCCTTGAACAAGGCATTTGTTTTGGACACTGCTCTACAGATCCAGAGTCAGCCGTTCTAACTGTAAATCTGAAGCCCTCGAATTAAACACACTCCACCATATGTTTGTAATAACAAACTGTTTTTCTGTTCACTAGAGGAGCTTTTCCAGACACCTGGCCCAGGAGCATACAGCCCTGAGAAAACCCCCCCATGCAACCTGCAGCGCAGACCCCCCTCCTACACTATGGGCTCCCGAACGCACTACCGGAGCGTGGACCCAGTACCGGCTCCGAACAAGTACTGTCTCCCTCCTCTCATGGGCCCTCAGGTCCCAAACAAGCAGGCGAGCGCAAGCTACACGATGTCAGGTAGTTACAGCGCAGGAGGGCCGTCAGTGGATCTAGCCCAGACCCCGGGGCCGTGCAGATACAACAGCACGGACCCCAGTGTGTATCTGCCCAGACAGCCGGCCTACTCCATGCTGGGACGCCACAGCTTACCTAAAGATGCCACCAAGAAACCCGGACCAGGAACTTATAATCCAGAGAAAGTGACGGTTCACAAGGCCCGGGCCCCTGCCTTCTCCCTGGGCGTCAGACACTCAGAGTTTGTTACTCCACTGGTTGTCTATGTTTCTGACTGAACGTCTTCAGAATGAAAGAAACATAACAACGTGATCTGGCAGAAAAATGAGCAAACATATGTGAAGAAGTACATTTAATTTTGTTCTTTCAGCAACAAAGAATGTGTTGAGTCAACCATGACTCACTTTCAACATTTGGAATATCTAGAAATAATATTATGTACATAACAAATATAAGTTTAAAGAACAGGAAAAACAAAGCTTTTAGGATAAAAAGCGGGCTTGAGAAAAATGAAATCCTATGCCTGTAGGATACTCAGTAAATAATTGTATCATAACAAAATGACATCAGAAAACATTTTTTAAAATGTATTAAAATATACAGTTGACAGGCAAACCCCACCTTCATATTGTTTATAAGGTTATCCCTCACAGTGGAATCAGGTTGCCTCTCGTTACCTCTAAAAATTGAGGAAGTTGGAAAGGACAAAAACACACAACACAACTAAGGGTTTCTACACTATACATTAGAACATATGTAGATGTGTTTGTAGGAGATGTATGGTTCAAATACAATACAAATCAGCAAAGATGATAGCAGGCATTTAGAGGTGGTTCCCATTTTAATCCTTTGGGAGAGGCCTTCTGAAAAGCAGTATGTGTGGCTCTGGAGAACAAAGCAAAGAAGGAGAATCTGTCAGCATGAGATACTGTACAGTACACAGAGATAGTTCTCTTCTTAATGCAGCACTCACATGCCGATGTAAAAAATGTGTAACGATAGTTCCTGTTTATTGTAATCCTTCCTCTACACCACATGGTCATGAAGAGATCTCATGTGGCAGTGTAACGGATTGTGGAAAATGTAGTCCTTACTATACATGCCCTCTTAAGCTGAGTTAAAATAAGGCATCAGCTTTTCAAATTGCACAAAACAAGGAGGTACTTTCTAAACATACAGTCTTAAATACAAAATCCAATCTATGCACTTCCCTGCACTCTTTCATTGCGGAGCTGCAGTGAAACTAAGACAAAGGGTTAGGGTAAAATATATATATATAATAATACTGTTAAATTGTTAATATCCATTTTGATAAAACGTATTCAGACTGCCGAAAGTACCATAAAACAATGCATTTGCTTTAGCTGAACATTACAATGGACGGAATGAGGATTTCGTCTCTGATCTCTTGTATTCAATCAGTTCCAACAACTAACTACAGTGATGCAAACACAGGTAAGGAGAAAAAAGAGAGAACTATAACTACGAAGCAGAAAAAAAACAGCGTAATATACCATCTGACAATGATAGATTTTTCTTTTTGGATATTTTACAAATCACTCCCCTTTCAAACTCTATTCTTCTTATTTTTAACAACTTTTTTTTGTTACTGTCATATAGTATTTTATACCTGTTAATAATTGAGTCTCTAATGTCTCATTAATAACTATAATGATCATATCAAGGTGTGCCTTAACCTCACTGAGCTGAGGTTATTTGAGCCTCTCAGGAGAGAGCTCTCTTCCACCTGGTTGTAGAAAAGCTCTTTAAATTCGTTAGCATAGCTAGCTAACCAGATGCTAATAACAACAGATCGCCACTGTGCTTACAACTAAAGACACAGCCTCGCAAACACTGCGGCATGTGGACGGCTCCTTATGGGTACTGCAATATTTGAAGAGCTGGAGCAGCGTTCCGATGCTCTCCGTTACTCCTTTCAGACGAGACATAACCACGTGAAGACACGTTACGCTCGTGTTGTGTTGTGTTCAATGAACCTGTCCTTGGCCAGGAAAAACAGGCACTCGCTTGATAAATTATTTTGCGATCTAGATTTCTTCTTCTTTTTTGAAGTGAGAAGTTGTCCGTCCGTCGACTGACGGACCCCCCCCAAAACGAAAACTCTTCGGTTCTCCACGAATTACACAAGTCACCCAAATCAGCGTTAAAAAAGCGGGAGGCGCCGAAAAGCGACTAATTTGCATCACTGTAACTAACAACTTTATGCCTTGCATTGTTAAAGCTCGGTTGCATTACTAACATATTTTCAATATATATTTGTTTAATTCTACTTACTACTAATATTTATAATATAACTTTACTTTATTGTTTTTCCTAATTGCAATTGTACTTAGTCAATTGTCATGACAATTAAACCCAGTGTTTCCCCTACCATTGTCTTGGAGGGGCGCTGTGTGTGTATGTGTATATATATATATATATATATAATATATATAGCACCAAATTGCAACTAATCTATATCTACTGTCACCTTTCACATTGAACATGTGCTCTTTTATTAAATAAACTAAACGCTTTCATTTTAAGTTGTGAATTTAGTGTTGTTGACCCTAAGAAACACTGATGCATTAATCAATAACAATTAAAAAATATATATTGGATGATTACAATAAGCAATAGCCTTGTCAATGTGCATGTGGGCTTGTGAGCACTGTTTTAAGACAAAACCTGTAGAAATAAAAAACGTTGTTCCCAAATCCCCCGTCCCGTCCCTTACCTGGCTTGTGGATCATGTAGTGAATCCAGCCCTGGCTCTGCTGCACCCCCAGTCCCCTCCACTCCTCTTCTGTCATCAGGTGGGAGGTGGGCACCAGTTTAGACAGCTGCTTTGGAAGCACCACATGTCTGTGGAAAGATAAAGGAACAGTCAGGAATTACCCACTATGGCTCAGAAAACACATTAAGTGAACTAAACCTTGAGGAAGACAATGTCCAGAATCTTCAATACAAAGACCACCAGTATCAGGGACAGTTTATCCCACAGGCCCTACTGTTGAACTCCTGAGCTCTTAAGTTCCTTAATAACTGTCAAGCATTCATCTGTTTGCATTTCACATGTTTATTTATTACTAAAAACAAGCAGTATGTTATCCTTGAACAGTATTTCATTCTGTTTTTTATCTCATGTTATTCAATTGTACATGAATATAGCTTACTTCTTATGCATTTACCAGTTTACTTCTTACGCATTTACCTGCACATTGGTCATTTGCAACATTCTTCTTGCATTATTTCTTGTTGTTTTATTGTTGGAGAAGCCTGGGACGTCAGAATTGCATTGCCATAACTACACTGTAGCTACTGTATATATAACAATAAAACCTTTGAATCTATATTAGATAACGTTGTTGTTAGAGGCCTCGTAACTAGTCATGTTAAATGTGGTATTTTCTTTTTTTACATTGCAGCATCAATGACGTCATCTCATAGACATTTTCAAAATAACTTTACGTTGACGTTTACAAGCAGTTAGCAGGCGTGTTTGAGTTGTATTAGTTAATTAGTTAAATACCATACTGACTTAAACGTTATAACCCAATACAAAATGAAGTTGTCAGCACACGTTAACGTTGAATTGAGCCGTGCTAAGTAAGCTAACCTAACGACGTAACTCAGTTTTAGTTAACGGACGTTTGAAAACAACGTTAGCTAACGACAAACCACGCATCTTTAACCATACCTGTACTCGAACTCCTCATCGGTGTACTTGTCAGAATAGTAAATTTGTTTTTTCGACATGTTCAGTTGATGATAGCAGACAAAACTGAAGCCCAAAAAGCAGTTTTCAAGCGGAGTGAAGACGCTAGCTCACTGAAGAAAGAAAAGAGAAAGTAACTAGTATTTTTTGCGAGCGCAACAAGCTGCTGTCATCTGCCGCTGTTTTCAGGAGACATTCAAACACCAACGGTTCCCCACACTCACCTGATTGGTCAAGGCAGCACCACGTGTACTTCCCATCTAACAAGATCGCCTATAGAAGATAGATGAGTGCTTCACTCAGTCACCTTTTAACGAAGAGGCAATGTTTGATGTTTAATTCCACGTACAATTTATTAAAATGATACATTTCGGCTTGTATGTTGCGTTTTGGTTGTGTGGCATATTGTTAAAATCAGCACCAGGTGTTTGGAGGTAAGGTATTTGATGTATTTGTAAATGTTTCTGGTACTTTGCCAGCTATTTTTCTGAGAACGAAAATGAGTTTAACAAGAGCTCTTCGCTGCTTTATTCTCTCGACTGGTACCGGGAAGAAACCGGAAATAAATAAATAATAATAAAAATAAACTGTAAAGTCTAAATAAAACAATATTTCCCCGTGAATTTCAATTGTGCATTACACACGTTTGATTAGAAGCATGTGATTTATTGACGACCTCCATTTTTTAAATTTTCTTTTTGGAGTAAAATACATGAAACTTAATTTTGGATTCGTTTTTCTGGATACCGCATTGCATGATGGGATATTGTCGAATTTCTCTCACTGAAAAAGCAAATAATAATGTTCAGACTTAGTACACAAGTGTGTTTTCTATATTAAAGTCATGTATTGTATTCATTCTTTATATTTCTTGAATTTGGAAATTTCATTTTTTGCACCATCAGTTAGCATGGTATTCCTGTGTATCACTAACCTGTGTCAGTCGTGTACAAATCATACTTACCTGGCAGGGGAGATACCATGATCACAAAGGTGGTTCTCCTTTGGTGAGGCTCGGCCATTGCACTCCGGCCAAGCTGACCCAGATGAATTTCTCAAATGTAGAAATCTCAACTGCATTATTTGTGGTAGTGGGGGACTGCGTTCGCGCTCTCCCCTGATCAATTGTCAAAGAAAAATATCGTCAACGAAATGCTTGCACAGAATCTCATGTGCTTCCTCTTCCATAATGGTGATGGCAAGATGAAGCCTTATGTAGCTTACCAACCAATTTAAACTACTTTTCTTTTAGTATTTACTTTTTAATATTTACTTGCACTATATTTTTCTGTATTATTGTGTTGCACGGTTGGAGAAGCCTGTGACCTAACATTTTCATCGACATAACTAAAGAACCTTGAGCCTTGAATTGGTTCTCGCTAAAGGGTTTATCTCATGAGGCTTCATCATGGGCTTCATTTGAACACAAACCCCCCTGTTGGTCAACGGGTGGAAAACAGGCAGATTTTACATCTCAACAGTGTGCTCTATCGGTAGAAGAAGATAGAAGTCTATCTCATAGACAAGGCTCCACATCACTTTTTTGCCCTGGTTCTCAAAGGAGCACCTGGGGATGTTGCTTGGTGCTCATCCTTAAAATTAAATAAACCGTAACTTTTGAGGGGGTCTTTATTTGCCAGACACACGGCACTGAACACACGTGCAGAACACAGAACACACATGCAGAGGTGAACACAAGACAACATTAGCACGACCAGTAATCCTACAAGCTGTCATCACTACCCTCCTGACTGTTCTTCTCACTGTCTTCCTCTCTGTCAGACATGGTAGTTGATGATGTAGGCCTACTACTTTCTTTCTGCTTGAGTCTGCGATTAGCTGCTTGCATCCACAAGTCAACAGCTGGTTTTGGGTCGAAAGTCTCTGTTGTCATCTTAGACAAGTGGATGTAATCATATAAGAATGTGAACATAACCAATAACCTACCATAGCCAATAACAAATGAATGTCACTTATTTTATTTGTGTTGTTCATTCATATCTTATTTTACCTTAACATATATGCATTTTTGTTGTATCTCTCCAGTTTTAAAGGATATTTTTGGTTACTGTCCTATAGTATACATTGAAATTATTTCAAACCTGTTTATCCCAATAATTATAAAGGCGTGCCTTGGAAATATGTGTTTACATAAATTATGACCAAACCGTTTGAACTTAGACTAAAGTGAACTATCTAAACACTCAGTCCTTTACCTAACTGAGCTGTAGTTATCAGCCTCTCAGTCTGACTGGAGAGGACACTCCCTCCACATTATTGTAGAAACATCTTCTTATATCCGCAGCTAGCACCAGATTCTAATAACAACAGCGCCGGTACCGGTGCACCCTCCCTCTCTCCCTCGAACTTTGGCTGTGAGCTGCGAGTTCCAGATAAGCCAACATCCCCCATTTTCATCACTTACAGTGCCCATCGTACAGGGCAAATGAAACGTCTAACCGGGGTGAAAAGGGTGTTACATTTATTTAATTATGAATGTTGTTACATCAAGGCCGAAAATTAGGATGAGCCCCAACGGTCAAAAATGTTTTTTTCCATCCCAGAGCTGCAAGCGCAGCGCCTCTCCAGATCTGGCGCCCTAAAAAGCCGGTGCTACGGGCCGGCCCTGAGTTATGCAACTCGCAAATATCTTTCTTTCTCTCTTTCTTTCTCTTTCTCTCTTTTTTTCTCTCTCTCTCTCTCTCTCCTCTCTTTTCTCTTTTCTCTTCCCCCTTCTCTCTCTTCTCTCTCTCACTCCCTCTCTCTCTCTCTCTCTCTCTCTCTCTCTCTCAATGTTGGTACGCAAATGCGCCTTTTTTCAACGAACATACAATCATATTTTCATGTTAACAATATTGTATTTATTCAACTTTAATGATTGTGATTGAAAAGCCTAAGGAGGCTGGTAAACATTGCAAAGAGGGATTTGTGTTCCTTAATAATATTCGTAAATTTAACCATGTTGTAGCCTAAGAAGGCTAAACCTAATAAAAGAATACATTTATTAACTGCATTATCTAATTTAGCTGTAGCTTTTATAAAATAAAATAAAAACGTGTCGACCACTCGTTGGACCAGGGACCCTGCGGTTGTGAGTCAACTGCTTTCCAGCTGAGCCACAGCCCAGATTGAATCTATCTGAAAACACTGGATGCTATTTATTCCTATATTTTTCCCTTTATTTATTCATGTTTTTATTCCTACATTTATGCTTTTATTAATTTATACTTATTACATGTTCCGATCTCTATATAAGTGAGGGTCTGAGCTCTTAATTCCATCGTGTCACCGGGCCTGGGTAGCCTACAGGAGGGGTAATATCGTTCTTACATCCATGGTTAATATGGTGTGTCTTCTATATTACAGTCATGTATAGTATTCATTCTTTATATGTCTTGAATTTGGAAATTTCATTTTTTGCACCATCAGTTAGCATGGTATTCCTGTGTATCACTAGCCTGTGTCAGTCGTGTACACATCATACTTACCTGGCAGGGGAGATACCATGATCACAAAGGTGGTTCTCCTTTGGTGAGGCTCGGCCATTGCACTCCGGCCAAGCTGACCCAGATGAATTTCTCAAATGTAGAAATCTCAACTGCATTATTTGTGGTAGTGGGGGACTGCGTTCGCGCTCTCCCCTGATCAATTGTCAAAGAAAATTATCGTCAACGAAATGGTTGCACAGAATCTCATATGCTTCCTCATCCATAATGTTGATGGCAATATGAAGCCTTATGTAACTTACCAACCAATTTAAACTATTTTTTTTGTAGTATTGACCTATTAATATTTACTTGCACTATTTTTTTTCTGTTTATCTGTATGATTGTGTTGCACGGTTGGAGAAGCCTGTGACCTAACATTTTCATCGACATAACTAAAGAACCTTGAGCCTTGAATTGGTTCTCGCTAAAGGGTTTATCTCATGAGGCTTCATCATGGGCTTCATTTGAACACAAACCCCCCTGTTGGTCAAAGGGTGGAAAACAGGCAGATTTTACAACTGTGTGCTCCATCGGTAGAAGAAGATAGAAGTCTATCTCATAGACAAGGGTGCACATCACTTTTTTGCGCTGGTTCTCAAAGGAGCACCTGGAGATGTTGCTTGGTGCTCATCCTTAAAATTAAATAAACCGTAACTTTTGAGGGGGTCTTTATTTGCCAGACACACGGCACTGAACACACGTGCAGAACACAGAACACACATGCAGAGGTGAACACAAGACAACATTAGCACGACCAGTAATCCTACAAGCTGTCATCACTACCCTCCTGACTGTTCTTCTCACTGTCTTCCTCTCTGTCAGACATGGTAGCTGATGATGTAGGCCTACTACTTTCTCTCTGCTTGAGTCTGCGATTAGCTGCTTGCATCCACAAGTCAACAGCTGGTTTTGGGTCGAAAGTCTCTGTTGTCATCTTAGACAAGTGGATGTAATCAAATAAGAATGTGAACATAACCAATAACCTACCATAGCCAATAACAAATGAATGTCACTTATTTTATTTGTGTTGTTCATTCATATCTTATTTTACCTTAACATTTATGCATTTTTGTTGTATCTCTCCAGTTTATAAAGGCGTGCCTTGGAAATATGTGTTTACATAAATTATGACCAAACCTTTTGAACTTAGACTAAAGTGAACTATCTAAACACTCAGAGTCCTTACCTCACTGAGCTGTAGTTATCAGCCTCTCAGTCTGACTGGAGAGGACACTCCCTCCACATTATTGTAGAAACATCTTCTTATATCCGCAGCTAGCACCAGATTATAATAACAACAGCGCCGGTACCGATGCACCCTCCCTCTCTCCCTCGCACTTTGGCTGTGAGCTGCGGGCGCCAGATAAGCCAACATCTCCCATTTTCATCACTTACAGCGCCCATCGTACAGGGCAAATGAAACGTGTAACCGGGGTGAAAAGGGTGTTACATTTATTTAATTATGAATGTTGTTACATCAAGGCCAAAAATTAGGATGAGCCCCAACGGTCAAAAATGTTTTTTTCCCTCCCAGAGCTGCCAGCGCAGCGCCTGCCTCTCCAGATCTGGCGCCCTAAAGCCGGTGTCGGTACCAGATGTGTTCGGGGTACCATATGTGTTCGGGGTCCGTCTCTTACCAGTGACGTCACGACGTCACGACGTAATGACGTCACGCATTGTGATTGGCTGTACGGTAATTTACCCACGCTGTCTAGAGTATAGAGGGGTTTTTTGATCATTACATTACATTGTATTTAGCTGACGCTTAAGTGCATTCGACCAACAAGATAAAAACTTGAAGAAATACAATAAAACTTGAAGAAAAACAAAGACGAATGAGGAGAAGAACAAGATAAATCGAAGGTAAGAAGTATAAAACGTAATATGGTAGGTAATATGTAATATGTTCAGACAGTGCCGTTGGTACGTTAGTTCAAACAGTAACAACGGACTATTTTTCTTAGCGTATGCATGTCAATTTAAATCAATACATACAACTATTTCACATGTACAATATTTTCTTAGCCCTAATACTTAATACTACTTATTTCGTTTTGATTGTTATATTTGATTATATTATATATTATCAATAAATTATATATTATATATCAATATGATATACTTTTCTATATAATAGATTATCAAAAAAAGTATTTATTAAGTAAGGGATAATGTGCAGCAATCACAATCAAGTCCACAATCGAATCCATAAAGACAAAGTAAATCTGTTTACAGTTGTTTCATATGTATGTTGAGAGGTATCCATATATCTCTTCATTTTTTTTCCTTAATAATATTCGTAAATTTAACCATGTTGTAGCCTAAGAAGGCTAAACCATATAAAAGAATACATTTATTAACTGCATTATCTAATTTAGCTGTAGCTTTTATAAAATAAAATAAAAACGTGTCGACCACTCGTTGGACCAGAGACCCTGCGGTTGTTAGTCAACTGCTTTCCAGCTGAGCCGCAGCCCAGATTGAATCTACCTGAAAACACTGGATGCTATTTATTCCTATATTTGTTCATTTATTTATTCATGTTTTTATTCCTACGTTTATGCTTTTATTTATTTATACTTATTACATGTTCCGATCTCTATATAAGTGAGGGTCTGAGCTCTTAATTCCATCGTGTCACCGAGCCCGGGTAGCCTACAGGAGGGGTAATATCGTTCTTACATCCATGGGTAATATGGTGTGTGTTCTATATTACAGTCATGTATAGTATTCATTCTTTATATGTCTTGAATTTATAAATTTCATTTTTTGCACCATCAGTTAGCATGGTATTCCTGTGTATCACTAACCTGTGTCAGTCGTGTACAAATCATACTTACCTGGCAGGGGAGATACCATGATCACAAAGGTGGTTCTCCTTTGGTGAGGCTCGGCCATTGCACTCAGGCCAAGCTGACCCAGATGAATTTCTCAAATGTAGAAATCTCAACTGCATTATTTGTGGTAGTGGGGGACTGCGTTCGCGCTCTCCCCTGATCAATTGTGAAACGAAATTATAGTAAATGACAAGGTTGCACAGAATCTCATGTGCTTCCTCATCCATAATGGTGATGGCAAGATGAAGCCTTATGTAGCTTACCAACCAATTTAAACTACTTTTCTTTTAGTATTTACTTTTTAATATTTACTTGCACTATATTTTTCTGTATTATTGTGTTGCACGGTTGGAGAAGCCTGTGACCTAACATTTTCATCGACATAACTAAAGAACCTTGAGCCTTGAATTGGTTCTCGCTAAAGGGTTTATCTCATGAGGCTTCATCATGGGCTTCATTGGAACACAAACCCCCCTGTTGGTCAAAGGGTGGAAAACAGGCAGATTTTACATCTCAACAGTGTGCTCTATCGGTAGAAGAAAACAGAAGTCTATCTCATAGACAAGGGTGCACATCAGTTTTTGCGCTGGTTCTCAAAGGAGCACCTGGAGATGTTGCTTGGTGCTCATCCTTACAATTAAATAAACCGTAACTTTTGAGGGGGTCTTTATTTGCCAGACACACGGCACTGAACACACGTGCAGAACACACATGCAGAGGTGAACACAAGACAACATTAGCACGACCAGTAATCCTACAAGCTGTCATCACTACCCTCCTGACTGTTCTTCTCACTGTCTTCCTCTCTGTCAGACATGGTAGCTGATGATGTAGCCCGACTACTTTCTCTCTGCTTGAGTCTGCGATTAGCTGCTTGCATCCACAAGTCAACAGCTGGTTTTGGGTCGAAAGTCTCTGTTGTCATCTTAGACAAGTGGATGTAATCAAATAAGAATGTGAACATAACAATAACCTACCATAGCCAATAACAACTTATTTTACCTTAACATATATGCATTTTTGTTGTATCTCTCCAGTTTTAAAGGATATTTTTGGTTACTGTCCTATAGTATACATTGAAATTATTTCAAACCTGTTTATCCCAATAATTATAAAGGAGTGCCTTGGAAATATGTGTTTACATATATTGTGACCAAACCTTTTGAACTTAGACTAAAGTGAACTATCTAAACACTCAGAGTCCTTACCTCACTGAGCTGTAGTTATCAGCCTCTCAGTCTGACTGGAGAGGACACTCCCTCCACATTATTGTAGAAACATCTTGTTATATCCGCAGCTAGCACCAGATTCTAATAACAACAGCGCCGGTACCGGTGCACCCTCCCTCTCTCTCTTCTCCCTCTCCCTCTCTCTCTCTCTCTCTCAATGTTGGTACGCAAATGCGCCTTTTTTCAACGAACATACAATCCTATTCCAGTTTAATGATTGTGATTGAAAAGCCTAAGGAGGCTGGTAAACATTGCAAAGAGAGATTTGTGTTCCTTAATAATATTCGTAAATGTAACCATGTTGTAGCCTAAGAAGGCTAAACCTAATAAAATAATACATTTATTAACTGCATTATCTAATTTAGCTGTAGCTTTTATAAAATAAAATAAAAACGTGTCGACCACTCGTTGGACCAGGGACCCTGCGGTTGTGAGTCAACTGCTTTCCAGCTGAGCCACAGCCCAGATTGAATCTACCTGAAAACACTGGATGCTATTTATTCCTATATTTTTCCCTTTATTTATTCATGTTTTTATTCCTACATTTATGCTTTTATTAATTTATACTTATTACATGTTCCGATCTCTATATAAGTGAGGGTCTGAGCTCTTAATTCCATCGTGTCACCGGGCCAGGGTAGCCTACAGGAGGGGTATCATCGTTCTTACATCCATGGGTAATATGGTGTGTCTTCTATATTACAGTCATGTATTGTATTCATTCTTTATATCTCTTGAATTTGGACATTTCTTTTTTTGCACCATCAGTTAGCATGGTATATCTCTGTATAACTAGCCTGTGTCAGTCGTGTACAAATCATACTTACCTGGCAGGGGAGATACCATGATCACAAAGGTGGTTCTCCTTTGGTGAGGCTCGGCCATTGCACTCCGGCCAAGCTGACCCAGATGAATTTCTCAAATGTAGAAATCTCAACTGCATTATTTGTGGTAGTGGGGGACTGCGTTCGCGCTCTCCCCTGATAAAATGTGAAACAAAAATATCGTCAACGAAATGGTTGCACAGAATCTCATGTGCTTCCTCATCCATAATGGTGATGGCAAGATGAAGCCTTATGTAGCTTACCAACCAATTTAAACTATTTTTCTTTTAGTATTTACTTTTTAATATTTACTTGCACTATATTTTTCTTTTTATCTGTATTATTGTGTTACACGGTTGGAGAAGCCTGTGACCTAACATTTTCATAGACATAACTAAAGAATCTTGAGCCTTGAATTGTTTCTCGCTAAAGGGTTTATCTCATGAGGCTTCATCATGGGCTTCATTTGAACACAAACCCCCCTGTTGGTCAAAGGGTGGAAAACAGGCAGATTTTACATCTCAACAGTGTGCTCTATCGGTAGAAGAAGACAGAAGTCTATCTCATAGATAAGGGTGCACATCACTTTTTTGCCCTGGTTCTCAAAGGAGCACCTGGAGATGTTGCTTGGTGCTCATCCTTACAATTAAATAAACCGTAACTTTTGAGGGGGTCTTTATTTGCCAGACACACGGCACTGAACACACGTGCAGAACACAGAACACACATGCAGAGGTGAACACAAGACAACATTAGCACGACCAGTAATCCTACAAACTGTCATCACTACCCTCCTGACTGTTCTTCTCACTGTCTTCCTCTCTGTCAGACATGGTAGCTAATGATGTAGGCCTACTACTTTCTCCCTGGTTGAGTCTGCGATTAGCTGCTTGCATCCACAAGTCAACAGCTGGTTTTGGGTCGAAAGTTTCTGTTGTCATCTTAGACAAGTGGATGTAATCAAATAAGAACGTGAACATAACCAATAACCTACCATAGCCAATAACAAATGAATGTCACTTATTTTATTTGTGTTGTTCATTCATATCTTATTTTACCTTAACATTTATGCATTTTTGTTGTATCTCTCCAGTTTTAAAGGATATTTTTGTTTACTGTCCTATAGTATACATTGAAATTATTTCAAACCTGTTTATCCCAATAATTATAAAGGAGTGCCTTGGAAATATGTGTTTACATAAATTGTGACCAAACCGTTTGAACTTAGTCTAAAGTGAACTATCTAAACACTCAGAGTCCTTACCTCACTGAGCTGTAGTTATCAGCCTCTCAATCTGACTGGAGAGGACACTCCCTCCACATTATTGTAGAAACATCTTCTTATATCCGCAGCTAGCACCAGATTGTAATAACAACAGCGCCGGTACCGGTGCACCCTCCCTCTCTCCCTCGCACTTTGGCTGTGAGCTGCGGGCGCCAGATAAGCCAACATCCCCCATTTTCATCACTTACAGCGCCCATCGTACAGGGCAAATGAAACGTGTAACCGGGGTGAAAAGGGTGTTACATTTATTTAATTATGAATGTTGTTACATCAAGGCCGAAAATTAGGTTGAGCCCCAACGGTCAAAAATGTTTTTTTTCCCTCCCAGAGCTGCCAGCGCAGCGCCTCTCCAGATCTGGCGCCCAAAAGCCGGTGCTACGGGCCTGCCCTGAGTTAATATGCAACTCGCAAATATCTTTCTTTCTCTCTCTCTCTCTCTCTCTCTTTCTTTCTCTTTCTCTCTCCTCTCTCCTCTCTCCTCTCCCTTCTCTCTCTTCTCCCTCTCCCTCTCTATCTTCTCCCTCTTCCTCTCTCTCTCTCTCAATGTTGGTACGCAAATGCGCCTTTTTTCAACGAACATACAATCATATTCCAGTTTAATGATTGTGATTGAAAAGCCTAAGGAGGCTGGTAAACATTGCAAAGAGAGATTTGTGTTCCTTAATAATATTCGTAAATGTAACCATGTTGTAGCCTAAGAAGGCTAAACCATATAAAAGAATACATTTATTAACTGCATTATCTAATTTAGCTGTAGCTTTTATAAAATAAAATAAAAACGTGTCGACCACTCGTTGGACCAGGGACCCTGCGGTTGTGAATCAACTGCTTTCCAGCTGAGCCACAGCCCAGATTGAATCTACCTGAAAACACTGGATGCTATTTATTCCTATATTTTTCCCTTTATTTATTCATGTTTTTATTCCTATATTTATGCTTTTATTTATTCATTTATACTTATTACATGTTCCGATCTCTATATAAGTCTACAGGAGTAGCCTACAGGAGGGGTAATATCGTTCTTACATCCATGGGTAATATGGTGTGTCTTCTATATTACAGTCATGTATTGTATTCATTCTTTATATCTCTAGAATTTGGACATTTCATTTTTTGCACCATCAGTTAGCATGGTATTCCTGTGTATCACTAACCTGTGTCAGTCGTGTACAAGTCATACTTACCTGGCAGGGGAGATACCATGATCACAAAGGTGGTTTTCCTTTGGTGAGGCTCGGCCATTGCACTCCGGCCAAGCTGACCCAGATGAATTTCTCAAATGTAGAAATCTCAACTGCATTATTTGTGGTAGTGGGGGACTGCGTTCGCGCTCTCCCCTGATAGATTGTGAAAGAAAAATATCTTCAAAGAAATGGTTGCACAGAATCTCATGTGCTCTGTCATTCATAATAGTGAAGGCAAGATGAAGCCTTATGTAGCTTACCAACCAATTTAAACTTTTTCTTTTAGTATTTACTTTTTAATATTTACTGCACTATATTTTTCTCTTTATCTGTATTATCGTGTTGCACGGTTGGAGAAGCCTGTGACCTAACATTTTTATCGACATAACTAAAGAACCTTGAGCCTTGAATTGGTTCTCGCTAAGGGGTTTATCTCATGAGGCTTCATCATGGGCTTCATTTGAACACAAACCCCCCTGTTGGTCAAAGGGTGGAAAACAGGCAGATTTTACATCTCAACAGTGTGCTCTATCGGTAGAAGAAGATAGAAGTCTATCTCATAGACAAGGATGCAAATCACTTTTTTGCCCTGGTTCTCAAAGGAGCACCTGGAGATGTTGCTTGGTGCTCATCCTTAAAATTAAATAAACCGTAACTTTTGAGGGGGTCTTTATTTGCCAGACACACGGCACTGAACACACGTGCAGAACACAGAACACACATGCAGAGGTGAACACAAGACAACATTAGCACGACCAGTAATCCTACAAGCTGTCATCACTACCCTCCTGACTGTTCTTCTCACTGTCTTCCTCTCTGTCAGACATGGTAGCTGATGATGTAGGCCTACTACTTTCTCTCTGCTTGAGTCTGCGATTAGCTGCGTGCATCCACAAGTCAACAGCTGGTTTTGGGTCGAAAGTCTCTGTTGTCATCTTAGACAAGTGGATGTAATCAAATAAGACTGTGAACATAACCAATAACCTACCATAGCCAATAACAAATGAATGTCACTTATTTTATTTGTGTTGTTCATTCATATCTTATTTTACCTTAACATTTACGCATTTTTGTTTTATCTCTCCAGTTTTAAAGGATATTTTTGGTTACTGTCCTATAGTATACATTGAAATGATTTCAAACCTGTTTATCCCAATAATTATAAAGGAGTGCCTTGGAAATATGTGTTTACATAAATTGTGACCAAACCGTTTGAACTTAGACTAAAGTGAACTATCTAAACACTCAATCCTTTACCTAACTGAGCTGTAGTTTTCAGCCTCTCAGTCTGACTGGAGAGGACACTCCCTCCACATTATTGTAGAAACATCTTCTTATATCCGCAGCTAGCACCAGATTCCAATAACAACAGCGCCGGTACCGGTGCACCCTCCCTCTCTCCCTCGCACTTTGGCTGTGAGCTGCGGGCGCCAGATAAGCCAACATCCCCCATTTTCATCACTTACAGTGCCCATCGTACAGGGCAAATGAAACGTGTAACCGGGGTGAAAAGGGTGTTACATTTATTTAATTATGAATGTTGTTACATCAAGGCCGAAAATTAGGATGAGCCCCAACGGTCAAAAATGTTTTTTTTCCCTCCCAGAGCTGCCAGCGCAGCGCCTGCCTCTCCAGATCTGGCGCCCTAAAGCCGGTGCTACGGGCCTGCCCTGAGTTCATATGCAACTCGCAAATATCTTTCTTTCTCTCTTTCTTTCTCTTTCTCTCTTTTTTCTCTCTCTCCCTCTCTCTCTTTCTCTCTCTCTCTCTCAATGTTGGTACGCAAATGCGCCTTTTTTCAACGAACATACAATCTTATTTTCATGTTAACAATATTGTATTTATTCAACTTTAATGATTGTGATTGAAAAGCCTAAGGAGGCTGGTAAACATTGCAAAGAGGGATTTGTGTTCCTTAATAATATTCGAAAATTTAACCATGTTGTAGCCTAAGAAGGCTAAACCTAATAAAATAATACATTTATTAACTGCATTATCTAATTTAGCTGTAGCTTTTATAAAATAAAAACGTGTCGACCAGTCGTTGGACCAAGGACCCTGCGGTTGTGAGTCAACTGCTTTCCAGCTGAGCCACAGCCCAGATTGAATCTACCTGAAAACACTGGATGCTATTTATTCCTATATTTGTTCATTTATTTATTCATGTTTTTATTCCTACATTTATGCTTTTATTAATTTATACTTATTACATGTTCCGATCTCTATATAAGTGAGGGTATGAGCTCTTAATTCCATCGTGTCACCGAGCCCGGGTAGCCTACAGGAGGGGTAATATCGTTCTTACATCCATGGGTAATATGGTGTGTCTTCTATATTACAGTCATGTATAGTATTCATTCTTTATATCTCTAGAATTTGGACATTTCATTTTTTGCACCATCAGTTAGCATTGTATTCCTGTGTACCACTAGCCTGTGTCAGTCGTGTACACATCATACTTACCTGGCAGGGGAGATACCATGATCACAAAGGTGGTTCTCCTTTGGTGAGGCTCGGCCATTGCACTCAGGCCAAGCTGACCCAGATGAATTTCTCAAATGTAGAAATCTCAACTGCATTATTTGTGGTAGTGGGGGACTGCGTTCGCGCTCTCCCCCCTGATAAAATGTGAAACAAAAATATCGTCGACAACATGGTTGTACGGAATCTCGTCTATTGTGCTTCCTTATCCTTATCCACAATTGTTATTGCAAGATGAAGCCTTATGAAGCTTACTAGCCAATTTAAACTATTTTTATTTTAGTTTTTAATGTTTACTTGCACTATATTTTTCTGACTATCTGTATTATTGTGTTGCACTGTTGGAGAATCCTGTGACCTAAGATTTTCATTGACATAACAGGAACATTGAGCCTTGAATTGGTTCTCTAAAGGGTTTATCTCATGAGGCTTCATCATGGAGTAGCATGAAGCTGCAGCCTGGCACACGAGAAGGGTCTAGCTGTGGCCGCGGACAGTACAGTAAACTACACTTGTGATGGCAGTTTGACACTGAAGCTTCGAACGGAGCTTCAACCCTGGACCTCCTATTCATTAGAAACAGTGCTTCGAAGCTTGCTTCAAATCACGTGACAACGCAACTGCTTCATTTCCTGAATTAATCAACTCACTGGTTCGCCGTCCAATCAGGTGATTCAATGCACTGCCTCGTCTCGATTCTGACAGGTGACAGGTTGAAACTGTTTCAAATTTGAGCGCTTCAACACTTTATAACCAACCCGCCGGTCTAAACAATGCGCAATGTGTGGGTTGTTGTCGTAGTTTGCGTTGTTGCTGTTGAGTTGTTGTTGGTATTGCATTTTAATTGGATCATTATAGAGCAAGCCAGGAAGAAAGATAGGTCGTTCTGGCTCGTGAAACACTTCGAAGTTCGAAATGTGGAGAAGTTGTGAACAAAAAGACAAAGGGAAATATAAAAACACTTCAATAGTTTAAGGAATAGATAGCCTAGTGGACAGAGCCGGCGGTCAGGATGCGGTGATGTCCTCCACGCAGCTGGTTCATAGCCCGGAAGAGTAAAACTTTTAATCATTGCTTTTCAACTTTAATACTTTAATAACTGATAAAAGGCCCTCTCCGCCCAAAAAAATGTCCAGCATTCTCTAGTCTCTTCTCAATAACCCAACACACACAATTATCAATCTTTAATTGCAAATAGAACATGATATTCTGTTTTAGTGTGTGTGACATGCATCAAATATTTTTCAAGGCAAAGATACGTTAAACCCACTGCAACCTTGCACTTTGCCAGGAGAGGTCGCTGTAACTGAAGCTTCGAGAAATGAACCTATTTCCGACACAATTGTCCAAGTGTAGTACCCCTCACTGCAGTGCGCAGTACCACAGGCTCCTCCTTCTCAACCTCAAGATCGCCCCTTCAACCTTTGAGCACGTGACGGGACGCCTCTCCTTCTCAACCTTTGAGGCACGTGACGTCCCTGATAAACGTTATTTCAGCGTCAATAAATGAGTGTTAATCCCAGTGTGTTTAGTGTGCAACATCACATGTCATTTCACCTTCAATTCACGGTTTTCAAAACGTTAGCCACATGCTAATGCTAACCGGAAATGAAGAATTTTCAGAATAAAAGTGTTAAGTTAATAGTTAGTGTGAACTTCCGTTCTTTTCAGAATAAAACTGCTTTATATTAAAACCCTGTCTTTAATTTAAATTACGTCATATCAACATTGATTTTAATTTCTTACAGTAGGAGAGGTTTTGGGGTTTAGCTTTGGGAGGGAGGAAGGAAGATTAGGATTAGGTAAAAAGGTAGGGAGTGGTTAGGGTTAGGATGGGGGGAAGGGAAGGGTTAGATTGAAGGGAGGGAAGAGAACTGCTACCCCGGAAACAGGATGCAACGCGTCATCAGTGAAGCTCGTCACGTGCCTCAAAGGTTGAGAAGGAGGGACCGTCCCGTCACGTGTCTCAAAGGTTGAGAAGGAGGGGCGATCTTGAGGTTGAGAAGGAGGGGCGTGTGGTACTGCGCACTGCAGTGAGGGGCTTCTCAAGTGGTTCGATGCTTCATTCAAAGCTTCATTTTGCCATCACTACACTACATGACACTACATGACACGCCCACCTGACACGACACTACGGTGGCTGAGAATGGTCTAGCTGCGGCCGCGGACGAGAAGCCCCTCACTGCAGTGCGCAGTGCCTCAATGAGCTCGATGTGGGCGGGAGCTCATCGTGGGCGGAGCTTCACAGATGACGCGTTGCATCCTGTTTCCCGGGTAGCAGTTATCTTCCCTCCCTTCAATCTAACCCTTCCCTTCCCCCAATCCTAACCCTAACCACTCCCTACCTTTTTACCTAATCCTAATCTTAGCTGTGATATAATGACCATATACCACGGCCTGTCGAGCTATTGCTTAAAGGGGACCTATCATGCAAAATGCACTTTTCTATGTATTTTATACATAAATATGTATCCCCGGTGCGTCGGGGAACTCACGCAGCGTCAGAAAATAAAACCCTTTCTCTTTTCCTCCGTCCCCAAATCTTTTAAAAACGGGGGTACAACGAGCGGATACAGATTTGCTGCCGATCTGAGTCAAATCGGCGCTGGACCCACAGAAAGTTGCTATCAGAAACAATGCCTGACGTGTTTCGGACATAATCTCGTCTTTGTTTACATTAGCAAGCCTAGCTAACACTCAGAGCTACCCTGTACTGGAGAACACATGTGTTTAAAAAGCAGGAGATAAAAAAGGAACTCACCTTTTGATAAACCTGCAAGAGAAAAATAATTTGAGCTCCATACTGTTTCAGAAATAAACCTTGATGTGATTTAGAACAGGATGGCGTTTTATCACAGCAGAATTTAACTTTATCTCCGGTAGAATTGGTGATTGGCTAATGTTTACACAAGCCAAAACATCGGCTCATTTTCAGACAGGTTTTTATATAAATGGATCAGGACAAAAAGTGAGAAAATATTTTTTCCTGAAACTTTCAGAATCTCTTTACACAGAGGGGACACATGTTGCATAATAGGTGATTTTTAACACATACGAGGAATTTGCCTTGGTGTTTTTGGTGCAGACATAAACAGACGTAAAAAAATAAAAGACTGATAAAAAACGTTTTAAAGAAAGCTATAATAACGTTCCAAAAAATGTAGCAATATTTACATCAAATATGGTTGAAATGTATGCGGCCGTAACGCGGCGCAGACGGGCCCGTGGAATCTAGGGCTAATACTAATGCTAATAATGCTAATGCGAGCAAATAAAATGGCAGCTTGACAAAACCTTTTCAGAGCTTTATGGGGCGTGGTTTGCAATTCGCCCAGCCAATCAGAAATTGGAACCTTTTTCTCCCCAGGAAGGTCCCTACTCTCTAGCAGGGGCTAAAAAGCGGGGAAAAGGTTCGCAAAAAAGTTCTAGTTCCAGATCTTTTTGGTGTGAACGCAAAATCCCAGGAACTATCGGAACTATTCCTGGGAATAGTACTCCGTTGTGAAAGCGCCTCTTATTTCGAGCTATTTTCCAAAATCCTATGGAGAAATCCCATTGACTCTGAGACGAGGGAACCGTCAGTGGTAAAATGCTAACTCACTTCCCGGTTTTAGGACGTGTCACTGCACCACTCTATTGCTTTCTCTTTGAATCTGACATATCCCACTTTTTGTTGTTGTATATTCACTGTTATTGCAGTGGCACCATAACAGGCTAAGCAAAGAGAACTACTTCAGTCATCTATTATATATTCTCTTTGGGCCTTATGTAAATAGGCTCTATTACTTTCCCCAGTCAATGATTTCTAAGCAAATGAAAAATAAACTCTCTCTTTACATTTTAACCAAACAAAGTATGTGTAAAGGATTGTGTGTTTAATTAGTACAATATATGACAAGCACAAGTTTAATTTGTGGGCCATATTTCATTATGCTATTTGAATTAGCTGAGGGCTGTTTCAAAATGGGCCTTAGGCCGCATTTGGATGCAACCAAGTTTATATTGTTGTTATGAAAATCCAATTTAGCAGC